>NC_133361.1:51102173-51145098 GCF_049309525.1 Garra rufa
CAGGGCTAATGTTCTCAAATGGAGGGAAATTAAAGCAGGGAAGCCATGCGTGTCGCACACTAACTCTTCCCCCTGCGGGCCTATTGGTTCGCAGCATGCATACTGATGAAGGCACATGGTTCCTAGTCTGCGCTGCACTGCCTCGACATCTCCTTCACACCTCTGAGAGGAACCAGCTCGCTCTACACCGTCACAGGCATGAAATATACATGCAGAAAAGAGACTGAGAGAGACAATCTGAATTTATAGGGGCACTCATACATACAAACACGTATAAAGAACGTCAGCTGCACATAAAAACCACCTACAACTTTAAATCTGAATCGGCTCTGGGTTTCAAAATCTAAAAGGTCTATAAAGGAGGCAAGAGGTCAGATGTTTTTGCTTCCAAAAGAGCAACTTCAGATCAAAAACTAACACTGAACACACATATGCTTTCTATTTCTTGACCTTTCTCTCTTCTACCTTCTCAAGCACTCACATACAAACACAAAAACATACAGTACACCCACACTGAATGTGGGGCTTCAGCAGGAGGTATGACAGTGTTGATTTGTGAGGTTTCCTGCTGCAGTGCTGTGAAGTTTGGGGACAAATCAATCTGATCCCTGCACAGACCTGTCTGCCTCTCCTATTGAAAAATGACCTCTCAGAACGGATCAACTGACATGGAGACAAGCTGTGTGTGCATGTGTGTCTGTGTACAGACAGAGAGAGAGAGAAAGAGATGTAAGAAGATGTGAGAATGCAAGATCTAAGCAAGCATGTGTGGGTGTTTGGGTGAGCAGATGTCTCAGAACTACACAGAAAAAAATATATATATATTTTAAAAAACAGCCACCTTGTAGAAACCTCTTCGAGTGTAGGCAGTGAAGTGCTTGTTTTTAATTGATTATTAATTAATAATTTTTTTTTTTTGCTATTTTAATGTTCTCAAACTATATTATACATATTAAAACAGCAATTAATGTAATATTTTAGAATATAATAAAAATAATAATGACCATTTTTAAACTTTTTGAAATATACACTGCCGCTCAAAAGTTTGTGATCAGTAAGATTTTTTGTTTTTTAATTGAGACTTTTCTGCTCATCAAGGCGGTTTTTATTTGATTAAAAATACTGAAAAAACTGTAATATTGTGAAATGTTAATGCAATTTAAAATAGTGGGTTTCTATTTTAATATACTTTTTGTGATGCAAGGCTGAATTTTTAGCATCATTGCTTTAGTATTCAATGTCAGATGATCCTCCAGAAAGCATTCTAATATGCTGATTTATTATCAATGCTTTAATATTTTTTGGGGAACCTGTGATTTTTTCAGGATTCTTTGATAAATAAAATGTAAAAACAGCATTTATTTAAAATAGAAAACTTTTGTGATAATAAACACCTTGTTCAAAGTTTGGGGTTAGTAAATTTTACTCAGCAAGGATGTGTTAAATTGATAAAAAGTGATAGTAAAGACTTATATTGTTAAACAAGATTTCTATTTTGAATAAATGCTGTTCTTTTTAACATGTTATTCATCAAAGAATCCTGAAAAAAGTATCACAGGTTCCAAAAAATATATATTAAGCAGCACAACTGTTTCCAACACTGATAATAAAAGTAACAAATCAGCATATTAGAATGACTTCTGAAGGATCATGTGACACTGAAGACTGGAGTAATGATGCTGAAAATGCAGCTTTGCATCACAGAAATAAATTATATTTTAAAGTATATTAAAATAAAATAAAAAAAACTGTTATTTTGAAATGCAATAACATTTCATAATTTTGCCCTTTACTGTATTTTTGATCAAATAAATGCATAGCATAAGATTTTTTTTTTTTTAAACATGAAAAATCTTACTGATCCCAAACTTTTGAGTGGCAGTGTATATATTCTAAAAAAAAAAAAAAATTAAACTAATTACTAAACTAATGTAATTAATTCTAACAAAAAATGCCTTGATCTTGATCTACTACTAACTATTTTACATTGACATGCCATGCGCTAAATACACGGCATTCATGGAGTGAGATGCTAAAAAATAAAGAGAAGCAGCCCATCTGTATGTGAACATAGACCAACAATAATCTTTCTGTATTAATATAATAGATTATAAAGTGTCATTAAGCTTAGTAAAGGCACTATATAAAAATATATATTATTATTATTAATAAACAAAAAAAAAAATCGAAACAGAATCCTGTTCGAATGGACCTTAAATTTATAGACTGCATGACACCTGATTGCAAAAAGTACTGCTTTGGATGAAGTTCAAATAAATTGATATATAACAAACACTATTAAAATATATAGGTTAAAATACTTTTAACTGACACAATAATATAATGCCTTTAAATTACTTTAATGTGTGCGTTTTCTCAGCAAATACTGATATGTGATTTATTTATCCCTTTTTTTAAATGGAATGATAGCCATACCTAAAAATTTAAAATTTTATACTTTGAAATAATATTTCATTTTTTTTATTTATTTTTTTCCAATGGGCAGTAAAAGTATATAAACCATAAAGTACTGGTCTATGTTTTACAAAAAATGACCTTGGACCACAAAACCAATCATAAAGGTCAATTTCTTGAAATGGAGATTTATACATCATCTGAAAGCTGAATAAATAACCTTTACATTGATTTATGGTTTGTTAGGATAGGACCATATTTAAAAATTGATATAACTATTTGAAAATCTGGAACCTAAGGGGAAAAAATTGCCTTTAAAGTTGTCCAAATGACATTCTCTGCAAAGTTTCGATATATTTATGGTATGATATATTTATTTGGCTATAATTTGGACCCATACAATGTATTTTTGGCTATCGCTACAAATATATTTGTGCTACTTAAGACAGGGTCCAGGGTCACATTTCAGTCTTTCTACTTCAGAAATTCATGTTTAGCCATTTCTTTCAAATTTAACAGCAATTTCTAAATGTGAAAATTGTTTCAAATTAAGTCCTACCCCATTTCTTTCAGTGTTTGTGCTGCTTTTTTTAAAGCCAATAAAGATGTTGAGTTTAAGAAGTGTTCCTCTGTTTTTACAAAAGTGCTTCCTCTGAATTTCTTCTTTACGTAACTCAAACACTTCAATAACCAGGTGACCTATAACTCCACAAACATCTCTGTATTAATAATCCATTTCTGATGCTGATCAACTGGAAACTAACAGACCTTCGACCCCTGAGGCCTTAGCGCTAATCGCAAACTTCGCCATAAAACTTTTTTGACTAGTCACCCGCTCAGTTCCCCTCCAGCGGCCCATGGCCGACCCTGCGGCTACACTTGTCCTCTCGGGCCGCCGGGGTCGGCCGCGTTGCCCGGAGTGGGTCCAGTCGCCCGCCTCCCTGGTGCTCGGGTAATGGGCTGGCAGGAAACCGGCTTCCTCTGAGCGCTGGAGACACTGTAAAACGTTAATGGCTCACCGTGGGGATCCGCGGTTGAGCCGGGGCCCCCGAACCAACCCCATTATTCATTAGACGAGAACGTTATTTATTGCCTCCCGGCACAAACACAACAAGCCAATTAATAATTAAGCATTTCTATCCGCCTCTGTACCAGCGCGCGCAGATGAGGAAGACAGGAGATATGAGCGCGAGCGTGAGATATGGGCGGCCGTGAGCAGCATAACTTCAGCACTATTAAGGAAAATGGCAGTTAAGACCCAACCGTTGTCTGGAGAGACTCGGAGCCAAATCCAAACGAAGCGGAGCGGAACCGCCGCTGTGGCTTTTGTCCAAAATCTAGCGCTCTAAATCCAGCCTCCTGTACATTTAGTAATGAACATCAATAAATAATGTCAATATAAATCTGATGAACAGGGCCAAATCAGAGTTTTTTTTATAGGTCTTTCTGATTAAAAGAAAACGTTACGTTCCCCCTGCATGGGCTTTGAATGGATGGAGAGTGCAATTTATCTCAGTTCATCCATCTCAGGAGATCTGGATGCCTAGAATAAAACTACATCTCTGCACAGAGTTTACAAGATAATTCGCATGAACTTAGCAACAGAAAAACACAGATGCACATAGTGTTCACACTATGAGCATGTCACATAAGGTCACAGTTGAAGGTGACACAACTAAGATGCATTAGCATTCACAATTACATCCAAATGGTAATTAATCTACACAAAACGGAGCCTAATCCTCAAAATGCAGACTATTAATCATGTAATCACATGGATTCAGTCAGATTTACTCAATAGAAACGGTTTGTGATTCAGTCAGATTTACTGAAAAGAAACAGTTTATGTGTGTCACTATTCCTAAGAAATTGAGGGTAATTTATTCAAATTATAAGCAATTGTTGCTGCCTTTTTCAAAACCAATTCATATGTTGAGTTTGAGAAACGTTCATGTTTTTTATAAATGTGCTTCCCCCAAATGTATTCTTTAAATAACCCAAACACTTCAATAACCAGGTGACCTATAACTTCACAAACATCTCGGTATTAATAATACATTTCTCATGCTGATCAACCAAAAACTAACAGTCCTTCAACTCTGCATGAGCTGGCCACACAACTAAGATGAAGGTCACACAACTGAAATGTATTAGTATCCACAATTACATCCAAATGATAATTAATCTACACAAAACAGAGCATAACCCTTAAACTGCAGGCTATTAATCATTAATCACATGGATTCAGTCAGATTTACGGAAAAGAAATGGTATATGGATTCAATCAGATTTACTGAATAGAAACAGTATATGGATTCAGTCAGATTTACTGAATAGAAACAGTATATGGATTCAGTCAGATTTACTGAATAGAAACAGTATATGGATTCAGTCAGATTTACTGAATAGAAACAGTATATTGATTCAGTCAGATTTACTGAATAGAAACAGTATATTGATTCAGTCAGATTTACTGAATAGAAACAGTATATGGATTCAGTCAGATTTACTGAATAGAAACAGTATATGGATTCAGTCAGATTTACTGAATAGAAACAGTATATGGATTCAGTCAGATTTACTGAATAGAAACAGTATATTGATTCAGTCAGATTTACTGAATAGAAACGGTATATGGATTCAATCAGATTTACTGAATAGAAACGGTATATGGATTCAATCAGATTTACTGAATAGAAACGGTATATGGATTCAATCAGATTTACTGAATAGAAACAGTATATGGATTCAGTCAGATTTACTGAATAGAAACAGTATATGGATTCAGTCAGATTTACTGAATAGAAACAGTATATGGATTCAGTCAGATTTACTGAATAGAAACAGTATATGGACCTAATCAGATTTACTGATTCAATCAGATTTACTGAATAGAAACGTTATGTGGACTCAATCAGATTTACTGATTCAGTCAGATTTACTGAATAGAAACAGTATATGGATTCAATCAGATTTACTGAATAGAAACAGTTTATGGATTCAATCAGATTTACTGAATAGAAACGGTATATGGACCTAATCAGATTTACAGATTCAGTCAGATTTACTGAATAGAAACAGTATATGGATTCAATCAGATTTACTGAATAGAAACAGTATATGGATTCAATCAGATTTACTGAATAGAAACAGTATATGGATTCAATCAGATTTACTGAATAGAAACGGTATATGGACCTAATCAGATTTACAGATTCAGTCAGATTTACTGAATAGAAACAGTATATGGATTCAGTCAGATTTACTGAATAGAAACAGTATATGGATTCAGTCAGATTTACTGAATAGAAACAGTATATGGACCTAATCAGATTTACTGATTCAATCAGATTTACTGAATGGAAACGTTATGTGGACTCAATCAGATTTACTGATTCAGTCAGATTTACTGAATAGAAACAGTATATGGATTCAATCAGATTTACTGAATAGAAACAGTATATGGATTCAATCAGATTTACTGAATAGAAACGGTATATGGACCTAATCAGATTTACTGATTCAGTCAGATTTATTGAATAGAAACAGTATATGGATTCAATCAGATTTACTGAATAGAAACAGTATATGGATTCAATCAGATTTACTGAATAGAAACAGTATATGGATTCAATCAGATTTACTGAATAGAAACGGTATATGGACCTAATCAGATTTACAGATTCAGTCAGATTTACTGAATAGAAACAGTATATGGATTCAATCAGATTTACTGATTCAGTCAGATTTACTGAATAGAAACAGTATATGGATTCAATCAGATTTACTGAATAGAAACGGTATATGGACCTAATCAGATTTACAGATTCAGTCAGATTTACTGAATAGAAATGGTATATGGATTAAGTCAGATTTACTGAATAGAAACGTTATATTGAACTCAACCAGATTTACTGATTCAGTCAGATTTACTGAATAGAAACGTTATGTGGACTCAATCAGATTTACTGATTCAGTCAGATTTACTGAATAGAAACGTTACGTGGACTCAATCAGATTTACTGATTCAATCAGATTTACTGAATAGAAACAGTTTTATGGATTCAATCAGATTCACTGATTCAGTCAGATTTACTGAGTAGAAACTGTATATGGATTCAATCAGATTTACTGAATAGAAACGTTATGTGGACTCAATCAGATTTACTGATTCAGTCAGATTTACTGAATAGAAACAGTATATGGATTCAATCAGATTTACTGAATAGAAACAGTATATGGATTCAATCAGATTTACTGAATAGAAACGGTATATGGACCTAATCAGATTTACAGATTCAGTCAGATTTACTGAATAGAAACAGTATATGGATTCAATCAGATTTACTGAATAGAAACAGTATATGGATTCAATCAGATTTACTGAATAGAAACAGTATATGGATTCAATCAGATTTACTGAATAGAAACGGTATATGGACCTAATCAGATTTACTGATTCAGTCAGATTTACTGAATAGAAACAGTATATGGATTCAATCAGATTTACTGAATAGAAACAGTATATGGATTCAATCAGATTTACTGAATAGAAACAGTATATGGATTCAATCAGATTTACTGATTCAATCAGATTTACTGAATAGAAACGTTATGTGGACTCAATCAGATTTACTGATTCAGTCAGATTTACTGAATAGAAACAGTATATGGATTCAATCAGATTTACAGATTCAGTCAGATTTACTGAATAGAAACAGTATATGGACCTAATCAGATTTACAGATTCAGTCAGATTTACTGAATAGAAACAGTATATGGATTCAATCAGATTTACTGAATAGAAACAGTATATGGATTCAATCAGATTTACTGAATAGAAACAGTATATGGATTCAATCAGATTTACTGAATAGAAACGGTATATGGACCTAATCAGATTTACAGATTCAGTCAGATTTACTGAATAGAAACAGTATATGGATTCAGTCAGATTTACTGAATAGAAACAGTATATGGATTCAGTCAGATTTACTGAATAGAAACAGTATATGGATTCAATCAGATTTACTGAATAGAAACAGTATATGGATTCAATCAGATTTACTGAATAGAAACAGTATATGGATTCAATCAGATTTACTGAATAGAAACGGTATATGGACCTAATCAGATTTACAGATTCAGTCAGATTTACTGAATAGAAACAGTATATGGATTCAGTCAGATTTACTGAATAGAAACAGTATATGGATTCAGTCAGATTTACTGAATAGAAACAGTATATGGACCTAATCAGATTTACTGATTCAATCAGATTTACTGAATAGAAACGTTATGTGGACTCAATCAGATTTACTGATTCAGTCAGATTTACTGAATAGAAACAGTATATGGATTCAATCAGATTTACTGAATAGAAACAGTATATGGATTCAATCAGATTTACTGAATAGAAACGGTATATGGACCTAATCAGATTTACAGATTCAGTCAGATTTACTGAATAGAAACAGTATATGGATTCAATCAGATTTACTGAATAGAAACAGTATATGGATTCAATCAGATTTACTGAATAGAAACAGTATATGGATTCAATCAGATTTACTGAATAGAAACGGTATATGGACCTAATCAGATTTACAGATTCAGTCAGATTTACTGAATAGAAACAGTATATGGATTCAATCAGATTTACTGAATAGAAACGGTATATGGACCTAATCAGATTTACAGATTCAGTCAGATTTACTGAATAGAAATGGTATATGGATTAAGTCAGATTTACTGAATAGAAACGTTATATTGAACTCAACCAGATTTACTGATTCAGTCAGATTTACTGAATAGAAACGTTACGTGGACTCAATCAGATTTACTGATTCAATCAGATTTACTGAATAGAAACAGTTTTATGGATTCAATCAGATTCACTGATTCAGTCAGATTTACTGAGTAGAAACTGTATATGGATTCAATCAGATTTATTGAGTAGAAACTGTATATGGATTCAATCAGATTTACTGAGTAGAAACGGTATATGGACCTAATCAGATTTACAGATTCAGTCAGATTTACTGAGTAGAAACGGTATATGGACCTAATCAGATTTACTGATTCAGTCAGATTTACTGAATAGAAATGGTATATGGATTAAGTCAGATTTACTGAATAGAAACGGTATATTGAACTCAACCAGATTTACTGATTCAGTCAGATTTACTGAGTAGAAACTGTATATGGATTCAATCAGATTTACTGAATAGAAATGGTTTATGTATTCATTCATTTTTTTTCAGCGTTTTAATCATTTTTGTTGCTGCCTTTTTCAAAAACACTTCAATAACCAGGTAACCTATAACTTCACAAACATCTCATGCTGATCAACCAAAAACTATCAGACTTTTAACTTTGCATGAGCTGGCCACACAACTAATATGAAGGTGACGCAACTAAAATGCATTAGCATTCACAATTACATCCAAATGATAATTAATCTGCATAAAACAGAGCCAAATCCTCAAATACTATTGTTCATGTATTCACATGGATTTAGTCAGATTTACTGAATAGAATCAATTTATTTGTTAAAATCCTGCAAACAAAACCTTACTGGGTAGCTATACTGTTTGTTGCATGTCCTATTTACACATAAATACTAATAAAACAATGCTTACTACAGTTTTCTACTAAATGGGCTGTTTTACCAGCAGATCCCTGAGATGCAAGTTAAGACCTTCTACCCAACAATTTTATCAGTCTACTCTTACTGGAAGAGCATCGCCTGACCTGTATCTCCAACGCCAGTCATATTGATCGGCTGTGGGCAGGCTGGGGAAGCACGGCGGGGGTTCAGCCAAGACGTCGTCCCATTCGAGCCGAGCTCTGTCTCTGCTTCACCTCGGTCAACACAACACTGGATCAACTTATCTGAAATAGAGTTAGAGAGCCACACAATTGATCAGAAGTGATTGCCTTAAAAGTCCTTCCTATTCAGAGATTTTTTAAATTAATACTATAATTTAGCAAGAAGGCATTAAATTGCTGGACATTAAAATGCAGTTCCTTTTACTCAAAGAACCCTGAATGAACAAGTGTGTCAGCGTTTCAACAAAAAATATCAAGCTCAGAACTGTTTTCAACGTTGATAATAATAATGTTTCCTGAGCGTCAAATCCACATACAAGGATGTCTGACATAAAATTTCACTGTTGCACTTCATCTAAAACCATTTAATATACAATTTCCCCAAAATATTATAATTTTGGGGAGTGATACATTTTTGTTTAATCTCTCATTAATTAGCAGCCTACAATTTTTTTTTAAATGATTAAATGAAATGAATTTAATTTAATGAATTAATTTGGCAAATTTGAAAAAACAAAAGTGGCAATGTAGTTTTAAAAATACTAAATATATTTTATACATCCTCCAGTATGATTTGAGATGATCCAAAAACATATGACTTATAATCATTGTCAAAATGGCTGGATATAAATCTACAAATGCAAAATCCAATATATTAAATAGATTAATGTGCAGGAATGTGAATTTTGTCTTTACTAACCAACTAATTAGGAAACCAATCATATAAATAACTAAACAAATGTTATCTCTCTTACAGGCAAAGAAAGCATTAATTTCCAAGCTAAAAAACATTTAAAAAAATTATGTATTAGCATTTATTGCGGAGGCCTACACTACCAGTCAAAAGTTTGTAAACAGTAAGATTTTTAAATGTTTCTTTTAAAGAAGTCCCTTCTGCTCACAAAGCCTGCATTTATTTGACCCAAAGTACATAACATTATTTTTAATATTTAAAATAACTGTTTTCTATTTGAAAATAACTAAAAATGTAATTTATTCCTGTGATTTTAAAGCTGAATTTTAAGCATCATTACTGCAGTCACATGATTCTTCAGAAATCATTCTAATATTCTAATTTGCTGCTCGAAATACATTTATTATATATAATAAATGTTTCCTGAGTGTCAAATCAGCATATTAGAATTATTCTAAAGGATCACGTGACTTAAAACTAGACTAATGTTGAAAATTCAGCTTTGCATCACAGGAATAAGTCACATTTTAAAATATGTTGAAATTGAAAACAGTTATTTTTAACCTGTAAAATATAATCAATATTTAACTGTATTTTATATGCACCTTTCTCCATATTCAGCACTGTAACAAAAGTAATAAGAGTTTTACCCACAATAATTACTTAACTTAATTATCAAAGACACTTTTTTTTACAAGTTGCATTAAAACCCTCCTTAGCTCAAACATCTTCAGGAGCACTTGCCCCCCTCAGTTTTAAAGGGCATGACGCTTCTGAAAGTAGACATTCAATTTCATGGCATATGAAGTTTACACTGATTTCAATGTATTACCGTGGCTCATCTTTGTAAAGGTTTTTGTGTGGAGTTAGGGCAGCACTCGTCTTTTGCCTATGCGTGCGCGTGTATGTGTGCTGCTCATTTGAGTTTCTGCTCGATTGGTCAGCCTAATGTGGCCAGGCTCTGTCGCCCCTGGTAATTGTGCTCATTTCATTTTGGCAGCCTGCGAGGAGCTTGTCCATCACTACAAAGTATAATATATAACACTTATTCAGAAGTGTGCGTGTGTGCTGGTGTGTGAGAAAACGGGGGGGAAAAATAGGACACAAAACGTGTGTATGAAGACATAACCATGTGGAGGGATGTTTATCGATTACAGCAATTACAAAAATGACATTAAAATAAATATTCATGAAGCTTGTGTGAATAAAGACATTACATACTGTAACTACAGACTAGCTTTTTTAGAGCTACTGTCTCTAATTATAAGATGTGCAAAAGAACAAAACAAAAGCACCCTCAGATGAATCATTGCGAATTATGATTCAATTCAGTGAATCAGTTTGTTTGGAGGAATCATTTAAATGAACCTGTATGAAAACACTTTGTTTTTTGTGTCTTCGCTTGCAACAGTTTCAAAGTTTTGAGACTGCAGAAAGGCTAGAGAGACATCCTCAACCTCATCATCATCATTATTATGAAATCTTTTCATTTGCTACAAAAGAAGCTTCGCTCCTCTGACTTGGAGCAAAAAGGCTGGATAATTAAGTTTTAAGACGCGCCATAAATGTGTGTGTGAGCATGTGCATCTGTGCATACGAAAGAGCGTGCGTGTGTGTTTGTGTGTGTGTTGTAGCTCATCTCTCCTGGCCATATGGGGCACAGGAGAGGAACCCTGCACACAGATGGCAGATCGTACAGCATTTTCTCTTCCATCTATCTCACGATCCTCTCTTTTATCTCTCTCTCTCTCTCGCTCGCTTACTCCTACAGAGTCAACGTTCATGCATAGACACACTCTCTCACTTTCTCTCCAACAATCGACTTTCATGCTCACAAACAAGATTTATTATTATTATTATTATTAAAATACATACATGCACACACCCTATATAAAACTCACTCCTATTGTTATGTCCATATACAAGGATATCTGACATAAAATTTCACTGCTGCATTTTATCTAAAAACTTAAATACACAATTCCTAAGAAATAATATAAGTTTTGGGGTTGATAAATCTGTATTAGGCAGTTTTTTTTTTATCTCTCATTAATTGGCAGACTACATTAAATACTTTTAAAATGATTGAATGAAATGTACTGAATTTAATTTAATTAAAAAAAAAAAAAAACAGAAGTGGTCATATAGTTTTATAAATAATATATATATTATGCATCCTCCAGCATGATTTGAGATGATCCAAAAACATATGACCTATGATCGCTGTCAAAATGGCTGCCTAAAAATTTGAAAATAATGCAAAATCCTATATATTAAATAGATTAATGTGCATGAATGTAAATTTTGTCTTTACTAACCAACTAATTAGGAAAACAGTTATATAAATAACTAAATAAATGTTATCTCTCTTACAGGCAGAGAAAGCATCCATTAACAAGCTAGAAAAACAGCACATTGTTATGTAATAGCATTTATTGCGGAGACCAGTCAATAAGATTTTTAATGTTTTTTTTAAAGAAGTCTCTTCTGCTCACCAAGCCTGCATTCATTTTAACTAAAGTACAAAATAAAACTGTAAAATTTTCAAATATTTTTACTATTGCAAATAACTGTTTTCTATTTGAAAATAACTAAAAAAAAAATTTTTCCTGTGATTTCGAAGAATTTTTAGCATCATCACTCCAGTCACTTGATCCTTCAGAAATCATTTTAATATGCTGATTTGCTGTTCAAGAAACATTTATTATTATTACTATTATTATTATCAATATTTAAAACAGTTAAGAACATTTTTTCAGGATTCTTTGATGAATAGAAAGATCCAAAGATCAGAATTTATTTGAAATAAAAAGCTTTTGTAACTTTTTGGGAACAAAATTACAGAAACGATTGCTTTTATTTAGCAAGGATGCTTTAAATTAAAAGTGATGAAAAAGACATTCATAATATTACAAAAGATTTTTCTTTCAGATAAAAGCTGTTCTTAAGAACTTTCTATTCAGCAAAGAAACCTGAAAAAATTCTACTCTGCTGTTTTCAACATACTAATAATAATAAATGTATTTTGAAAATTGTTTTTTATTTTGAAATATAAAAATGTACTTGTTTTCCTGTGATTTCAAAGCTGAATTAAGCATCATTCCTCCAGTCACATGATTCTTCAGAAATCATTCTAATATTTCAAATTTCCTGCTCAAAATTCATTTATTATTAGTAGTATTATTATTAGTATGTTAAAAAAAAGGTGAGTATAATTTTTCAGGTTTCTTTGATGAATAGAAAGTTCAGATGAACAGCTTTTATCTGAAAGAGAAATCTTTTGTAATATTATGAATGTCTTTTTCATCACTTTTGATCAATTTAAAGCATCCTTGCTAAATAAAAGCATTAATTTCTGTAACGCTGTTAAAAAAAAAATTACAAAAGCTTTTTATTTCAAATAAATGCTAATCTTTGGATCTTTCTATTCATCAAATAATCCTGAAAAAATTGTACTCAGCTGTTTTCAACATAATAAATGTTTCTTGAAAAGCAAATCAGAATATTAGAATGATTTCTAAAGGATCAAGTGACTGGAGTAATGGTGCTAAAAATTCATCTTTGAAATCACAGGAATAAATTACATTTTAAAATATTTTCAAATAGAAAGCAGTTATTTTAAATAGCAAAAATATTTCACAATATTACTGCTTTTATGCAGTATTTTGGATCAAATAAATGCAGACTTGGTGAGCAAAAGAGACTTCTTTACATTAAACATTAAAACTTCTACCTGTTCAAAAACTTTTGACTGGTAGTGCATGTAGATAAATGACATAATATGAATAAAATACATCCTACACATATATATCGTTATGCCAATGTCAACAGTTATGAATATCTATTGAATGTGACTAGTTAATTTCCTTAAATGTATCAGAATTGGTTTGCAAAGTGTGGAGTGAAATTAAGACGCAGATTCTGTTAAGAATAAAATAATTCAACAAATCCGAACACACACACAAACACACTTGCATGCAAATGTCAGTATATTAATTTCATAGCGGCTCATCATTTTGATGAAGTAAAAGAGAGGGGGGAGAGCGAGGACAAAACAAGCTGTGCACAGCCGGGAGGGAGAAAAATATCACATTTTCCAGGTGATGAATTTTTCCAATTTCTCGCAGACAAGTACATAAACTCGTTCAATTAGGAGCAGAATCTGGAAATGAGGGACTGTGGACGGTTGGAGAGCCCGAGCCCTGATGGCTAATTTTATTGAGTGGAAAATTGAATCAAATTGTTTCATTGAAACAATCAGCCTGTACTCCTTATATTCCACTCAACGCAGACACAAACGCATGCAACAAAATAAATAAATAAATAAATAAAAAACGCCACTATATGGTTCACACTCTTTTGCCAGGCATTACTTAAATGGATCATTTGAGAGTTGAAACCTCGAAGAGCCCAAACTTGTCACAAAACAAGACGCATAGTCATTCGACTAAATTAAAACCAACAGATTTCTGACAGTAGAGGAGCTATTACTCCGGTCATTTCCATGCATGCGGAGCCGGATCCGTCTCCGTCCTCGGCGGGACGTTAGAGCGGGTCTTCGGTGCCCTTTAACTGTAAACTGTCCATCTGTTCTAGAGCGTTAAGCGTGCCAACGCTTCCCTCCGAGGGTCACATATCGAAGCAGACATTAGAAGAGAACTCCTTGCGGTTTCACATGAATGCATTTCACCACCTCTAATAATGAGAATTCACTCTGTATTAGCAATAAGTTCAACAGGAGTTGGTCTGTCTAACAGACCCTGCAGAAATAACTTATTTATGCGGTCATTATATATCTTACATAATATAATAGCAGTGGAGAGAGCTAATGTATTCACCAAGCTCACGGGCCTGTATCCAAATAAATATGCTGTGAAATTAAATATTAACCACATGAATACATTATAATTATTTAGTGCACAAACCTCTGTATGAAAAAAAAAAAAAAGGAAATTATATTGAGCCTTTCATCAAGGTCTAATGTAAAATGTTTTCCTAGTCTTGGCTTTAGAAATAGTCTAGAAACTATTAATTGACCCTTTGCAATTGACAGGTGATTTGACTAAACGGCAAATCTGCCATTTTTGTCCGACAAACAGATTCAGCAGAGCAGATTAATGTTGGTGTACATCTTTCCGCAGTTGAAACAAGATATCTTCTGATGTTCATTTATGTTTATTTTGTGCTATAACTAGCAAAAAACAAGAGATGATCAGTTCACGTCCCACTTGAACTGGGGTGCTACAGTGATCCGTCAAGACACATAGAGCCACAAAACAGTGTTTATTGTTTGAATTTCTTACATTTGAAAGCTGAGACTTTGTTTCATACCTAAAGTAACCTGCTCTGTCTGTTTGTGTCCTCTTTGCTCCACAATGTATTTTTTCACTGATGTGTTGCGTGAGAGCGCCTAGGGCTTTTCAGACACATCAACAGTAACGAAGGGGTACAAGTCTTGCGAATGGTAAATTTTGGTGTGTGCAATTAATTATTCACTCAATTAGATTACATACAAGGTCAATGCAAAGACGCATATAGAATTTGGCGATGCAACTGCAGCGAACGCACAATATTGCAACTTTCGCGCAAGTTGAAAATATTTAACTCGAGCAGAAAATTCACATGACGTATTGTTCACAAGCTAATCAGCAAAAAACTTAATTACAGGTCCACACTGTAAAAAACTATTTGTTGAATCAACTTAAAATAATTTGTTACCTGACTGCCTTATAATTTTAAGTTCAGTCAACTCAAAAAAGTTCAGTCAACTCAAAAAAGTTTAGTCAACTTAAAATGTTAAGTTGTACTAAGTGACAACTTAGATATTTGAATTGATTCAACTTAAAATTTTAAGGCAACAGGGTAACAAATTATTTTAAGTTTACTTAACAAATTGTGTTTTTTTACAGTGCAATTTGATGTCCAGATGTAGCAGAAAATGGAATAAAGCATTACACGATTTTATTTATGCGAGTGACATAAACATCCTGAGAGTAATCTAGAGCGATAACACATCGCCATATAAAAAAAACCTATACTCTATAAAAGTTGTAAATAAAGATTAAAATCCTGCTGCTCTCTTTCTACTTCACAATTTACTAGGGATACACAATATTATCAGAATCAGCCGATAATGGCTTTAAATATCAATATCGTATCGGCCTGATATGAAATTTTATGCCTATATGTCCTGCCGATAAGAGGAATAACTCGTGTGCTCAGGGTGTGCTAACAATTCCCCCAGGTCTTAAAGGGATAGGTCACCCAATAATGAAATTTTTATGTTTATCTGCTTACCCCCAGTGCATCCAAGATGTAGGTGACTTTGCTTCTTCAGTAGAACACAGAGAATTTTAAATCAAACCGTTGCAGTCTGTCAGTCATATAATGGCAGTCAATGGTTAGCAAATCATTCAAAGTAAAAAAAAAACATACACTGACAAAACCAAATTAAACCCAGAGGCTTGTGACGATACATTAAGGTCTTAAGATACTTAGTCTCGCGTAGCCAGACCTTCAGACTGACGGCTGAAGGTCTGGAATTCATGGCAGCTTTCATTGGCCAAGGCCCGCCCATAAGACCGTTTGACCGACATGTCAAACAACCAATCACAGTTCGTTTCGTTCAGCGTCACGTTTCGGTGCGTGGAAATGCCCCAACAACAGACTGGCATGCAACAAGTCAGTCATTGAAATAACCAGCATTTAAAGTTAAATAGGAAAAGGGAGCACAAGCAGTAAGTCAGTAATTTGTTCGCGAACGACGCAAATGTGTATAACAACAATGGTGTCTGCTTAAGCACCTTTTAGCAAAACGCAGAGTAAATCAGTCTGCGCTTAGTTTCCCGGTGGACCGAAAATAAACGCGACACTCGCGTCTCCCGGAAATCTGGTCAAATTCAACTAATCAGACGACGACTTCGACATTCCCGAAGTGTTTCCAGTTAAGTGGAACGTTTAGCCAACGTTCCGTGGGCGTGACGTCTGAGGCTGAGACTATAAGATACTAAACGGTCGGTCTGTGCAAGAAACTGAACAGTATTTATATTATTCTGCCCTCCAAAAGCAAAGTGCAGTAACTACGCCAACACCAAAACTGAGAAAAATGCCTTTAAAGTTTTTACGCCAGCTAGTCAAACATGTTGACACTCTTGTTTCTCTGAAACGGGACAAAACTGAACCAGGAGACTTTGCCACAAGACAAAACCGTTGTCACAATTTAATCCTTAACTCAATTTTGACCAAATGTGTTGTTACTGCGCTTTGCCTTTGGAGGGCAGTATTATTTACCTCTGATCCACTGCAACGTTCAACTGTCCTGAGCGCGTGACGCGTCAACGTGGTCTGCCATAGTAGATGTATGCGCGGAAGCAATCTGTCGTGTATACGTCACTCATTGTTTAAATAGTGCATAATAGCCTCTCAAAATGGTAATTACGTGTGCTTAACCGGATTCTGGCAACCGATTAAAAACCAAAAAACGAACTCGTCTGTTGTGAACGCGCTCAATACAGCTGAACGTTCCAATGAATCAGAGGTAAATAATGATATAAATACTGTTCAGTGTTTTGCACAGACTGATCGTTATGTGTCTTAAGACCTCAATGTATCGTCATGAGCCGCAGGGTTTAATTTGGTTTTGTCTGTGTATGTTTTTTTTTTACTCTTAAAGATTTGGTAACTATTGACTGTCATTATATGACTGACAGACTGCAACGGTTTGAGTTAAAATCTTTGTTTGTATTCTACTGAAGAAACCAAGTCACCAACATCTTGGATGCCCTGGGGGTAAGCAGATAAACATCAAATTTTCATAAAATAATGTGCTTATTTCCGCAGTGGAGAGACTTGGTGTTGCTTCCAAACAAAAGGAAGTATATCGGTATCGGTATCTGTATTGACTATTGGCCAAAATGAGTTGGAAAAACATTGGCATATCGGATATTGGGAAAAACACAATATCATGCTTCCCTAAAATTTACTAACTATTTCAGAGTGAAAACTGTCTGTACACAATTTTTTCAGTGTAGAAAACATTTAGACATCCTCCTGGACAAGAGACCTCAAAGCTAGTCTAACAACGAAGTGATTTACTCTTGTAGTTTCTTGCCCAAGATGCTAGAAATCAATGCAGGCCAATGAAAAAGGGCTGTTCATATATGTTTACGCATCAGAAATACCTCAGCAAACCTCTAAATCCATGACTAATTAGTAACAAATCAATAACCCAAATTGAAATCTCTCCTAAGCTCATAAACCAACAAAGCAAGCCAGATAAACTGCCGTACGAGATGGTAAAGTGACAGTGAGAACTATTAACTAAGAAAACCAATCGGTTAGTTACTGAATCAGCAGAAACTTGAAGAAAAGTGGCGATTTAAACTGGCACAGGATCTTTAGTGAAACGACTAGCATGATTACTGTTCTCTCTCATTACCCAAAACTCACAAATTCTGTAGTCTTGATTTATATGACTCTTATCGGTGAGCAGTTACACACTGAAAGCTGCCCTGTTCTTGATTTTGAGCGGTGAAGGGAGAAAGAGTTTGTGGCCTCTTCTGGATTTTTCCCCCTTAGACAGGCAATATTTAGAAACGTGGCACCTAGAAAAACACAGATATGCAACATTAGAACAAAGTCAACCCTGATGCGGGAGAAGGAATTATTTGTCCAAAGTACATTCAACATCATACTGCCGCCCAGGGAGAAGCACCGCTGGGCCTGGCTGTGAAACACTGGCAGTGAGGGATCAACTACCCATGTAGGCCAACACTTTGAAAAGATGCCATGGAAATGAATGTGTTGAGTTTGACAGTGAACTGGCAGATTTACACTTATGGAGCTGGTGTGTATATATCTGGAACGGTTTCTCTGGTTTCAGCTCAAACATGTTCACCTAGAACACAATTAAATATTGAGCAAGAGAAAGCACCAAATTAAGTTTCAAACAGTCTTAAAGTTATTAAAAAGGATATGCAAGTAAAAATATGTACAAATAGGAAATTTATGTATATATGTATACATAGGGCTGTCAGTTTAACACGTTAACTTAAGTTATTAAAAAAAATGCATTTCATTAAAAAATATAATAACAACAATAATAATAATAATAATAATAATAATAAACATTAAAGGGATAGTTCACCACAAAAAAAAAAAAGTCATTATTAACTCACCCTTATGTTTCAAACCTTTCTTTTATGAAAAAAATAAAATAAAAATGCTGGGTTGTTTTAACCTTAAGGTTGGGTCAAATATGGACTAACCCACCTGTTGGGTTAAAAATTTAATTGAAAAGTTTAACCCAACAGTTGAATTTGTTCATATTTGACCAAACGCTGGGTTAAAACAACCCAGCATTTTTTTTTTAGTGTATTTTGAAGCTGTTTTGGTTACCTTGACTTTCACTGCATGAACAAAAAATACTGAAATGTTTCTCAAATGATCTTCTTTTATGTTCCATAGTTTACGTTGCAGCCTAAATGTTTATGTGCAATACATTTTATGTCGAATCAAATAAAACATTTCTTTCTAAAGCTACAATTGGTAATGTCCACTTGCTACTTTCTCATTTAACACAAAAATTGTTTTAAATAATCTTTTGTGGGTATTTTAACAGTCAAATTTATTTTGCAATTAATATGCGATTAATTTGATTAATTAATCAACACATGTAATTATTTTGATTAACAATTTTAATCGACTGACCCCCCTAAAATATTTGCCCTCAGCCAAAACTATTTCCTCTGGAACAAATAATAAATGAACGAGACCAAAGATTGCCTGTTAGATTTACCCGAAATGAATTATATCTCACGTTTAACCACAATAGAGTCATCAGAGCTAGCGGCAAAGTTCAGAAGATCTGGCCAAGATAAGGCTGCTCTCAGTGGGTTCATGAGGGCTGAGCGGCCGCTGATGCACTGGAGCTCACATCTCCGAAAACACTGAAGCAAAATTTAAAATAGAAGTTATCTTAATTAACAAACTGCATATTTGAAATCTAAAGAAGTACATTCTTGCCTAAAAAAAATCTTATAACTACATTCCGCGACACAAAAACGCATTTATACAATTTTAGTGGATTTGATAAATACCACAAGCGGAGTGATACAAACAGTAAAATAGTTGGAGTGCCGTTATCACTAGAATATCGCACTCCTCTCAGCCAATCAGATTTGAGGACTGGAAAGAACTGCTGAATAATACATAAACATACAAAAACGTTCTAAAGTTTGAGGTCAATACAGAATAAAATTGCTGTAATATGCATTAAATTGATCAAGTTACATAAAATCCAATAAGTGTTTCAGACGGATTTGATTCAAGTCCCATCATCTTTAAAAACTCCTGACAGGCTAACATTTATTCTACTCCTAAACAACACTTTGACATATAGCAGACGTAGCATCACAACTAGGATAAATGCTATATGTAATACCCATTTAAACAGAGAGGAAAGTTTATGAGACGTAATGAGAACGATTTAGTGGTGGAGCTGTCATTACAGACAAGCGTCTCATCATGTTTTATTGACAACACGCATCTTGAGTTAGCCAGCAGGGAGGCAGTAACCCAGAGGCTACAGATTGAGCAGACGCAGGAAGCTAATGTGCTAATGCTGCCGCTTAATGACTCAGTAAGAGCTTAGCAAACTGTCCACTATAATAAGAAAGAACATCCTGTACAAAAAAAAACTATGTAGCTGTAAGTGATGCCGTTATCTGTTTATTTCCAATTACAGACATTTTAACTTGAGGTTTTTTTTGGTCATTTTCCATTTATTGGTTTGTTTATTTGTTTTAACTAACATTAGCAGGTTTGGGTTGATTTAATGCTTGATAAATTGGCGGAATAATGAACATATCTTGCTGTATATGAGCATCTAACTCTAAATGTGTGAATCTAATGTGTTAGCAAAAGCATGTGTTAGTGGTCTTAAGCTAAAATATCGACAGAAAAATATCCCCATTAGCTACATTTGATTTGGAGGCGTGCTCAAATAGCATACATGAAGTGTTTTTCAGCTCTAAATATGCAATGTGAATGCATGTGAATATGGACCAAATTTTCATGCCAAACATTTGTGCAAACAGCCTTTTAAGAAACAATTCAAACAAAAATGACAATTCTGTCGTCATTTAGGCACTCTCAAGCTATACGAGCTGTATGAGTTTCTTTCTTCTGTTGAAAAGATATTTTAAAGAATGGGGGGAAGAAAGGCCATAGTTCAGTTAGGTTATGTAATTTTTATAAACATGCATAGAAAAAAAAACATTACTGGTGCACATCTTAAGACAAAACAAAGGCATTGAATATATATTAAGATCAGTCAATGCAAGTTTCTTTTAGTTGAAACATCTCAGACTTACATTTTAGTCTAGGACCAGGCTTAAGCCTTGTCTGTAAACCCAGGGGGATTAATTCTCAAATTCAGTTATATTTTTATCAAATTCTGTGTTTTCCATTACTTTTCTAGATTCAATTTTAATGGTTTCATTAAATTGTAATAATCAAAAGCATCTCTAACCGATTTTTATTTTTAAAAAAATATGAAAAAATGTATTGTTATTTTTTTTTATTATATATTTTTTTTTCAGAACTACTGTGTTGTGTATTTAAATTTTTCTGGTAAATAAATTCTAGTAAGTATTTTTTCAAGGAATACATTCCTTAAAAATAATGTTAAAAATAATGTAATAATAATTGTATTAGTAGTAGTAGTATTACTTTAAGTAATATATTTCTGTCACAATTTCTTCAAGTTAAACCCAATGTTTATTTGAGTTTTTCTCAAAAGAAACAGTAAAATGCTCAAGAAGTGATTCTTAGAGTCATTCTCAAATTATGATCATGTGTTCATGTACTCTCACACTGCTGTTCAAAAGTTTGGGATCAGTAAGACTTGTAATGTTTTTTAAAAGAAGTTTCTTACGCTCATCAAGACTGCGTTTATTTGATCAAAAATACAGAAAAAAAGCCAATAATATTGCAAAATGTTAATACAATATAAAATAATAGTGTCTATTTTAATCTACATTTTAAAATTTTAATAATTTATTTTCCTGTGATGCAAAGCTGAATTTTCTTTAGCCATTACTCCAGTCTTCAGTGTCACATGATCCTTTAGAAATAATTGTAATATGCTGCTTTATTATTAGAATTATCAATGTTGGCAACAGTTGTGCTACCAAATATTTTTTTGGAACCTGCGATACTTTTTTCAGGATCCTTTGATGAATTAAAAAAAAAAACAAATATAAATCTTTTCTAACAACAAGTCTTTGCTATCACTTTTTATCAATTTAATACAGCCTTGCTGAATAAAAGTAATTTATTTTAAAAAAGGAAGAATACAAATTTACTGACCCCAAACTTTTGAACAGTACTGTATATTGTTAGAAAAGACTTCTAACTTAAATAAACACTGTTCTTTTAAACTTTTTACTCATCAAAGAATCTTGAAAAAAAGTATCACAGGTTCCAAAAAAATATTAAGCAGCACAACTGTTTCCAACATTGATAATAAATAAATAAATCAACATAGTAGAATGAATTCTGAAGGATCATGTGACACTGAAGACTGGAGTAATGATACTGAAAATTCAGCTTTGATCACAGGAATAAATTACATTTTTAATGTATATTAAAATAGAAGAACATTATTATTATACTCATTATACTTCATCATTATACTTTTGATTTGTTCATCCAAAATTTGTCAAATTCCGTGACATTCCATGTTATACAATACTTTCTGACATTTAAAAAAATTTGACCAACCCCAAACTTTTAAACTGTAGTATAACCTACATACTGTATATTCAAACAGTGTTACTTGTGTAATCTGGTATAACATATCAACAGAAAAGAGATCAGATCACCTGTCTGTTAAAATAAAAAAATAAACATAACCAAATAACTGCTGTTCAATTCAAAGACTCCCGCCCCAATCATTCGTATTGGTGTGAACAATTCCACTTAGCTTTAAAGAAAAACAACATGTTCAGCAGCAGTTTGGTTTGTCCTCATTTAGATAAGTAAATGTGCATGTGTGTTTGAATTGGAAACTCTGTTGGAAAACATGAGGAAACCGGCTTTCCTAACCGAGAGGAAACAGCACAAACCCCGAAGACAGACAGGAAGTCCATGCAGCAGGACACCAGCTGACTGACATCACGACACAAACATGCACGAACACACGCATAACCAATGCCCCTTAAAAAAATTCTCAAGGGCCATCCAACTCCATAATTTAGTCCAAGGTGCGGACATTCATTTTCTCAAGATGCTAAAGTGAGAGCTTAAGATTTTCCACCCCTCCCTCAAGGCCTGACTGGTTTCCTTCAGGCCGTCCCACCCCCTGCGGCGCGACACGCAGACAGATCGCTCTGGCGACTGGAGCGGACATTCAGGCTTCGGGCCGCGAGCTCGCAGGAATTCCCTGACAGAGACATAATGGCCTCCGGAGCACGGCGGCTCCTTTGGATTCGTTCCCTTGACTTCACACGTCTTCCCATCCCCTCCTGCGGTTACAAACGCCCTTTCAAAGAGGTCAGCGCTTAGGGTCGTCAGTCACGTCACAGGGTCATTTCCCGTCGATATTTGGCTTGATGTGTGCATCCCTGACATGTGGATCGGCGCTTACGTTCGTACAGCTCTGGAACCCTGCCACTCTTCCTCTCTCTTCACCTGCAGCTCAGCAGCGGGGTTCCTCTGACATTCCCAGATCGTAAAACTCACAAGGATGTTGTTTCTGGTCCCACCCCCCCGCTACTGTAGCGTGTGAACTGGCCGTTCAGTCAGCGGACCTCATGCATCCTTTGAGGGTGCGTCCTTTTTTTTTTTTTGGTTAAAGGCCAGAGAGGGCAAACTGCTCCAAGGGTTTTAGCCTTGGAGACTTACAATAATCCAATTCTTCTGGTGTTTTTTATAAGATTCTCTTCTCACAGTTGTCATATCTCCAAACAAATCTGTTCTATACAGCTGTTTAGCCAAGTATTGTGTTCAGCAGGAGTATCCAAAGCCGTTCCTGGAGGATTACTGTCCTGCAGAGTTTAGCTCCAACCCTAATTAAACACAACTGAACCAGCAAATTAAGGTCTTAAAGGGATAGTTCACCCAAAAACGAAAATTCTGTCATTAATTACTCACCTCCATGTCGTTTCAAACCCGTAAGACCTTTGTTCATCTTCAGAACACAAATTAAAACATTTTTTATGAAATCCGAGAGCTTTTTGACCCTGCATAGACAGCAATGTAACTGAAATGTTTCCAGGCCAATCAAGGTAGTAAAGACATTGTTAAAATAGTCCATGTGACATTAATATTATGATTGAATATTTTTTGCATACAAAGAAAATAAATGAAAAAAAAAATGTATTCAACTATTTCTTCTCTTCCGCGTTAGTCTTCAACGCATGTTCACAAGAGTATCAAGACATAAACGTGTGATGCTGATGACACAGGAGATGTCGTTCTGTCATTAATTTTGGATTACTGTGACACTTAGTAAAATTGCAGAAAAATATTATTATTGAATATGATGTAATATGACAGTATTTTTAAAAATTTAATTATGAGACAAAACAAATTGTATTGTATTGATGAAAATGTAATAGCTAGGGCTGGACAATAATTCGATATCAATATATATCGCGATAGAATTTTTTTCAATAACGGTGATACGATTTTTAAACCCATTTCCGATATTTCGATATAAATTTGCATATATGTGTATGTATGTATGTATGTATGTATGTATGTATGTGTATATATATATATATATATATATATGCAAAGTATAATTTTATACATTAGCATTTGTCACTGAATGACGTTCAGTGCTCAGCCGTCAGAAAGAGCAAAACAGAATTGCGTGATGACGTACATCAAAGACACGCTGCTAGCGCTCAGCAGTAGTTGGTTAAGCTTTAAGTTTTTAGCTACAAAATGAGTATCCCTGACCGCAATACAGATGTGGATGAACAAGCTTCCACAAGAAAGAAGGCAGACAAAATAGTTGATAAGAGAGGAAAGACTAATTCAGTGGTGTGGAAGTGGTTCGGCTTTTTAAGTTCGGATAAACTCTGCCATTGGTAAGTTATACACGGTTCATGTAAATACTCGCCATAATATCAGCGCCGGCCGCTTCAAATAGATTTTCAAAAAGGCTTTGACTTCGTTAAATAATATAATCGTGACAGGGCTGGATTAAACTATAAGAGGCAATGATGTAAATGAATAAATATGCACGCTGCACGTTTCAAAGTCAAAACGCGGCACTGATGTCTTTATATGAATGTATCTGAAGGGAGCCGACTGTCCTCAGAAACATATCGTTGGCATTTTCATTTCATGCCTGATAAAACTGCGTTAATGCTGGTCAGTGTTGCCAGATTGGAAATGTCCAAGTATCGTACCAGAAGCTCAAAATTATCGTATTTGGGAGAAAATTATCGTGTTTGAGTCAAACGTTCAAAATAAAGATATTTATCTAGATGTTACAGCTATTTATCCTTTTCAGCACTCATTTTCTATACTTTATTGTTAAACTAACAACCTCAGTTTTGAAACAACTGACCTAAGTGCGACAGGAACGTTAACTTGTGCTCGTGAGAGAGAGCCATTCTCCACGATGATATTGGTTGAGAAGACGTAAGATTGGATGAAAGACATGCGTAACGCCACGTTCACGTCTCCTCACAATCATGAAGGTAGACGTAGGATCCACACAGCTAGATCTTTGAGAATAGAAGCTCTATAATTACAACGACCACCATGGTGTCACACAATTCTGAAATTATCGTACATTGTGGTATTACTGATCGTACATAGGTCAAAATTATGGTACAAATACGATAATTATCGTACGTCTGGCAACACTGATGCTGCTTTGTATACAGCCGTTACTAGGGAAACCGTAATATTTCAGCGCTCCTAAAGCGCCACCTAGTGACAGAGAATGAATATGCGCGTCCACATTTTCAGCTGGTCAGATTATTGCAAATCTCAATCAATGTTTTTTATGCAGCAAACACAGAGTTATGAATGTGAAAAGTTAATGTGCTTTCTAAAAATCTAAACAATTAAGACAGTTATATTTATGTTTTAAATAAATATAATACATTATAAACTTGATTTATTCCTTTTAAATGGTATAAAGGCTGAAATGCCATTGTATAAGATTTTTTTGTGAAAAACCTGTATCTGAACTGTAAATCATGTAATTTTATGGTTTAATATGGCTTAATACCGTACATCGTCCAACCCCACTCATACTGTTCATTTTACTTGTGCAGCTCTTAAAAAGGGTCATAAATTGCCTCAAATTGATATTTAAAAATTCCGCATACACTGTAAATAGTGAAATAAAATTCATTCCTTGATATTTGTTGATATTTGTGTATTGAAAATATTTTTGATTGACATTTAGACTCCTAATTTTCTTAATTTAAGTTGTTGGTTTTTTTTTTATTTGGGCTAGTTAAAATAATTTTCGGGCTACCAAAATCTGAAGAGTACCTGCCCGAAGGGCTACCAGAGATTTAGAAATTTTGCGAGCCCTGACCTCCTTTCTGGAAGAGGATTAATAATTAGTTGGCCTAGTGGCATAATTATGATTATTATTATGATTTCTTTCCCCCTTTTCTGTTCCGGCCAGAGCAATGTGTTTTTGTTGTTGCTCACTCTTTATTTATTTTATTCTTTTTGTTTCTTTATCTGAAAACTGCTGAAGCAGTTTGTTTGTTGTTTAAATTTATATGAATAATCAGCTTGCTCTAGTTTAAATGGAAATATATTATTGTAAATAAGCTGAGTCTGAGAGTTTTATTTATGTGATAGTTTATTTCACATTTCTTGTTTGTAAAGGCTAAATAAAAATAAAAAGTGAACCTTATTTTTTTGTATTGTTTTTATTAAAAATGTTTTTATATAATTTTAATAGGAGGAGCCTGGATGTATTATAGACTTTGCCAATTCAGTTTGCAGACACTTGTAGGTACAGACATCCATTGTATGTGTCCTCGGCAGTTTTTTCCTGAGGCTTTTTAATATTGTCCATATCGATATCGGAATTATATCGTATCGACCGAAATTAAGAAATATATTGTGATATAAATTTTTGCCATATTGTCCAGCCCTAGTAATAGCATTCAATAATTATATTTTTTGGCAATTTTACTAAACATATGTATAAACACAGACCTGTTTAGAAATATTTTTGTAAATCATAAAAAAACATACTTGAATTAGACATGTAATATGGGCTATTACACAACCCATTACCAAGTACACTACCAGTCAAAAGTTTGTGAACAGTAAGATTTTTTTTTTTAAAGAAGTCTCTTCTGCTCACCAAGTTTACATTTACAGTCGTGGCCAAAAGTTTTGAGAATCACATAAATATTGGAAATTGGAAAAGTTGCTGCTTAGGTTTTTATAAATCGCAATTTGCATATACTCCAGAATGTTATGAAGAGTGATCAGATGAGTTGCATAGTCCTTCTTTGCCATGAAAATTAACTTAATCCGAAAAAAAACTTTCCACTGTATTGTTAAGAAGGCTTCAGGGCGTCCAAGAAAGTCCAGCAAGCGCCAGGATGGTCTCCTAAAGAGGATTCAGCTGCGGGATCGGAGTGCCACCAGTGCAGAGCTTGCTCAGGAATGGCAGCAGGCAGGTGTGAGCGCATCTGAACACACAGTGAGGCCAAGACTTTAGGAAGATGGCCTGGTGTCAAGAAGGGCAGCAAAGAAGCCACTTCTCTCCAAAAAATAACATCAGGGACAGATTGATCTTCTGCAAAAAGTATGGCGAATGGACTGCTGAGGACTGGGGCAAAGTCATATTCTCCGATGAAGCCTCTTTCCGATTGTTTGGGGCATCTGGAAAAAGGCTTGTCCGGAGAAGAAAAGGTGAGCGCTACCATCAGTCCTGTGTCATGCCAACAGTAAAGCATCCTGAGACCATTCATGTGTGGGGTTGCTTCTCATCCAAGGGAGTGGGCTCACTCACAATTTTGTCCAAAAACACAGCCATGAATAAAGAATGGCACCAAAACACCCTCCGACAGCAACTTCTTCCAACAATCCAACAACAGTTTGGTGAAGAACAATGCATTTTCCAGCACGATGGAGCACCGTGCCATAAGGCAAAAGTGATAACTAAGTGGCTCGGGGACCAAAACGTTGAAATTTTGGGTCCATGGCCTGGAAACTCCCCAGATCTTAATCCCATTGAGAACTTGTGGTCAATCCTCAAGAGGCGGGTGGACAAACAAAAACCCACTAATTATGACAAACTCCAAGAAGTGATTATGAAAGAATGGGTTGCTATCTGTCAGGATTTGGCCCAGAAGTTGATTGAGAGCATTCTCAGTCGAATTGCAGAGGTCCTGAAAAAGAAGGGCCAACACTGCAAATACTGACTCTTTGCATAAATGTCATGTAATTGCCGATAAAAGCCTTTGAAACACATGAAGTGCTTGTAATTATATTTCAGTACATCACAGAAACAACTGAAACAAAGATCTAAAAGCAGTTTAGCAGCAAACTTTGTGAAAACTAATATGTGTGTCATTCTCAAAACTTTTGGCCACAACTGTATTTGATCCAAAGTACAGCAAAAACAGTAAAATTTTAAAATATTTGTACCATTTAAAATAACTGTTTTCTATTTAAATGTTAAAATGTAATTCATACATGTGATTTCAAAGCTGAATTTTTTAGCATCATTAGTTTTCAGTGTCACATGATTCTTTAGAAATCATTCTAATATTCTGATTTGCTGCTCAAAAAACATTCATTATTATTTATGTTAAAAACAGCCGAGTAAATTTTTTTCAGGTTTTTTGATGAACAGAAAGTTCAGAAGAACAGCATTTATCTGAAAAAGAAACCTTTTGTAACATTATAAATGTCTTGATCGTCACTTGCTAAATAAAAGTATTAATTTCTATCTTTTGAATGGTATAATGTATAATGTTACAAAAGCTTTTTAATTTCAGATAAATTCTGATCTTTGGATCTTTCTATTCATTTAAGAATCCTGAAAAAAAAAAGTACTCAACTGTATTAAATACTGATGATAATAATAATAACACTAAATGTTTCCTGAACAGCAAATTATCATATTAGATTGATTTTGAAAATTTAGCTTTGATCACAAGAATGAATTTCATTTTAAAATATATTTAAATAGAAATAAGTTATTTTAAATACTAAAAAATATTGCACAATATTATTGCGTTTGTAATATGCAGGCTTGGTACACAGAACAAAATTCTTAATTTTTTTTTAAATCTTACTGTTAAAAAAACGTGACTGAAAACTTATGAGTTTATATATAATTAAATATTAAAATAAATATTTTATCTATTACCTTTAAGCTTAGAAAAAAAAAATCCATTACAAGTTACAAATGAATTGGTCTAGCAACAAAACTACAACAATATTACAGTATTTAAATATTGATTTGCTCCAAGGTCACTCTGACCAATCAGAATCAAGTATGCCAGAGCAGCCGAAATGCTGAAAAATTATAAATTCGTCAAAAGGCAGAATATACACATATACAGTCAAACCAAAAATTGTTCAGACACCAGATATAATTTTGGATTTTTTACTAGTGGGTGCAGGACACTATAGTTCATTTATGTAAGTGAGGATAGCAAAATAAAGTTAACTGTGACATATTATACCCAAAAATTCTTTTTTTTTTTATTCAGTGAACTACCAGTAAAACTGATACAAATTTGGCATCAAAATTTTGATTTGACACTTTGACCTGATCATATTGTGTTACATTCCGTTCTATTAAAGTTATCTGACATTATCAAGATGAATTTGTTCTGACGCAGTTTAACTCTGAGTTCTTGTCATATTTCATTGCCATTTTCTAAACTATAGCGAATAACCTGTGACAATCTGTGAAATGTTGAAGGTCTCTGAATAAATTTTGGTTTGACTCTATATGAACCCTGCAGACACCTTGCCGGCTGTAACAAAGCAGAGCGGCTTGCACCATGAAACAACACGTGCAATATGTAAAGCTCTTCAGCAAACAGCCCTAATTTGAGTCTTAATTACCTTTGACTGGCTCCAAGTACACTTAGGAGAGGCTCCCTACTGCCCAGAGTCCTCATTCTCCTTATTCAATAATAAACAAACATATGCACTCAAACCCGACCACATGCACACTCACACACACTCATTTAATACACTCCACTGCAAGGAGATTTAAGACACTCTCTCCATAGTTTCCTGTTTACTACTTTTTGCCACTCATTAGCTTTGGCGCTGGATGTTCGGATGCTCTCACAGGAAAGACTGGCTCTCCGTCGGACTGACTGTCTGTCTTTCATTTCATCCCCCTCGCTTTCTCGTTCCACTGTCTGGCCCGCATGAGTCTGTCACAAATGGATACGCAGACAGGATGGTCTACGCAAGTGGCTGCCAGAAACGCACAAAAGGAGCGAGAGAGAATAAGTGCTGATGTTAAGAGAAATGAACTTTTTTTCCCACAGTGCCGCAAGAGCTGCGAGGTCAACAACTGCTGACTACTAATAACATAATAGACCGAAAGAGGATTGATTTATCTTGTGTGATGAAGACCATTTAGTAGAAACATCCACTTCATCCAAAACAACATGCAGTGGCCAGAAAAAGTATTTGACTAGTTCACCCAAAAATCAAAATTCTGTCATTAATATTCACCCTCAAGACCTTTGTTATTAAGACATTTTTGATGAAACCCGAGAGCTTTCTAAACCCTGCATAGACATTTAAGACCTAGAAAGGTAGTAAGAACATTGTTAAAATAATCCATGTGAAAACTGGTTCAGATTTCATCAAAAATGTCTTAATTTGTGTTGCAAAGATGAACGAAGTTCTTACGGAATTGGAACGACATGAGGGTCTAAATCTTTCTCGTCTTTCTAGAGTCTTTCATTCGGTCTTTCTCCTGCTCTCATTTGTTCTCTCAATCCTTTCTCCTCTGTCTGTGTTGACAGTAATGATGAGCTATGTTCAGTCAGGCTGGAGATGAGAGACACATCAATCTGTCTCATCTGACACGCTATACATTTGATTTGTTTTCACTAGGCCAGAGTTCCACACCGAAGGTATAAGAGACTCGTATAGCAACTGCTAAGCTTTCACGCACCAGAAACCTCAACATCATCTAACTATCAGCCAAAAATAGCCAGTACACCTTTATGTTACCAAGAGATTAAAGGAAAAACAGATTCATTTTGGAGAACACACCGAGTTCAGATGCATAATTTCCTCCTTTTATATTTCAGAAGCGTGTGTTTGTGCCTGTGAGGTTTCATTGTACCACAGTTGGTTTGCGTGTGTTTGTGTGGCCGCAAGCGGTGTGTTCTGCGGTAATGGGAACGGTGTTTGAGGCTGAGACTGTATTAACAGGATAATTGAGTTGCTCGATCAGGCGAAGCCAAATTCTGTATAGATTCGTAGAGTTGTTCAGACTAAACTGGCTCTGCCTTTCTTTTGTTCCACGCAAACCTTTGATGCTATGTTAGCAAAGACCTAGAGGTTTATACAGTGGGGAAAATAATTATTTGACCCCCTACTGATTTTGTGCGTTTGCCCACTGACAAAGAAATGATCAGTCTATAATTTTATTGGTAGGTTGAGAGAACAGTGAGAAACAGAATAAAAAAAAATCAATAAAAAAAAAGTTATAAATTGACTTGCATTTTAATAAGTGAAATATGTATTTGATCCCCTATCAATCAGTAAGATTTCTGGCTCCCAGGATCCTTTTATACAGGTAACAAGCTGAGATTAGGACCACTCTCTTAAAGGGAGTGCTCTTAATCTCAGTTTGTTACCTGCATAAAAGACACCTGTCCACAGAAGCAATCAATCAATCAGATTCCAAACTCTCCACCATGGCCAAGACCAAAGAGCTGTCCAAGGATGTCAGGGACAAGATTGTAGACCTACACAAGGCTGGAATGGGCTACATCAAAGCAGCTTGGTGAGAAGGTGACAACAGTTGGTGTGATTATTCGCAAATTGAAAGAAACACAAAATAACTGTCAATCTCCTTCGGTCTGGGGCTCCATGCAAGATCTCACCTTGTGAAGTTTCAATGATCATGAGAACGGTAATGAAATAGCCCAGAACTACACAGGAGGATCTTGTCAATGATCTCAAGGCAGCTGGGAACATAGTCACCAAGAAAACAATTGGTAACATTGGTAAGCTGTGAAGGACTGAAATCCTGCAGCACCTGCAAGGTCCCCCTGCTCAAGAAAACACATGTTTGTGCCCGTCTGAAGTTTGCCAATGAACATCTGAATGACTCAGAGGAGAACTGGGTGAAAGTGTTGTGGTCAGATGAGACCAAAGTTGAACTCTTTGGCATCAACTCGCTGTGTTTGGAGGAGGAGGAGGAATGCTGCCTATGACCCTAAGAACACCATCCCAACCGTTAAACATGGAGGAGGAAACATTATGCTTTGGAGGTGTTTTTCTGCTAAGGAGACAGGACAACTGCTCCGCATCAAAGGGACGATGTATGGAGCCATGTACCATCAAATGTTGGGTGAGAACCTCCTGCCCTCATTGAAAATAAGTTGTGGATGGGTATTCCAGCACAACAATGAGCCAAAACACATAGCCAAGGCAACAAAGGAGTGGCTCAAGAAGAAGCACATTAAGGTCTCCAGGCCTTAATCACATAAAAAAATCTGTGGAGGGAGCTGAAGGTTTGAGTTGCCAAACGTCAGCCTTGAAACCTTAATGACTTGGAGAGGATCTGCAAAGAGGAGTGGGACAAAATCCCTCCTGAGATGTGTGCAAACCTAGTGGCCAACTACAAGAAACGTCTGACCTGTGATTGCCAAAAAGGGTTTTGCCATCAAGTACTAAGCCATGTTTTGAGAAGGGGGCAAATACTTATTACACTCATTAAAATGCAAATCAATTTATAACTTTAATAAAATGTGTGGGGTTTTTTTTTTTTTTTTTTTTTTTGTTATTCCGTCTCTCACTGTTCTCTCAACCTACCAATAAATTTATAGACTGATCATTTCTTTGTCAGTGGGCAAACGCACAAAATCAGCAGGGGATCAAATAATTATTTTCCCCACTGTAACACTTTACACCATCTCTAAATGCAACCTGTTGACATCAGTAGATTTCAAACTAAATATGATGTGGCCTGTTTATGAGCCTTTGAAACTGTGGGATCCAGCACAAGAGACACATTAGATAGGTTTCATTGTATTTGTGATAACACTTTGGAGAACTAAGGACATTTTGGACTACTGAGGACATTTCGTACAGACAAACCTACAAACACACACATTCACTCACAGAAGACTTCCCTTTACTCTTCAATGTGGAAGTAAGCCCATGGGCGAGACTTCTGGTTCATTAGCCACTTTAGGGAAATAACGAGAAGAACAACAACATGCAGTAAATGGGTAAAACTCTTTGCACTACACTACAGAAAGCCAGAAAATCAATCACTGCTGTAGACTGAATGACTTTAGTAGGCCTATAAAGATTAATCTAAATTTATTTATATAAATAAATGTGTCTGCTTGAAAGAATGAGGCTATAACGAATACATAGTATATAACCACTGGTGTTTCATTAAAATAAAAGACCATGTTCTTGTTTCTTCATTAGAAGTGATTTCACTTCATATTAATATAAAGGCATGTTGCGTGTCCCAGCAGTTAAATCTGTGTCTGTCATGATAAAACTTTAATATCAAACCTATACATTGAGTTTAGTAATTTTAGAGAAATGCTAAATAAATGCACTACACTGTAACTACACCCATTAGATTTTAGCCGACTAAATCTACTGTAGATTTAGTCTACTAAAATCTTATGATATTTAGTCAACTAAAACTAAAACAAAATGATGACTAAAACATAAACTAAATACCATTTTAGTCAAAAGACTATGACTAAGACTAAATCAAAATTTGCTGTCAGAATTAATGTCTGACAAGCCATGGCACTCTCACACCACACTTTATGTTTTCACGCGATGAAAACTGTATCGCAGAGCAAAGAGGAAACTGACAACACGCCGACAGACAAGACAGAGCAGGTTACTTCCGTTATGAAAATTCTCAGCTTTCAAATTTTCTCATTTTGTAAGAAATTCAAACAAATACCGTTTTGTGGCTCTTTAATGTGTCGACTCAGTTAAAACAGCACATCAAACAATCATCTCTTCCTTCTTTACTAGTTATAGCACAAAATAAACACGAATGAACATCAGAAAACATCTTGCTTCAACCATGGAAAGACATCAGTAGCACACACATTTTTTTCCAAGTTCAGGTCCACCTACGTTAATCTACTCTGGTGTCTGGTTTGTTTGTTGGACACTAACATATTCTGCATTATGATTGGTCAGATCACCTGTCAATCAAACTCCCTGCAAAGAGTTGGCCAACTGGGGTGAGTCTTTCCCAGTCTCTCCCTAAATTGAGCTCTACCATCAGGCCACGTTTCAAATCTCTGGGCCTAATGGTTTGGTCTGCCTCATCAGTTTTAGGGCAGAATAAATAATAATAAAAAATCTAACAATTACAATAGGGTTCAAGTGCTTCATGCTTGAGCGCCTAATTAACTAACCAGCATTTGTGGTATAATGTTGTCGAATAAGCACAAAATTACAGGTTAAAATAGTTATGTGCATCAAAAGTTGCACATTCATTTTGGAAAACAAAAGCACCGTTTCCATCCCATGCCTTGGAAAACTGGCACAAAGGTTCAGTAAGATGAGTTGCAACCGGAAAAGCCCACATAATTAATTGTGCATCAGAATAAATTATTTAGCTTCTTACTTTAAAAACATTGTTTTGGATGCACTAGTTCCAAAATTCGCATAAAAAGCATGGATGGAAATATAGCTAGTGAGGCATGTACAATGGAAGTGAATGGATTTTATAGCAGAAATGTATAATCTTCAGTTAAAACTTGTGTACACGTTGCAAAACAGTCATTATGGAGTTTTAATGTTCATGGTATTGTATTATGGAAACAACTATATTAAATCAGATATATCTTCAAGAATTCAATGATCAATCATCATATCTATCATATCGATTTTATCTTCAAGAAACAGCTAAAAACAAATCTCATCCATCTTTATTTGACCCTCAAACTCTAGTACTCTCTATTATTATTCTATTCTTTAAAAAAAAAAAGACTTGCACTCTATGTATTTTCTAACTGCTTGTTTTCTAACACTAGCTTATCTATTCCTTTTTCATTCTATTCATTAGTTTTCCTTTATTATATAATTAAAAAAGGCCTCTAACACTAACTGAGACTGGTCATAGCACTTGCATATCACTGCTCTTTTGTTGATTTTGATTGCTTCCATTGTCCTCATTAGTAAGCCACTTCGGATACAAGCGTCTGCTAAATGGCTAAATGTAAATCTTTAAATGTTACTAAGCGATTTTTCACATTAAATTCATGCAAACATGAAAATTCATAGACGGGCCTCATGCACTTCCATTTTAAGTGCCTTGCTGTATCCTAGACTTTTGCTTTTTTAATAAAAAGGAGGGCCAAGTCAAAATAGTTTTTGTGGTAGTTCACAACATACCACAGATGCAAAACTTGTACTGAACCCAGTACTGAATTCCTTTAAGAAAACACGGGTTTCCCCTGCGGTGTGAACAGAATGGGATTACGCACTCAGAAGAGGAGCGGCTTTGGTGTGAACGTGGCCTGTGAGACTTTTCTGACGCTTGATATAAACTATACCTTCTCTCCTTTTCTCTCTCTCTCTTTCTCCAGATGGTAATGTTCTCTTTCTCGTCCCTGTGCAGACTCAGCTCCTGTATGGAAGGAGATTTATGGGGGCCCTCCGTCTCAAAATCACCACTCTGAGTCCCCGCACACACCGGGGTGTGTGTGTGGGTGTGTTTGACGGCATATCTCAGTGTTGCAGCTTGTGTGTGTGTGTGTGTGTGTGTGTGTGTGTGTGTGTGTGTGTGTGTGTGTGTACTTTCTACCCTGCTGTGCATGTACGCACACACACTCGAAAGAACACACAAACACACACACTGCAAACAAACTGGGGTGTACGGCAAATAAGAGTGTGTGCGTCACCGGCAGGAGGTTTGCATGTGTGTGTGCTCATCTGCAACCTGCTTGCTCTCTCATTTTCAATCTCAGCCCAATTAATTTAGCAGAATTAATCTCTCGCTGTGCACAGCCGTTCCTACCACACACACACACACACGCGCTCCTCCCCGCGACACAAGGCACAGTCAAACATGAAATAGTGTCTCATGCCACCATCCATCTGGCATCTTAACACACACACACACACATGCCCACACCCCGGTGACATTTGCAGATTGGGAGTGTGTGAAAGATGGGGGAATGATTTCCTCTCCTAATGAAGAACTTGCTGTGTTCTCGCGGGCGGAAAGCAAAGGGCGGAGGAGATGAGGACGTTTTTCAGCCCCTCATTTCACTTGATGTGTCTGATCGCAAATACACTAGCATAAGGCCTCCTCGATGGACGGATGGATGGCTATTCGATGGTTTTCGCTCAAAGTTCTACATGCTGATTGGTTCACATTGCATCAGCTGTGAGACGTCACTGGTCAGGGTCAAAGGTCAGCGGAACTACAGGCTTCACACATTAAACCAGTTACTGCACGTATAACAGTTCTACAACCAAATCATCTACCTAGAACATACACGCAGGCCTAAAGGTAAATGTGTCCGAACAGAAGCTTTAAATTAGATAAGTTACCAACAAAACAGAAATAATTACAGAAGGTTTGATATATGAACTAAACAGTTAGGAGGTGATTTTGTCCCGTTACTAAACAGGTATGCTGCAAAAAACAGGGATGTACCAATTTGGACTTTCTGGCCAATTTAATAGGTTTAATTTCATATTATGATACAAAAAAAAGATACATAGATCAAATTACAATTTTTAATTTTCCTTCTTTTAAACAAACGAATACTGTAAGTATTAGAGCTCATGCTACAAGATTAAACAATAGCTAGTATTAACTAATAAAAATACATATATTTGACTAATATAATTGAATAATGTGACCCTGGACCACAAAACTAGTTGGGTATATTTGTAGCAATGGCCAACAATACAATAAAAATTTTCTTTTATGCCAAGAATCATTAGGAAATTAGGTGAAGATCATGTTCCATGAAGATATTTTGTAAATGTCCTACTGTAAATATATCAAAACTTAATTTTTGATTAGTAATATCATGCATTACTAAGAACTTAATTCGAACGACTTTAAAGACGATTTTCTCAATATTTTGATTTTTTTTTTGTGCACCCTCAGATTTCTGATTTTCAAATAGTTGTATCTTGGCCAAATATTGTCCTATTTATTCAACTTTCAGATTATGTATGCTTATGACTGGTTGTGTGGTCCAGGGTCAACAAGGAGGCATTAAATTGATCAAAAGTGAAAGCAAGTAAAGGCTTTTAATGGGTACAAAAATTACATTCTTTCATATAATATATGAATTTATGATTACACAAACTTTCCAGTCATCAAAAAAATGTATGATGGTTTTCACAAAAATACTAAGCATAAATAAAGATTTCTTAAACATCAAATCAGCATATTAGATTGATTTATAAAGGATCATTTGACACTGATGACTTTAGTTATGATGCTAAAAATTCAGCTTTGCAACACAGGAATAAACTACTTCTTAAAATACATTCAAATAGAACAGTTAATATATTAAAATATATAATTATTTTAAACTCTATTATTTCACAGTATTACTGTTTTTCCTGTACTTTTGATCAAATAAAATGTCTCAAGTAGAATGGGTATATTTGTACACTGCAAAATGTAATTTTTGATTAGTAATATGCATTGCTAAAAACTTCATTTGGACAACTTTAAAGGTGATTTTCTCGGTATTTTGATTTTTTTGCACCCTCAGATTCCAGATTTTCAAATATTTGCATCTCGGCCAAATATTGTCCTATCCTACCAAACATACATCAATGGAAAGCTTATTTATTCAGCTTTAAGAATAAAAAATCAATTAAAAAGAATTAGCCCTTAGGACTGGTTTTGTGGTCCATGGTCAGAAATATTAAAAAACAAATCTTACCCGACACCTTTGAATAGCAGTGTATGAAATAAATTATATAAAATTATAATGACATCCAATAACCGTTTTAGTGCTGACATATTGTGCATCCCTACAAAAACACGAAGAGAGGAAAAAAAATATTCAAGTTCTGTTCAAATCAGACTAATCTCCGGCCACATGGAACACGTGGTTCTGGCTCATCGCAGCATTCTGCTGTTCTGATCCCTCCGCCAAATGAAATGCACGTCTGAGGGGGTCTGCATGGCACCCAGCTGTCCTGCCCAATGCAGTCACTATGCCAGCCACAGTCTTGCCCACTCACCATGCCAGCAGTTGCCCTGGCAACCCCAGCCAATGGCCCGCAACCGCTCCCTCACAGAGAAAGAAGGTAAGGAAAACGATGGAACCACACAAAAAAAAAAGGAATGAAAAAGAATTTAATTTCTGGAATGTTACGTTTAATGTCAAATTTGATTCTGGACCACAAAACCAGTCTTAAGTATCACGGGTATATTTGTAGCAATAGACAAAAATACATTGTATGGGTCAAAATTATCAATATTTAGTAAATTTCCTACCATAATATATCAATACTTTTGATGAGTAATATGCATTGCTAAGAACTTCATTTGGACAACATTAAAGATGATTTTCTCAATATTTAGATCTCAATATTCCATGTAAGCACTATATCTCTGAAGATTATCTTAAGCATTATCGCTAACCAATGGACCAAAATTGTATATTTACCTTAAATTTTAGAACTAAAGAGAGAGAAAATCTGAAATCAGGCCTTTATGATCTTTTCCTCACAACCTCCATAATTCTGATTATCACAGTGGACTGCAATGACAGGCAATTCAAAAACATCCAACAAGTACTTGAAAAAAACTAAATCTGTATGAAGGGCCCATATAATCGACAAACTACCTTTTAAAAGTGCAGAAACCTATTGGTAAGAGGATCCAGTATAAATATATGGCACACTATTAAAAAAAGTAATTTTGCCTTTCTTGATATATATGATGTTGCAAATAAAGACTGTATTCTTATTCTGGGACAACTTTTTTACATTGTGTGATGTTTCTTTTGTTCGCTGTGTACATTTTGGACCTTTTTTTTTAGAAAACAAAAATACCTATATCTACCTATAGAAGTCTATAGAGCTCTATATCTCAAAACTGCTCAGAATGCAGATAAAACCTTATAATTCCAAGGTGACGTTTCGTGCACTTCGAGATTAACTGTATCAGACTTTATACAATTATGTTATAAAGCTACTTTAATTGATATGCAAAATTTTCTGACATAAAAATATTAGCTGTAAAATTTCAAAGCTTTTCACTAAGCATAAACTAAAATGGATAATTATTCTGGACCACAAAACCAGTCTTAGGTAATGGGGATATATTTGTAGCAATAGAAAAAAATAGATTGAATGGGTGAAAATTATAGATTTTTCTTTTATGCCAAAAATCATTAGGATATTAGGTAAAGACCATGTTCCATGAAGATATTTTGTAAATTTCCTACCGTAAATATATCAAAACTTCATTTTTGATTAGTATTATGCATTGCTAAGAACTTCATTTGGACAACTTTAAAGGCAATTTTCTCAATATTTTAGATTTTTTTGCATTCTCAGATTCCAGATTTTCAAATAGTTGTATCTCGGACAAATATGGTCCTATCCTAACAACAATCAATGAAAAGCTTATTCCGCTTTCAGATTATGTATAAACCTCAGTTTTGAAAAATTTACCTCCAGGGTCACAAATGAGCAGAAAACAATGTGTGTCACTATCATCCCTGCTCTCCATTGACTTCATCACATTGGCGAACCTGAAGAACTTTACCAACTGAATACACTCTTAAAAATAAAGGTTCTTTATTGGCATGGATGGTTCCATGAAGAACCTTAAACATCAATGTAACCTTTCAAATGCAGAAAAGGTTCTTCATAGTCGGAAAAGGTTCTTTAGATTTTTGAAATGCTCTTAAAAATGATTCTTTTAAGAACTCTTCACGGAAAGGTTCTTTGGGGAACCAAAAATGGCTCTTCTATGGTATCACTGCAAAAACACCCTTTATTTTTAAGAGTGTATGTCATCTCTGATCAGTATAAGTAAAGCAAACACACTTCAGCTTACTGAAGACATGCTGATATCAATTTAGGATCAATCAAACAGCTCTAAGACAAGAATTAGCATAGCATAAGTCTGTTTGAAATAAAAGTCAAGGTGGTTTTCAAATCGAAAACCTCCTTTCCAGTTCACAGCAGCATCTACAAAACTAAAACCGCATGCAAAGCGGACAGGTGCCGGTGCTTATTTCATCAACGGTCCACCAGACACTGCTGACATCTAGAGTCCAAGCCCTGCTATTAGCATGCTGCCTTCATTTCTGATTAACAATCACTGGGGGCCAAATTCTCCTGAGCTTTCATAGTCACTGAGCTGTTAAAACAAAGCACTGAGACTTTAATGCTGGGCGAATCTGGGTTTTTACGGAGATTCATTTGATTTAATTTGTAATTTGATTCTCTGAAGCCACTTAATTGGATTGTTTTTTAACTCGGCGCTCACACCGAAATAAGAACGGATTAGCATGGAGGGGCCGCTCCAATCGCAACAAAGTGTTCCCGTTACACCGTCCTAAAATAGTCACTCCAGTGGCCCAGAAATTATGGAGCGGGCAATACGGCCTCAGGACAACTTCCTCTTGCTTTCAAGCTCTGCGTGTTTGAAGTCACGGCAAACACGTCTCGGAGGCAAATAAAAGCCAGATCACAGAGTTTCGGTTAATGAATAGGAGGAATATGAGGTTCAGCGGGTTTGCGGATGAAAATCTTTAACCTGTGTCCCGTCAGGCTTTCAGGAAGGGTCCCGAGGCTTGATCCCACCAGAGATCACAGCGCTGCCTAGCATGCGCCATTCATCTTATTGTTCAGGCCACCACAAGGACGTGTTTATGTGAAAAACGAGGCTTCCTACAAAACGCCATGTTTTAATAGCTGATAAATGTTTAAGCTACATAAACGCTATAGAAGGGATGTTGGGTTCTTCAGGGATGAGCGGTTTCACCACGCGTCGGACCATAAACGCAGTAAGGACGGACCCCCGTTTAGCGTCAAATGTGATGTTCGGAGCATCATGATTCATTCCAAATCAGCATCTCGGCCCACACTTTCCCTCTAAACACCTCCAGGCCCGTGTTTGGAAACAAAGGGGATGATGGAAGATAGATGCGCAGGTGCATGCAGAGATGAGATAAGCCAGGAAAGATGGGCGGGAAACAAGCATGAAAGAGAGGAATTAAAGGAAAGCATTAGAGGAGGAACAAGAAAGAGCATTCCATCAGTAGGCACGGAGGGGCATTACACAGCGCTTCATTTTTCCTCCCGACCTCGCGACGACCCCGCCGCTGATGGGGTGAAGAGCAGGTGGAAAGAGAGAGAGAACAAGAGAGGTATGAGGAATAGGGCTTTTAGGAAAAGCCGGCAGCACGCTGGTTAAAAATATCTCTGTGGCGGTGCCACATGGTGCGTCTACGACATCAGATGTTTACCAGCGGCCTCGCCAGCGTTCGTTAATACAAAACGCAAAGAGGATAATGAGATGCGAGGAGAATGCATCCGTTTCCTAGCCAATTCCTTTCCTTATATATAAGAATCGCCCTTTTTCCTTGGTATTTATTCACACGTCGCACTTTTGCTAGAGCAGCCTCACGCGCGCAGCATCGCATGCCCTCAGGGACCGAGTGTGATTGAGAACGGGGGGTCTGCCATTGCCCTGCCGTTGAACCCGCTTCGTTCCTCCTGACGAAAACACACATGCTATGAAAGCTCATCAGCGACGGCAGCACCTTGCTGCAGCGCTCTCTGTTTTTGACCTCTCCTGCTGCGCACGGCATACGTCACAATCGACTCGCAGAGAGATCGTTGCACCGGTTATTCGGTTTGTACCTCTGTGTTTCACAGTTTCTGAAGGGAAGCAATGCTCTGATTGCACCATTAGTTTGAAATAAAACCGAAATAGCAATAGGGAGAATATCAAAGGGCAAAGAATGCGATTTAATTATAATGAATATAAAGGGAAGTGTGGCACTGTGTTCGTTTACGCGTGAGCACTTGAAATCAGAAGGATAAGAGAACAAAAGATTGAAGTTTTCCATCAAGTTTGTGAATAAAAAGAGTTGGGACAGATGAATATAAGTGTTGTAATTTTACAGTTATATTGTAGAAATGTTACTTTTATAATATAGACACTTTTTGTTTTTACATTTTTATTTAGTAGTAGTATGCCAGAGTTAATATAGTTAACTGAAACTACAATTAAAATGATAAATAAATGACATTATTTGAAATAAAAAAGTTAAGGTAAATAAAAACTAGTTGTCGAATTGAGTTAAACTTGATGTAGTTAAATAAATAATAAAAAAACAGGAATAAAAATAAAAACTAAACAGACATTCATTTAAAAAAAAAAACACACAACAAAATTACTTAAAAAAATAAAATAAAATGGAAATGCAAATTATCAAAAAAGTATCTATTATTATCTCAATACTAAACTAATGGAGTAGTAGAAGAATTATAGTTAAACTAAAATTAAAATGATAAAAATGACATTATTTGAAATAAGGTTAAATGAAATAAAATGTAGGAAAAAACTTATTTCAACTAACAGACAACTTTACTTAAACTTGATGTAGTAAAATAACTAATTAAAAAAATTATACAAATAAAAACTAAATAGACATTTATAAAACACAACAAAATTACTTAAATAAAAATGAAAATGGAAAAATAAAAATATATATTAGTATCTCAATGCTAAAATAACAGTAGTAGTAGAGTTATTATAGT
>NC_133361.1:51145598-51280044 GCF_049309525.1 Garra rufa
ATATATAAATATATATATATATATATATATATATATATATATATATATATATATATATTAATATATATATATATATATATATATATATATATATATATATATATATATATATATATATTTATATATAAATATATATATATATATATATATATATATATATATATATATATATATATATAATATATATATATATATATATATTTTTTTTTTTTTTTTTTTTTTTCTCCAACTGGTTGCCAAATTAAGTTCAACTTGAGGTAGCAAAATAACTAATAAAAAACTACATAAATAAACTACCAAATAATAAGAATAATAATACAAAAAAATAAAAATAATAATATTAGTAGTAGTATCATCCTCATTATTATTATTTTTTTTTTTGGTAAAATCATACTTTCAATTGGACTTTATTAGAAATAGATTTCATCAGAAATATATTTTTCAGAATTTTTTTTTTTTTACCTGTTGTGCAGCTCACCATAATATTATTATTTTGTAAATTATAATTTTTTATATTAACATTTTGCCATTTTAAGGGACGTCTAAATGTTAAATGTTAATGTTAAATGTTTAAGTCATTAGTATTATTTGAAATTGTCATCTAATTTTTTCCATCTACATGGAAAAAATAGGTACATCCAAAATTAAACAACCAATATTGACCAACACCTTAGTACCACCTAAACGTCACTAATTTATTATAATAAATGGTATTATAATAAATTGTCATCTAAAATAGATGCATTCAAAATGTAATATCCAATATTTCAGCCTGTATTTTTCAGATCATACTTTTTATATCAGAAATATTGCAATCCGATGTTTCCCCCTATTGTGCAACCCTAGCACGGCGTCCCTCATGTCAGTAGGCCGACCATCACAGTGGTGTGGATGACAAAATTAGCTCGGTCCTGTCAACCTGGCACACTTAACTGATAGAAGACCATCTCAAAAGAGCTTCATCCTTCGACGTCGCTCCCCAGGGGAGCAAGTTACAGATGCTTCTGTGAAGTCATAACGGCGGTTTAAAGTGGACACGAGCGGCTGTGGCCTAATGATGCCTGTTTACGCCGCTGTCTTCCATCTGTAATGATTAGAGCAAGGATTGATGAGCCCTCGGGCCCTGCCACCGAACCAATCAGACCCCACGGTCACAACCAACACCCTACGGCGGCTCGAAAGGGACACTAGGACTTCGACCGTCAGATGACCCCTGAATCTGACCGCCGGGTGACCCCGGTTACATGCAGGTCAGACGGAGGCCAAATACAAGCAGCCTACTAATTTGAATGATCAGACTAACTGATCGCCGCTTATGTGTTTTTCCTTTTTTTTTTTAGGGACATTGTAGCGCTTTTAGGGGAAAGAAGCACCCCTACGCCACTGACCGCCAGACGACCTGCGCCGCGTTCCGGGTGAATTTGAGGTCACATGAATATTAATCGAAGTGTGTGAAAATTCTGAAGTACGCCGTGGGAGCTACGGGGCGTAATGCTATTTTTAAAAGTATGCATAGAATGACATCCAAAATCAACTCACACTGGAAATGTATGGCTAGCATTCCGGGAAGGCAACAAATCTATGGACGCATAATATTAAAACTGTGGCCAACACCCATAGGCCAATAATTATTGTTATTACCAATAATTCATAAAATAATTAATAAACGAATAAGTCTAATTAAAATCCCTTTTATTTAATTTTCTAAAATTCAAAATAAAACACTAAAAATCAATCATTTTAAATGCTACAGGTTAAATGCTTAAGATTTGCTAAGGATTAAAGTTTTTTCTTTTTTTAAGATTTACAGCACTGATTAATCTTACTTATTGTTAATTTCAGCATTTATTAATGCATTATTGAAATCACAAGTTGTGTTTGTTAACTTTAGTTAATGCCTGTAAATTAATGTGGACTAACAATGAATGATTATTTTTAATAACTAAAATTAAAGATTAATAAATAGTGTAATGTATTGTTCATTGTTATTTTATGTTAGTTAATGCATTAATGCAAACAAATGACTTATTGTAATGAGTTACCATTTAAGAACCAAAAATATGAGTTTTATCATTTTTTTCTTAAACATTAAGATTTGCTGAAGATTACACTCATCAGGGTATAGTTTATACATTTTTGTTTTTTTATAAATTATTATAACTTTTTTATATTAACATTGTCATTTTTAAGGCCACTGAAATAAGAAAAAAATATTTTATTTAAAAAATAAATATTTAAAAATCATATACATTTTTCCATCTAAATAGAAAATAGGTCCATTCATTATTAAACAACCAATACTGACCAACACTGATATTTAAAAATCAAAAATTACAGTTATTAGTGTATAGTTAACTAATCATTTTTTTTAATAAATTACTATAACTTTTTTATATGAATATTTTGTCTTTTTAAGGCCATTTAAATAAGAAAAAATGTAAAATTATTAAATTAAAATTAATATTAAACAACCAATACTGATCAACACTAATATTTAAGAATCAAAAATAAGATTTTCTTTTTAAGATTTGCTTGAGTTTACAATTACAATTATTATTATTAGTTTTTTATATTAACATTTTGGCATTTTTAAGGTCATATAAGAAAAAAAATATTTTGTCATTTAAATGTTTTCCATCTAGATCTAAAAATAGGTGCATTAAATATTAAACAGCCAGTACTGACCAACACTGATATTTAAGAATCAAAATTATAATTTATTAAAGATTACAGTTATCAGTGTATAGTTAACTAATTCTTTATTATTTTTTTTTATAAAATATTATACTTTTTTATATTAACATTTTGGCATTTTAAGGCCATTTAAGTAATTTTTTTTTTTCATTATTAAATTAAAGTTAATATTAAACAAATCTGACCAACACTGATATTTAAGAACCAAAAATATGATCTTAAATCTTTAAGATTTGCTTGGGATTACAGTTATCAGTGTACAGTTAACTAATAATTTATTTTTTAAATACATTTTTATTATTATTAACATTAAAATTTTGTAATTTAAGTCCATCTAAATAAGAAAAAAATATTTTGTCATATAAAGTTTTCCATCTAAATGAAAAAGGGGTGCATTTAATATTAAACAACAAATATTACCCAACACTAATATTTAAGAATCAAAAATAATATTTTCATTTTAAGATTTGCTAAATATTACAGTTATCGGTGTGCAATTAACTAATTATTTATTTTTTAAATAAATTATAATTGTTTTACATTAAAATTTTGTAATTTAAGTCCATCTAAATAAAACATTTTTTATTTAAAATTGTCATATCTAAATGAAAAAATAGGTGCATTAAGTATTAAACAACAAATATTGACCAACACTAATATTTAAGAATCAAAAATATTATTTTCATTTTAAGATTTGCTTGAGATTACAATTATCAGTATACAGTTAACTAATATTTTTAAATAAATTATTAGTATTATTAACATTAAAATTTGTAATTTAAGTCAATTTAAATAAAACATTTTTTATTTAAAATTGTCATAAAGTTTTCCATCTAAATGAAAAAATAGATGCATTTAGTATTAAACAACAAATACTGACCAACACTAATATTTAAGAAACAAAAATATGATAATCATTTTAAGATTTGCTGAAGATTACAGTTATCAGTGTACAATTATCTATTTTCTTTAATAAACTATTATTATATTACAATTTTGTCATTTAAGTCCATCTAAATAAGAAAAAAATATTTGTTATTTAAAATTGTCATATAAATCTTCCATCTAAATGAAAAAATTGGTGCATTTAGTATTGACAAATAACAAATATTGACCAACACTAATATTTAAAAATCAAAAATATGATATTCATTTTAAGATTTGCTAGAGATTACAATTCTAAGTGTATAATTAAGTAATTATTATTTTTTTAATCAATTATTGATACTTTTTTCAAGGTCATATAAATATTTATTAGTGAAATTTTTCGATTTCAATAGAAAAACAGGTGTATTCAAAATTAAACAACCAATATTGACCAACACATCTATAAGTCATCTATAATGGCTGCATTCAAAAAGAAATTCCAATATTTCAGTCTGTATTTATTCAATACAGACTAACGACGATAGAAAAATCCTCATCCGAGAACAAAAATAGCCGGCATCTCCAAACAAAACCTAAATAACAGACTATCAACATAAAGGATGAGCAGTTTCTTGACGACTAGAGCCCTAAGGTTTACAAAGATTACAGCTCGAAGCTCAACACTGAATCTCAGACATATTATTTTTCGACTAACCGAACTCTACATCACACGACAACCATGATGACAGTTACCGTCTCTGTCATTTAATTGTAAGGAGAGCTTGGTGCACATTTAAGAAGTGTATACTTAAAAGATGGCATGATTGTAGCGCCGTGGAGCTGGAGGTGAAACATTCACATGAGCGCTTCTGTGCATCACACGGAGGTCAGCAGTAATAATTTGGGTCAAGCCATTACACCATATGAATGTTACCAAACGTTTGGGTTTTGGAGCTCGATGCTGACGACGGAGTGACCTATGATGACAGACCAAACTCCCAGCGTGTTTGAAAGCTCACTGAATCATTTGGAGCTTTTTCTGAACGCACTCAGATGACTGCTAGATGACCCCAGGTTTCAGGTCATGGTGAGGGCAGATATGTATTAGAATAGTGGAAACTAGGCAACATCGTCGATTTGCTACTCCTGCTTTGGGGGGGAAAAACCCTGTAATTGACCGGTAGACGACCTCCGTGTCGATCGGTAATGAGGGGTTAATTTTAGGTTAGGTACACTCTTAAAAATAAAGGTGCTTCTAAAGGGTCTTCAAGCGATGCCACAGAAGAATCATTTTTGGTTCCACAAAGATCCATTCAGTCAAAGGTTCTTTAAAGCACCATCTCTTTCTTACCTTTTTATAATCTGAAGAACCTTCTTTTTGTGAAACAGAAAGGTTCTTCAGATGTTAAAGGTTCTTAATGGAACCATTCAGACTAAAAAAGGTTCTTTTATGGCATCGTGAAGCACCTTTATTTTTGAATTGACAAAAAACACCGAAATAACCTCAAATCCAATCAGAAACATGAGGCACCTAGTATAATCTAACAAGCTGAAACACAAGACCTTCCCTTTGATCAAACCCACAGAGCAACTGAGCTATCTTCGTGGCTTCAGGGTCTTGAACACACCACTGATGTTGACCAAAATGTGACCTGATGTTGACCGAGAGATGAACCGAGGCCGCAGACCGACCCCTCTGCCGCCATGGCCGCCAGCTGACCCCCGGAAAGGTCGCAGAGATCACAGCCTGTGGTCAGATCAACGCTGGACACAAAGAGTCAGTGAGAAGAATGAGAAAAGAAACATAGGGAGCGAATAAGAGAGTGAAAGAGAAAAGGAAGACGTGGGGCCAGAGGTCACTATCTGAGCTCTTCCTTTCTCCATTTTATCATCCTCCGGCCCTCCTTTTTCTCCTCTGCGCCCTCATTTCGAGCGACCTCTGACTTCGGCGTGTGTTTCGGAGGAACGCTTGGCCTGACCTGACCATGAACGCGTCCCAAACACTGCGGATAACTGTATTCATAAGCAGTGTTTTTGTGTTCGCTGTAAATTCCTGCAAGTTCTTTTTAATTAAAAATGTTTGGAAACAGCTTTTGCAAAGCAAACAAAGACAAAAGAGCTCAAAGTAAAACAGCTAACTCAAGAGTAAATTAAGTCATAAATATCAAGTTTAATGTGCATTTCAGTTAATATAATCTATGTTTACTAATGTTACTTAATATTTCAGTAAGATTGCTGTAGTAATTCAAGTTATTTAATATTGTTATATTTTGCACTGCAGAAAAATACACAAATGCTATTATTCTCAACATGGATTTAATGTTCGATTTTAAGATATGGAGACATATGTGAAGATATTGGAGCAATATGTGACCCTGGACCACAAAACCACGGGTATAAAAATACATAGTATGGGTCAAAATTATCCATTTTTCTTATATGCCAAAAATCATTAGGATATTAAGTAAAGATCATGTTCCATGAAGATAATTTGTACATTTTCTACCATAAATATATCAAAACAAACTCTTGATTTGTAATATGCATTGCTAAGAACTTCATTTGAACAACTTTAAAGGTGATTCTCTCAACACTTAGATTTTTGCACCCTTAGATTCCAGATTTTCAAATAGCTGTTTCTCTGCTAAATATTGTCATATTGTCAAACCATACATCAATGGAAAGCTTATTTATTCAGCTTTCAGGTGATGTATAAATCTCAATTTTGCACAAATGTGCATTCGGTTTCCAACATTTCTAAATCTAAATTGACAACTTCAATATTCCAGTACATTCAAGAAAAATTACTGTATTTCTAGACTTGTTTTAAGACTAAAAAACAATCTGCCAATGGGGCAAGACAAATATATCTTAAATAAACCATTGCTTCAAGTATATTTGTGAACAGTAAACAGCAAATAATCAGTATTTTTCTATTGTTTCCAGGAAAACGTATATAAATATCCCACAAACATATTTATATAGAATTTTTGATCTGTACATTTTATAAAATTCAAAGGAATAAAAACATCAATGAAACATAAAAATAATAATTAAAAAAGAATTTAATAACTCAAGGTATATTTTCTAGAAACCAACCTTAAATCTTTAAAAAAAAAACTGCTTTAAGTAAGTTTATTTATTCTGAACACTTTTATAATTTGGACAATTTCTTTAGGACTTTTATTTTTTATTTTCTTGTATTATTTTCCCGGATAATTATCTAAATATCCTAAAAACAAGATACAACTACCCACTATATTTTATTTGGCAATAATCAGTTAACATTACTAAACTACATTAGTTAACATGAACTATGAATAAACAATATTTCTACAGCATTTATTCATTTCAGCATTTACTAATGCAGAATTATTAAGTCACAAGTTGTGTTTGTTAACATTAGAAAATGCACTGTGAACTAACATGAACAATGAACTGTATTTTTAATAACTAACATTAACAAAGATTCATAAATAGTTTAATTGTTAGTTAACACGTTAATGTTAACTAATGACACCTTATTGTAAAGTGTTACCTTTTGTTTACACTACAAATTAAAAAATTGAAACAAATTTAAAAAAAATAACGTTCATTCAAAATATATTCTCAAAGTAAATTATTTTGCTCAAAGTAAATGTATCATGTTTTAAATATGTTTTCCACTAAAAATTTACATGGAAAATACTGACTAAAAATGTAATCTTTCAGTGAAAGGTTGTTTTAAATCAATTTTATTTTATTTTTTTTATTATTATTATTATATTTTTACAATATTTATTATTTTCTCTGTGTTTTCTCCATCATCCCCAAACCTAAGCAGTTTGCATCCCTGATAATTGTAGAATCCAACTACAGTAGATCAACAAGAACATGCTTTAAAACATAAACCTTAAAGACACTTTGGCTGGGGCAGGCATTATGATCTCAGAAATCATGAATTATTTTTACTGTCTACAGGTTCTTTATTGGCATCGATGGTTCCATGAAGAACCTTGAACATCCATGGAACCTTTCAAATGCAGAAAAGGTTCTTTAGATTTTTTAAATGTTCTTCAAAATGGTTCTTCAGGCAACTGTTCACTCAAAGGTTCTTTGGGCAACCAAAAACGTTTCTTCTAAAAACACCCCTTTGGAAACTTAATTTTTTAAGAGTGTAGATGTTCCTCTAAACCCAACTAATGAATCATAAACAAATCTGAAGGAATACAGAAGGCTCTAACCTCAGATTGTCACACCGACGCAGTGTCAAAACCGCATGGGGCCAAGCTGATCGATCTGCCGCTGCATCTAAAATAAGTAAAACATGCCGTATATTAGATTAGGTATGAAAAACATGCAAGAATAAAGACACAGAAGCAGGTATTCGAGATGGAAGATGGTGCTAGGATGTGGAACGCCACCTTCTGACCTCTGAATCGCAGCAAGGAAGCGACAGATAAAGAAGCTGTGTTTGATGTGTACATTCAGTACAGTGCCAGCTTTGGCTTTCTGCAGAAGAAAGAATGTTAAAGACTTCAGCACACATGGGCCGCGGATATATTACACCTCGGCTCACAGCGGGAGAACGGGAGGAAGAGCGAGACGGACAGAGCGAGAGGTGAGGGGGCAGAAATAAAGCAAAAGAGAAGAAGATATTGTCAAGAGGACGAGATGGAGCAGAGAACAGAGTGGAACGTTATGAAGAGGATGGTTTAAATTGAGATGAAAGGCTCGGTGGAACAGAAGAACGCAGCTTCCCTCTGTGCCGCACTTATCACGGCCCTTCACTCGGCCATTCCACACGCAGGTCTCTCGGGTCACGTATCTGTTACAGTGTCTGGGAACGGACAGGCCGAGCCTAATAAACTTCTACCGTCTTCATAGGAGGTGACATTTAGGAATCCCAGATAGGGCGCCCTCTGCTGTGCACAGACAAAAGCACATGTTTCCTTTCATCTTATACAATAACATCTTGTTGAAAAACAAGTGCTTTCATGATTATGGTATGATTCTACATATGTTAAAATAAATAAATAAAATCTTATTTATTTAAATGAATTTACATGTAATACATGTAATTAGATTTTACTAGAATTACTTCAGTATTCTGCAAATATCTATAACCTCATTCAAGATTTTAGGTTTTACTTTACAGGGTTGATGACAAATATGTGATATATGATCTAGTTCAAAACACTTCTTAAAAATGTAATCTATGTTGGAAATCTGAATGAATACTAATTTTGGAGCGTATTTCATTTACCAACTAGAAAATGCTTTCCTTGTGTTTTTATTGATTAAAAAAAAACCCCACACGTTATTTATTTATTTTTCTATTTTCCAAATATCTTTTTTTATTATGAATAAACGCATTTTCTTTGGCTTTGACTCCATATATATATATATATATATATATATATATATATACACACACATATATATATATATATATATATATACACACACACACACACACACACACACACAATATATATATCTGACAACATAAAGGATCATATAGTACAAAAATGTGTAAATATTTTTCTTAATGAGACTTCTCTCTCTTCTTTAAAAAAAAAATAAAATCTTCAGACAGTTTAACAACCTAGACTGTTTTTTTACTTTAAGCTCCAAAAATGTACCAATTTTTTTAATCATTTAATTTAGAAACTGAACATTTGTTTATTCAAATTGTAGATGTGTATTTAAGTCATTTATCATCATTTATATCGCAAACGCATTTTTGGAAGAAAAAACTGACTGACCTTTATATGTGTATTTTGTTACATTTACTTTAACATTAAATTAACCTAATATTTTAAAAAAATGAACATATGTAAGCACAAATGTATATTTTAGTTCTTGCAGTAGTTTTAATCATCTTTTTGCTTTGGCTAATTCATTTTAAATGATCATGTAGCGTGACAAATATTTAGAAATACTGTACACAATTTACAAACTATTATGAGTTTATAAAAACATAATATGTGACCCTTGACTTCAAAACTAGTTCTTAGTAGCATTATATATTTGTAGCAATAGCCAAACATACATTGTATATGGGTTAAAATGATATTTTTTTTTCTTTTATGCCAAAAATCATTAGGAATACAAGTAAAAATCATGTTCCATGAAGATATTTTGTAAATTTCCTACCGTAAATATATAAAAACGTAATTTTTGATTAGTAATATGCATTGCTAAGAACTTCATTTGGACAACTTTAAAACGATTTTCTCAGTATTTAGATTTTTTTTTGCACCCTCAGATTCCAGATTTTCAAATAGTTGTATCTCGGCCAAATGTACATGTATAAAGCTCGAATTAACAAAGAAAAATTGACCCCTTATGACTGGTTTTGTGTATAATAATACTTACAAATGATTTAGGAAAACGTTGTGTAAAATAACACATACAGGTGTTTAAAAAAAATGTTAAAAACGTTTTAAATTTCCCGCACTTCAAAAATAGATGCATGAATAGCTCTTTTTATACTCGGTTCGCTCCTGTTCAACAAACCCATTCGTTAATAGAAAAGGCTACATTTCACCGAGAGGCCCGAAGTTTGATCTCACGTTACTCCCAAGCGCCATCTGGCAGTAAGGGGAGGTCCTGCAGGCGAGCGCGCCGCTCTGTCACTGTCCGCCTCAGCGGTAAATAAAACAGGCCGCAGTGGACAGGCGGGATTTTCTATTTCACGGTATGGACGGCTGTATGGACACATCTGACAAGCAGATGCTCTAGGCGGGATTACATTCCTCTGCCTCGATGATGGTGTATCGATTTTTATTTCCCCAACAGGCCGTGTAGATAACTCAACGTTAGCCGACCTAGGATTCATCTGCATCAGGAAATAATTCATTCCAAGAGTTTCTGAAGAAATCTACCACTGAAATATTTCCTTTTCTCCCTGTCCAATATTCGAAATCATCTCATTAGACTACAACAAAACGCCATTTAGTTTACAACGACGCCACACTTATGTTACACGAAGGCGTCTGGTTTCGAGCGAAACTTGACGCGAAGTGTATGAATATCATTAAAATAATGCTATAAAGTTGTTCATGTAGCATTATTTGAACTTAATGTGAGTTGTCAAACCATATTTTGTGTTAGTTTTGCATTACCTTGTGATTCTTAGCAGCAGACAGTGTACATGTGCTTTCAGACTCATGGGTTCAGGAAATGGCTGTTACGTTTCCTACCAATAGATGGCGGAATAACACAGCTTTTCAGCAGTTTGGTGACATTACTCTCGACACAAGGGGGCAACATGCCCTCAAATACATGTGTTCGGATAGTAGATATACTAAGTGCAATATAAAGAGATTTCAAAAATAATACTAAATTAAAAAACTGCCTTTTCACTCCCCATTGTCAACAATAACAACAATGTTTACCGGACATTTACTAAAGCAACTTGTCTTTACTTGATTTTTCAGACATAAAATCACGTTTATAATACAACTAAGCATAAATGTCATATTGCTAGTAGATATAGAGTGATGACTGATATTTATATGCACTTTATGTAAGTAGTCTGCTTTATAACTAACATATCGAATTGCATTACAAGCTGTCAGAATTTCATCTTAATTTTTTGGCCATATGAATAACAACATCCACACCAAATTACATATTTTAGTTTGGGTTTCTAAATAAAAAATGTTTTTCCCCTTTCCATATTCTCACTGTATCAAACTGCATGTGCCATAAAAGCTTGATGTATCAAATATGATTTAAATATATATATACATATATACAGTTGAAGTCAAAAGTTTACATACACTTTTTATAATCTTTTCACCCTGAGGACAACTGAGGGACTCATATGCAACTATTACAGAAGGTTCAAACACTCACTGATGCTCCAGAAGAAAAAACAATGCATTAAGAGCCGGGGGTGAAAACTTTTGAACATAACGAATGTGTACATTTTTCTTATTTTGCCTAAATATCTTCTTTTTTTTTCATTTAGTACTGCCCTTCAGAAGCTACAGAAGATACTTGCATGTTCCCCAGAAGACAAGATAAGTTACATTTACCCTGATCTTCAAATTCAAAATGTTTTCACCCTCCCCGGCTCTTAAGGCATTGTTTTTTCTTTCTGGAGCATCAGTGAGTGTTTGAACCTTTTGTAATAGTTGAGTCCCTCAGTTGTCCTCAGTGTGAACAGATGGATCTCAAAATCATACAGTCATTGCTGGAAAGCGTTAAAATACACAAAAATGCTGAAAAACCAAGAATTTGTGGGACCTGAAGGATTTTTCTGAAGAACAGCAGGCAGTTTAACTGTTCACAACAAACAAGGGACTCGTGAACAACTATCACTAAACAAAAAAAAAGAAAAGCAGCTGTGGATCATTCAGCTAACAATACAGTATTAAGAATCAAGTATATGTAAACTTTTGAACGGGGTAATTTAATTCAACTATTATTTTCTTTTGTGGACTATTTGTAAATGTCTTTTATGTGAAATATCTTATTCAGGTCAGTACTAAATAAAAACTAACATGCATTTTGTATGATCCTCTTTCGGTTAAATAATTAACATTTTGCAGATTCTGCAACGTGTATGTAAACTTTTGACTTCATCTGCATATACAGTATATGAATATTTTGTCTAAAAGTTTAAGAAACTTTCTGACTTTTAAGTTCCCCTGATGTTTAAATTGTACTTGATTTCTGTTGGTTTCTTTTCTATTTTAATTCTTAAATATTCTTCTTAAAAATCTTATTTTTATCTTGTTTGCACATTAGTCAGATATCACTGTTTTAATGGTGCTTTGTAAAAAAAAAAAAACTTGAATAAACTTGAACTTATTTTTTTATAAGAATTTTTGAATAATTTTCCCTCACAATATTATTAACATTAATATTATTAATATTATATTATTAAAATATTATTAAAATTACAATATTATAAAAATAGTTATTAAAATGTCCATTGCGCTTTAAGATTTTATCAATCTACTTGACTCTCCCAGGTATAGATTTTTCAGGTCTTAAGGCTGGAGGAGCCACAAGACTTGAATAGCTGAAAAACACAAATTGTACAGCCAATTCTTTGTGCAAATCATGACTTGTGAGGCAGGCTGTGGTTTTATCATTACAGGAACCTGCAGATTTCTGCTTCTCTCCTCACCTCTCACTCTATGAGTCCCTACGGATCAATAAGTGTGATGGATTCGATAAAATTGTAGGTTGTGTCCATGGTTACGAGTGTCAACTGCTGCAATAATGCAGACAGCTGGACATTATAAACAAGAAATGCATGAACATTTCAGGGAACACTGATAGAATTAAAACTATTCTCTTTACTCCGTGGCCTGACGAATAGGTTATGAATGTTTAGCATTGATTACCACAGTATTACTGCTAGAGTTTGATCTCTGTTGTTTATCACAGTAAGTGTGCCTTTGGGAAATGAGAAAGATTGTTTTACAATGTTGTACAAATTCCATATTTGTATTAATTGTGACCATAAAATAAGAGAAGCTACCAAAATTCACTTATTTTAATATTGATAAATTAGACAAGATATAATGATTTGATAAAGCAATGCAATATGTTACAGTGGACCACAAAAACAGTCCTAAGTTGCATGGGTATATTTGTAGCAATATCCAACAATACACTGTGGGTCAAAATTATTGATTTTTCTTTTATGCCAAAAATCATTCGGATATTTCAGGCATGGTCTAAAGTTATAAAGATCATGTTCCATCAAGATATTTTGTAAATTTCCCATCATAAATGTATAAAAACTTTATTTTTTATTAGTATGCATTGCTAAGAATATCATTTGGACAATTTTAAAGGTGATTTTCTCAATATTTTTTTTTTTGCACCCTCAGATTCCAGATTTTCAAATAGTTGTATTTCGGCCAAATATTGCCCTATTCTAACAAACCATACATAAACGGCTTATTTATTCAGCTTTTAGATGATGTATAAAAGGTATGAATCTCAATTTACAAATAAAAAAAATGACCCTTATGACTGGTATTGTGGTCCTGGATCACATACGTACAATAACATGAAATACATAAAGAATTACCTGATTTTTTACCATGAATTTATTTTTTATTCCAGTTTAACTAGAGTGCTGAAAAACTTCATTGCTACTTGATTACAAATTATTACTTTATTAGGAAATGTTTATTTATTTATTTGAAAAGAAATTCATACTTTTAATAAATCAAGGATGCATATAATTGATTAAAAGTAACAGTAAAGTGTAAATATATTACAATATTATAATGTTACAAATTATAACATTATAACATCAAATACAAAAAAAGGTCTAGCATCATTTCTTTGATATTTTGTTATCTATGCAGTCATTTTAAGCATTGTCTTAGCGTATAAATATTTTAAGGCCATTGATGCAGTCTATACCTCACCAGAAAATATGCCAAAAAAGGGATGTCACTGAGATACTGTAAGTTGCCAAGGAATAAAAGGGGATCATTAGCAGCATAAGATTTTTATAAAATTCTAAACTGAATTAAATCTTTATTCATTTTGAGGAAATCATACATCATACTTTTCTTATACATTAAAGGGGACATTGGATGCTTATTTTCCACAAGTTGGTATGATTATTTAGGGTCTTCATGAATTCAATTCAATTCAAGTTTATTTGTATAGTGCTTTTCACGATACAAATCGTTGCAAAGCAGCTGTACAAAAATGTAGGTTTCTAAAATATATTTAGTAGCTTAAGTGGTGACTACTGTATGTCAAGTTGATGTACATACGGCATAAATGTATGGTAAAATCATTAATGATGTAATCAAACAGACGATGAACACTATTAACAGTAATGATTATATGTTGCAATCAAACTTGTAGCAAAATTTCGTAGTGCTGTATGTTGTTTCAGGGTCCCGTGAGAAGTTGGCATCATCTCTTCTTCTGAATCTAGACTGAATCTTGTGTAATTCCTAGTTACCACGGGATGGAAATCCTGTGGCAGAAACAGAGAATCAAATAGAGAAATAATTAAGCGTAGCTGCTGTTCCAACCAAACAAAAATTATGTGTTTAGCCCAAGCTGAAGAATGTTGATGTGCATTTGATCAGATGTAACTGAAGTGCAAGGTTATGAGATACATTATGTGAATGCTTGGCTAAAGAGATGAGTCTTTAATCTAGATTTAAACATAGAGAGTGTGTCTGAACCCTGAACATTATCAGGAAGGCTATTCCAGAGTTTGGGAGCCAAATGTGAAAAGGCTCTCCCTCCTTTAGTGGACTTTGCTATGCTAGGTAATACCAAAAGTCCAGAGTTTTGCGACCTTAGGGAGCGTGAGGGATTGTAGCGTGGTAGGAGACTAGTTAGGTATGTAAGAGCTAAACCATTAAGGGCCTTATAGGTAAGAAGTAATATTTTGTAAGTGATACTGAACCTAATAGGTAGCCAGTGTAGAGACTGTAAAACTGGGGTGAAATGAATGAAATTTGTGCAAAATACTTTGGTTAAAATACCTCAACGGTTGTGTAAAATTACACCCTTTTTACCTCATCAAAAACAGTTCTGTTCAAAGTGACACATTTCAGTGCATGTCTCTTTAAATGATAATGAGACACCTGTCTTCCTCAGTGGCTCTGATGTTGGGAGAAAATTAAGACTCTTCAGTCACTTTTACATCCAACTACAAAACACCTGCATTGCTTATGAGGTTGTCGCAACGTGGAGAAAATGGCGGACAGTGTATAACTGGCTGAGGGCGGAAATATCTGTCAGCGGTTGTGGGTGGGGCTTGAGCAGTATGACGCCATACTGCTCAGAAAATCTAAACGCTTGATAACTGAGGCTGTTTAGATTTTTGGAGGGATTAAACAAGAAGTGAATGGATTTGTATCATTGTAAGGAGTTTGTGTCAACACACTGCTAACGCACATTTATATGCAAACACCATGTAAAAGTGAATTTTGCATCCGATGTTTCCTTTAAAAGTAAGTTACATTCTTTATCAATAAAGGGGTCATCGGATGCCCATATTTCACAAGCTGATATGATTCTTTAGAGTCTTAATGAGAAGTCTATAACATAAAATTAAAATTTCTCAATGGTAGTGTAAAAAACACTCCTTTTAACTTGTCAAAATCAGCCCTTTTTAGAGCGAGCTATTCTGTTGCATGGTCCTTTAAATGCTACTGAGCTCTGCTCGCCCCGCCCCTCTCTGCAGTGGGATGACCAGCCGTAATGTTTACTTTAGCCGCATTTAGCCACGTTTAGCTTTTGCAAAGGCCATTTGCAAAGATGCATAAGAAACCCTTATACTCACTTCTGCTGTGGGTGAAGCTGCATCACGAATGATTCGCATGCAAATAGATGCATATGTAGATCGGGATCTGCAGTTTCCTTTCAAAAACAAAAGTAACCTTAATCCTCTGGATATTACTTTTAAAGATTAAAAAAATAACACCAAGTGGATTTTAATCGTTGTAGGGCAGTTGTGTACACAAACTGCCAACACACATTAATGTTCAAACAACATGTAAAAGTGAGTTTTGCATCCGATGACCCCTTTATTGTACGCTGATTTCTTATTAGCAGAATTTGGATTGGCAGCCATGTGCCACAAAACCCTTGTATGTGCTGACAGAAGTTTTTAATATTTCTCCGTTCTTTGCATCAGTTTCTAAAAGTTTTTGGAGAGAAAGGACAGAAGCGGAGTTATAATTTCATATCCCCACCCTTGCAGACGTTGCATGAGACAATATAAATATCACCCTCTGTTTGCGGATGGTGTGGCTGGTTTGTTTGAGTAATGAGGTAATTAACTCAATCACGACACTCGGACAGATGATGAATTTTGTTAATGCTTCTCCTTTGTTCTCCACTCATTTCTGAGCAGGTCTTTTTCCTCTACATTAACCCGACATGCACACACACTCTCTCTCTCTCTCTCTCCTTCTCTCTCTCTCTCTCTCTCTCTCAGCATCTTCTTATTTTGGTTGCAGCGATGCAAATGGGCCAGAGAGATGAGCCTCTTACAATAGTGGAACTGCAGCAGGGCAAAACCAGGTACAACAGAGGCTGTTTCATATTCTCAGTGTTTACAAGGTCAATGCTCTTGTTCAGTGGGGCAAAGTGCACAATTGTGCAACAATCCGGAACTATATTTACCTCAAACACTGAGATAATGACAGTCTGTCAGGCTATTTTCACACTTTGCTTGGTCTGAACTAGAACTCAGTTTCACTCCCATCCTTCAGCAGGTAACTTTTCACATTGCACGTTTGGGTCTAAACCACATTAGGCCTGTTCACTCACAGGAAAAAAGGTCCAAAAGCTGTTACAAAGGGAGTACCCTTTCGAAATACACCTTTGTACCATATTTACCCCTAAAGGGTACATATTAGTACCTTAAAAATAAGTATACATAGTAAGTATGCTTCGCGAAATTTATACCCCTTAATTTTTTTCAAAATTATTATGTTGCTGCTGCCTTATCTTTAACTGCTTTAAATTACTTTTTCCACACCAATCTATCTACACTCCATAAACCATAATGACAAAGCAAAAAACAGATATGTAATAACTTTTCACATTAACTGAAAAAGGAAAAACTAAGAACACTGCATAAGTATTCACACCCTTTACTCAGTATTTAGTTGGAGCACCTTTGTACAGACTGAAGTCTTTTTGGGTATGATGCAACAAGCTTTGCACCTCTTCACCTCTCAATCTTATTCAGGTTGGATGAGGGTCAACAGACATTTTCAGGTTTCTCCAGAAATATCCGACTGGTTTCAAGCCCAGGCTCTAGCTGGGCCACTCAAGGACATTCACAGAGTTGTCCATAAGCCACTCTTGCATTGCCTTAGGTGTGTGCTGTTGGAAGGTGAACCTTCTGTCCAGTCTGAGGCTCTGGATGCTCTGGACTGGGATTTCATTAAGGCTAGCATTATATTTTGCTGTGCTGAGCTTTCTTTCTACTCTGATGAGTTCCTCAGTCACTGTCGCTGAAAAACAGCCTACAGCATGAGGCTGCAACCAGCACACTTTACTTTTGTGATTGTACTCTGCAGGTAATGAGCAGTGCCTGATTCCCTCCATACATGATGCTAGGAATTGAGATTCATCAGACCAGAGAATCTTGTTTCTCACAGTCTAAGGGTCCTTGCAAATTCCAAGTGTTTTCATGTGTCTTCACTGAGGAAAGGATTGAATCTGGCCACACTACCATTAAGATCAGATTGGTGGAGTGTTGCAGTGATGTTTGTCCTTCTGTAAGTTTCTCCCATTTCCATAAATGATCATGCCCTTCTCCATCAGTTGCTCAGGCGACATGCTTTTGTGAGCATTCAATGCAGCAGATGTTTTCTGAACTCTTCCCCAGATCTTGACACAATCCTGTCTTTGAGCTCTAGGCAGTTCTTTTGACCTCAGGACTTGTTTTTTGTTCTGATTTGCATTTTCAGCTGTTAGGACTTTTTTATTGAGAGGTGTGTGTCTTTCCAAATCATACTCATTCAGTTGAATATGCCACAGGTTAACTCCACTCGATGTGTTGTAACATCTACAAGCCATATTGGAATGCTCCTGAGCTAAATTTCAAGTGTCGTAGAAAGGGTGTGAACACTTATGCAAAATAATTATTCCAGTTTTTTATTTTCAATAAATTTCACAAATCATTTTTTTCACCGCTTTGTATGGTGTATGGCAGGGCTTCTCAACCCTGCTTCTGGAGATCTACCTACCTGCAGATTTTTGTTCCAGCCCTGCTCCAATACAGCTGTCTTTAATTATCAAGTGCTACTTAAGAGATTAATTAGCTGGTTCAGGTGTGATTCTTCAGGGTTGGAGCTGAACTTTGTAGGATAGTAGGGTTGGGCACCCCTGGTGTATGGAGTGTAGACTGATGTGGAAAAAGCTATTTGAAGCAGTTTAACATTACGCAACAACAAAAAGTAAAACAAAAATGAAGGGGTATGAATACTTTCACAAGCCACTGTTTGGTACCTTTGGAAAGGGTACCACTGCAGTAACAGTTTTCGTACCTTTTTTCAGAGAGTGTGCCACTGAACTGCACCACGGCAGCTGTTTTTCACTGTAGCTAGGAGATGATTCAAGAGGAAAATGGCAGTCTCAGCGGGTTTTTAACAATTTGTCCTTGATTTTTATACAAAAATCTATGGACATAGAATGACACATACATATATCTGTCATGGATGTGACACAAATGCTGCCAAATATTCAAGATGCTCTGCAAAGACAATTTCTTCAGACAATCAGTTATGAGAAATGTATATATTATGACAAGTGTGACCGGAGGCATGGAAAAACCCAATTTACACATCATCAATAACAGTTTGAACTGTCTGCCAACTGTACTGAAGTTACCATGAACTGTATGTGTTTTCTACATTTTTGACGGAAAGTACCTTCAAAACCTCTCGCACAAATGCACAAATAGTTAACTTACCTACAGTTCCAACCGCCAACAACTAATGATTCCCTTTTCCCTGTTATTTTCTTTTAACACCAGTCACAACAATAAGGTGTTCTTCTATTTTTTTCTACAAGAAAATAGCAAATAGAAGGTGTTTAAATTAAGTTTACACTGCCACACACTTTTTTAAAAGATAAAATATAATTTATAGTTATATTTATGTATACGCAAATGCACTTAATCTAACATTATATCCAGACTGTTCAATCCTATGAAAAGCTAGAGCTCCAAACGCTGTCAAAATCCCTCCCCCACAGTAAAATCATTATACACTACCAGTCAAAAGTTTTTGAACAGTAAGATATTTAATGTTTAAATGTTTAAAGAAGTCTCTTCTGCTCACCAAGCCTGCATTTATTTGATCCAAAGTACAGCTTGAAACAAGTACAAGTGCAAATATTGAAACATTTTTACTATTTAAAATATCAGTTTTCTATTTTGAATATACAGTATTTTAAAATGTGATTTATTCCTGTGATTTCAAAGCTGAATTTTTTTTAGCATCATTACTCCAGTCCCACAATCCTTCAGAAATCATTATAATATGCTGATTTACTGCTCAGAAAAGCATTATTATGTTGAAAATAGCTGAGTAGAATTCTTTCAGGTTTCTTTGATGAATAGAAAGTTCAGATGACTGTTCAGATCATCACTTTTGATCAATTTAAAGCATCTTTGCTAAATAAAAGTATTAATTTTAAATATTAATAATAATAATTATAAATGTTTTTGAAAAAGCAAATCAGCATATGATTTCCGAAGGATCATGTGATAATGAAGACTGAAGTAATGATGCTGAAAATGTATCTTTGATCACAGGAATAAATTACATTTTAAAATATTCAATTTAATATATTCAATAAAATATTGAATATATTCAATATTTTAAATGGCAAAAATATTTCATAGTAGTAGCCTACTGCTTTTGCTGTATGTTAGATCAAATAAATGCAGGCTTGGTGAGCAGAAGATAATTCTTTAAAAAACATTTAAAAATCTTTTGACTAGTGTATATTGACTTTTTGAATAAACCTTATAGTGTAGGCCCGCCCTATATGAGGCGTTTCCAAGGGTCCTGAAAGACAACATTGTGCCTCAAGCATCTTTTTTTTTCATGTGCATGTAAAACTACAACTCCCAGGATGCAGCAGCACCCACAAACATACACAGGTATGTTCAGTTGCAATTGGTGGGATGCTTGATATCAAAGTTTATCTACCTATAGAAGTACATGAAACCAAAAACTTTTTACCTCAATATCTTAAAACTGCTCAGAATGCAGATAGAACCTTATAATCCCAAGGCGACGATATATTGAAGGTTCTGAGTAAACATTAGTATATATGAGGCATTTCCAAATGTTCAGAGAATCTTTCAATTTTGCAATGCGCGCGTAAAAATACAATTCCCAGGATGCACCACTCGCGTACGTACAGAGGCACGTTCAGTCGGAATTGGCGGGTTGCTTCGCGTAGCGTTACCTTTTGTCTGACCATCCAAAGAGCCTCGGCAAAACAATAGCAAACTCTTTCTCCAGACGACAGATTCCAAACATTTGTCGACACCTAAAGCCGATCTAGCTGCACTCAACCACATAACTCGGTGTTATTTCGCCTTTAATTCAGAAATTCTCAGGTAAGTGGCGCTGCATGCAGACTGCAAAAACAACTGTAGGACTGACTGTTATCAGGGAATGTGATTTTTTTATGTTTATGCATAAATATTTATGTATTCTTAACAGGCAGAAGTGTTGAGTACTTTAATCAACACACATCTCTTTAATAACATTACAGTTATGTTTGAGAAATTGTTGGTAGTTTTCTAATCGGATCCAGGTCAACATGGAGAAGTGGCGACCATGCTTCTGCAACATTAGCCAGCAGGCTAGTCGGTGTCTCGTATATAACGGCCATTTTAGGTTTGTAAAGTTACAATTATCGTGCGTACGGGCGTTTTAATGCATGTATTTATCGTACAACATAAATGTTATTGATGTCATGGTACCGTTTGGACCCACAATTGTGCGCGCAAACGGGGCAGACCAGCCCTCCATCTCCACGCGAGGCAGAAACGCCTTCCTCGTGCACGTGAGGCGTTGAGTAAGGGACTCGGGAAAACGGCTCATTTAAGCGATTTACACTGTTTTTACAGTTGCATTGTCACTTTAAACTGTAACACTTCGCCTCATTGGCTTGTATCTACTGCTGCAGCGGGGAAATACGTCGAACATTCTGGCAAAGCCTCTGCGCGTGCACGACGCCGGAAGAGGTTAAATCGAATACTTCTCTGCGCGCTGTGATGCTCTTTGCACACAGTTGATCACTAAAATGAAACCGTTCTGTGCAGAATCCGCTTTCCTTAAAGGATAACTATTGCCAAAATGCAACCTGGGCTGTTTTTTTTTTACTGTAAATGAGACAAACATATATCTAAAAGCATAATTACGACAAACGAGCCGTTTTTGAGATTGACCGTGATTTCGTTTTGTGGTCAATGGCCGGTGAATGGGAGTACTAGGGGCATAACTTTGACCGCATCAAAATCGATATTTTTACAACACTAAGAAGGCTCGACACACCATGAAACTTTGCTCGAAGTATCGCCTGGGTCTCTACACATGAACTCCATCATTGAGAACACTGTTTGTGTACACAGAGTTTACTAAAAAGAAAGGTTTTGAACAACTCACTTTCACTGTTTGGGTTTCCGCTCGCGGCCGTCTTGCCAGTCAAGAAGTGTCGATCTCCGAATGCGAGGATGGATAGCTCCTAAAGCATATTTCCATATAAATGCACGGCTAATTCGTTGTTTTGTCGCAAGTGAAAAACAATATTAACCTTCTACTTCTACTACTAAAAAGAGCCTCATATAAGCCTAATATTTTGTCCTATGGAGTCCATTCATTCGCATTCGGAGATCGACACCTCTTGACTGGCAAGATGGCTGCGAGCGGAAACTCAAACAGTGTAAGTGAGTTGTTCAAAACCTTTCTTTTTAGTAAACTCTGTGTACACAAACAATGTTCTCAATGCTCGAGTTCATGTGTAGAGACCCAGGCGATACTTTGAGCAAAGTTTCATGGTGTGTCGAGCCTTCTTAGTGTTGTAAAAATATCGATTTTGATGCGCTCAAATTTATGCCCCTAGTTCTCCCATTCACCAGCCATTGACCACAAAACGAAATCACGGTCAATCTCAAAAACGGCTCGTTTGTCGTAATTATGCTTTTAGATATAAGTTTGTCTCATTTACAGTAAAAAAAACAGCCCAGGTTGCATTTTGGCAATAGTTATCCTTTTAAGCAGTGAAATGAACTCAAGTGTAAAGAAGAATTATGTAAAGGTAATTTATTTAATTCAAATTAAAAAATGCCTAGAGATTTGGCTTGGAGCTTCATTTGTTAGGTTTTTTTTTTTTTTTGTTTTTTTTTTTTGGCTTTTTTAGTTGACATCTCAGTGCTTCATCCTGGTAAATGTTTGCTAATAGCCACATAAGAGCAAAACATGCATGCTTATTATTTTTCTTTTAAGTCATCTACTAAACAAAACAAATTTTAAGGGAAAAACTTAAAATAATAAAAATAAAACATTAGTGTTTAAAGTTTTTTGGTGTTTGACACAAGAAATTGTCCAAGCGTAAGAGCTTCAGGTCAGGGATTTGTGTCACTTTTTTATTTTCGATTTACAAAACAACCTGTTCATTAACATCCTGTTTTTTATAGCATTTTTCAAATACGTTTTCCCCAAACTTTATATGCAAATAATCATCTTACTCATTACTGTAAAACAAAACATACATGGAAAGCATATTAAATGCAAATAAAGTCTGCTTTAGTGTTTTTGTGAAAATAAAATGTCTAAATACGGGTGAAATATTGTTCCACCATCATTTAACTTAACATATATTTATGTAAAAATAAACAGCATACTTATTCTGATTATACTTTTTTTTTTTTTAAGTGATTAAAAACTTCTTGCTGACAAATTGGTAAAACCTAGTGGTTTGAAGAATAGTGGCAAAGCTTGGTAAATAATTAAAATTACAGGTAATTGGTATTTTGCGGGCTGCATCGTGATACTCTAATAGTGTCCCTTAAAGTAATCTAATGATTTTTGTTCTAAATATACCTGATGAGATTTTTAGCATATAAACTATTGGTACACTGAATGACATTTTAGTAAATTAGGGTAAAAATGTATGTTTGCAAAAATAAATAAATAAAAGAAATCACACACAAAAAAAGTAATTTAAGACGCATTATAGTGACCGAAAAAAAAAAATTACAGCTGTGTTAAACTTTTGTTTTCATGCTGGAAAACCCCCATTTTCCCCTCAGTGGGATTTTTTTTTTTTTTTTTTAAATATCCATGAAAATAAAAATAAAAACAAGTAAAAACCCTACAAATATTATTATTGAGAATCAAAGTGGAAATGTTAAAATATTCATGAAAATAACATCACAATTCACCAAAAAAGCTACAAAACAATTAATGGGAATCGATGGGAGAAATGTCTTTAAATATTCATGAAAATAACATCACAGTTCACAAAACAACATTAATGGAATAAATGGAAAATATTTATAAAAGTAACATCACAATTCACCATTAAAAAGTAGAAAATAGTAAATGAAAATCAATGGGGAAAATGTCTTTAAATATGAATGAAAATAACGTCACGATTCACCAAAAATAAATGAAACCCTACAATGTTATTAATGAGAATGAATGGGAAAATGTTGAAATATTCATGATAGTAACATCACAATTCACCAAAAAAACTACAAAATCTAAGTAAGTGAGAATCAATGGGGAAAATGACTTTAAATACTCAGGAAAATAACATCACTAGTCACCCCCCCCCCCCCCCCCCAAAAAAAATGGAAATTGGAATAATGGAATATGGAAATTATTGGGAAAATATCTTTAAATATTCATGAAAATAGCATCACAATTCACCATTAACCCTTTCATGCATGGTGTCCACATATGTGGACAGTTAATTTAACTCAATTTAGGGTTCATTTTCAGTAGATGGACAACAATATTGTAACAGTGGCTACTATCTTGCATTCCAAATATTCATTGGCTTATGACATCATTAATCCAAGATGGCTGACAGAGATAGCCATGTGCTAAATGCCCCAGACATATCTGTGAAAAACTTTTATACAAGGAGGTCAATTTGAGATGGAAAAAAAGTGTGTACAGTTAAAGTATGATGAATATGTTAGTATTTTATAAACATGCGTGGACAGTTAAATAATTTTTTGATAAATGAATTTTATAAAAATAAAAATGGATTTCATCGCACCATGAAATGCTGTATTTGTTAGAGCCGCCAAACTGTTATCCGTAAATTTATTTCCTGCCTTGTGGTGTTCTTTTCCTGATGTCACCTGCCCCCCCCCCCCCCCCCCTCCCCAAATCCCCTCTAATCCACACTTTCACTCTGTTCAGCACTGTTGACGTTGACAAGGAACCGGAAGGTTCCGCAGAGCCTCCACCCCATCGACGAGCATGAGCGAACCTGCAGACACAGCTAGTGATGCTCCCAGCGTCACCGCAGGTGTCTCACAACTTTCTCCTTCAATGCATTCTTTCAAATGTGTATGGGGGAGGGTTTCTTCTAGATGTTCAGATCACTTTAACTTCAAGCCTTGCAGTTCTGTTGAATCACGGGTTGTTGTCTGTTTTCATGACCGCTGTTTCATCTGCCATGTGATCCATTATCTGTCAGTGACTAATAGAGGTGCTGCTTGTGGTGATTTATAAGGTCAAAGGTTTGGTTCTGGTCTGGTGTACAAAAAGGAATGAGGGTTTCAAAGTGATGAAATTCTCAGTTGTTTGTAATATTTTTACAGCTTTTTTTACAGCAGTATTCCAACTTGAAAGTTGTGTCAGTTAAAGGGATAGTTCACCCAAAAATAAAAATTCTGTCATTAATTACTCACCCTCATGCCGTTCCAAACCTGTAAGATCTTCGTTCATCTTCAGAACACAAATCAAGATATTTTGATTAAATCTGAGAGATTTCTGACCTTGTATAGACAGCAAATAGTCCATGTGACTTCAGTGGTTCAACCGTAATGTCTACGAGAATCCTTTTGTGTGCAAAGAAAACCAAAATAACAATTTATTCAACAATTTGATAACCTTTCTGGGTCTTAAACATGGTAGTTGTGTTGCTGTCTATGCTGGGTCAGAAAGATCTTGGAGTTCATCAAAAATACCTTAATTTGTGTTCAGAAGATGAATAAAGGTCTTATAGGTTTGGACCGATATGAGGGTGAGTAATAAATGATAGAAATTTCATTTAATGGAACTTAAGGCACTGAACTAACTAAATGAACAAACATTAACAAAGCTTAATGAATGCGGTTAAAGTATTGCTTTTTGTTCATTCGTAGTTAATGCATTAGCTAATGTTCACAACTGAGACTATTTTTTTTTTCTTGAACTGATGTGTAGGCTCTTTTGTGGTCGATTAGTAGTTAAACATTTGTTCTACACATTAGGTGTGGTATTTTCAATCATGAAATGGATGTTAATATTTAGGGAGTTGAATTGCCACATACCACTATAATGCATAAATTAATGCTGAAAAGGTTTAATGATGACATTACATTTGCATAAAATTACTGAACCTTTTTTGTGTGTTTTTTTTAAACAAAGTATACACTACCAGGTCTCGACCATAAGGACTGCCCGATGGCCCGGGGCCAGCATGCGAGACGCTCGGGACAGTAGACAGTGCTGCCTTGTCACTACAGTTTAATTTGCCTGTGACTGTTTGTTAATTGCATGCGCAAATACAGTCTAATGGTGCGTTCACATCGAACGCCAAGCGAATATGCGCATCGCGTCACTCGCTCTAGTTTATTGGCGGGATGTTTTTCCCGTCACTCGCGCAAATAACAAGGCACGATCGACCATGGCGGAGATAAATACGATCGCTGCTTTGTACTTGTTGTGTAAGTCCTAAATACACCGGAAAGCCAAACGCCAACGTGTCTGGGTTCACAGCACAGTAATGTATCACAGATATATCTCAAGAATTCTTCTGTAAACAAAGTGTAGAGAGAGTGTAAATAAGAGATTGATCGTGCAGAGAGTGTCGTTGATTATAATAGAGCTTTGTGATATCGCAAACTAAGATGAGTGACAGCTTTTAATATTTTTTATGGGAGTTTGTAAATGAGATATTGATTTAATACAGCAGTTAAATAAACAAGAAGTTATTATTAAGTGACTTACATTGTCTGACAATAACACTATGCCTGATTTTGTTTCGTCGTCAAAAGTCACACCGCTGTGTTTGAATGTAGAGGCGCAACGGCTCTGCGCATCTACATTCTAACACAGCGGTGTTTCATTTATAAGCGAACGTAGGTTTTCAAACGAATCTAGTGAAATTATTCAATTCCCCATTCATAAAGAGTCACCTGCTTTATTCCTGAATGAACCATGCGTTCGAACGAATCAAATGAATGATATGATTCAGTAATTTCAGTTTCTTGCCGCCACCTGCTGGCAGATCCTTTCAGTTATTGAAATCTTAAATACTTCTGTATTGAAAATTGTATATTTAAAACATTAATCTCAACATGAATTTATGAATTTGATTGCACTCATGGCACCAGAGCCTCATTTTCATGGACGACACTGTAAAAATGAAGACAGAAACCTTGCTTATCATTAAACTATTACTAGCACTACCTCTTTCTTGTGAAAGGAGTTTTAGTTCAAGGAAGCAAATTAAAAATGACTGGAGAAGCAACCTCTCAGTGGATTCACTCCACAAACTCTTATTCATCAGCATTGAAGGGCCTGAGTTGGACCATTTCAATGGCCAGAAGGTAGTTGAAAGGTGGCGCTCTCAGACAGAAAGGGCTCAGAGAGTATCGCTCTAGAACAGAGACAATATTTGGGATCTTCTGATCAAGACCAGAAACCATCCATCACAATAAAACTTTTAACATAAATTCTGCTTAATAACACACTGTTTACTAATATTTACATTTTCTCTACACATGAACTCCAGCATTGAGAACACTGTTTGTGTACACAGTTTACTAAAAAGAAAGGTTTTGAACAACTCACTTTCACTGTTTGGGTTTCCGCTCGCAGCCGTCTTGCCAGTCAAGAGGTGTCGATCTCCGAATGCGAATGAATGGACTCCATAGGATGAAATATTAGGCTTATATGAGGCTCTTTTTACAACTAGAAGGTTAATATTGTTTTTCACTTGTGACAAAACAACAAATTAGCCGTGCATTTATATGGAAATATGCTTTAGGAGCTATCCATCCTCGCATTCGGAGATGGACACCTCTTGACTGGCAAGACGGCCGCGAGCGGAAACCCAAACAGTGAAAGTGAGTTGTTCAAAACCTTTTTAGTAAACTCTGTGTACACAAACAGTGTTCTCAATGCTGGAGTTCATGTGTAGAGACCCAGGCGATACTTCGAGCAAAGTTTCATGGTGTGTCGAGCTTCTTAGTAGGGCTGCAACGATTAATCGAACGATGTTGTGAGGCGCGTTTAGTCAATGAAGCCGGTACTTTGATTAGTAGTAAATCCCCATCACGTGCGTTCAGCTGGAGCGGCAATTCAAACAATTCGATTTTCAGCGCGATTTGGCGTGGCTTGTCAGTGATTTACGGTGGGGTGTTTGAATTGCCGCTCCAGCTGAACGCACGTGATGGGGATTTACTACTAATCAAAGTACCGGCTTCATTGACTAAACGCGCCACACAACATCGTTCGATTAATCGTTGCAGCCCTACTTCTTAGTGTTGTAAAAATATTGATTTTGATGCGCTCAAATGTATGCCCCTAGTATTCCCATTCATCGGCCACTGACCACAAAGCGAAATCACAGTCAATCTCAAAAACGGCTCGTTTGTCGTAATTATGCTTTTAGATATAAGTTTGTCTTGTTTACAGTAAACAAAAACAAAAACAAAAAACAGCCCAGGTTGCATTTTGGCAACAGTTATCCTTTAAGATGTTACATGTTATGTAATTCAGATGCTTGCACTTGTAGATTGGTTGATAGTTCACATAAAAAGAAATTCTGCCTCATTTGCTTACCCTTATGTCATTCCAAACCTATTAGACTTTGTTCTGTGGAGCACAAAAGATGCCATTGGGGTGCAGTGTTGTTATGCCCCATTGACTTAAATTGTATGTGCAGCAGTTGGCAGTTGAAATATTCTTTAAAGCATCTTTTATTTTCTGTGAAGAAAGTTAGTCATGCAGGTTTGGAACAACATGAGAGAGTAAATAATGATAAAATCTTCATTTTGGAGTGAACTTTCCCTTTAAGGAACCCTGAAACATTTTGATGTCTTTTCTGAATGTTTTTAGTTGACCTTGTTTTCAAAAGGCAAGAATTTATCACTAAGCAGTAGGGATGGTTCGATACGTGTATCGGTACCGTTCGGTTCTCGGACAAATTCCAAATGGAAGTGATCATCCCTATCACCTTTGTGGGGGGACTTAGCGCACGTGCAGGTCATAATGTAGTCGTTTGCAATGCACTTGGCGAAGGGAGCGATGTTATTTCCTCATTATCTTCAGCTGGGATGTTTACGTGACAACACAGCATGGTCTCTGTCAGCAGATGTCGCTGTCTTTTTATTGTTAGCATAACTAAGCGAATCTGCTTAGTGCTGACAGACGCGGGTGTGTTCGACTTGAAGCGGGGCAGCGCCACTTCAAGTTGAACACACCCGTGTCTGTCAGCACTAAGCAGATTCGCTTAGTCCCCCTACAAAGGTGATAGGGATGATCACTTCCATTTGGAATTCGTCCGAGAACCGAACGGTACCGATACACGTATCGAACCATCCCTACTAAGCAGTCAAAATGTCTCTCAGATTTTGATCCATTGCTCAATACAGCAAAACGACGAGTAAAGATTTGTCAGCAGACAGACTTTGTTTACCTTGGCACACCTTCTTTAAAATAAACCTTGAATAATCACTCTTCCTCTTTGCGCACGACCCCTGCTAGTGAAGGACCACTGTTTGTGTTTGTTCTGCTCAGCCTCATAGTGTCCGTTTCAACTTGCTTCATTTTTGAATACTAAAAGATGTATGTTTTTCCCATAGAAAAGACTGACCCTTTGCCTCTTTACTGCTTTCTTTCTCCGCAGACAGCAAGCTGGCGGCCACCACTGGGAAGAAGCAAACCAAGAAGAAGGTAGAGGAGATGGTAGAAGAGGAAGAGGAGGAATATGTGGTGGAGAAGGTTCTGGACAGAAGGGTGGTGAAGGGCAGAGTGGAGTTCCTTCTCAAGTGGAAGGGCTTCTCAGAGTAAGTAACTAATATTTGCATTCGTAAAAGGCAAAAAGCTTGATTCCTAACAAACCTGTTGTTTTATCGTTATATAAAGAACTCTAGGAGAATAAATGGTTTGCTAATAAGTATACAGCCTAGTTTTGGTTGGTGGTCCAGCCCTTCTCCAATGAGAAAGCTGGTATTCACATGATTGAGAATATATTCTCTTTCCCTTAGAGAAGACAACACATGGGAACCAGAAGACAACCTGGACTGTCCTGATCTCATTGCAGAGTACATGCAAAAACACAAACCAGTTGACAAGAAAGATTCTACTGGAAAGAGGAAAGGAGAGTCTGACACAGATGGTGGGGAAGAAAGCCGCCCCAAAAAGAGGAAAGATGAGGTTAGATTTTGAGATTTCCTTTCTGTATCTTGCATAACTCAAGATGTATTTACTACATATTAACTATATTTATGCATTTGCCAGGCGCTTTTAGTTTCAGGCTTGTTGGCCCGGTTTCACAGACAGGGCTTAGACTAAACCAGGATTAGGCCATAGTTCAATTAGGACATTTAAGTAATTAAAGTGTGCTTAGAAAAAAACAATAGTGCTGTGCATCTTTAGACAAAACAAAGGCACTAGCTATTTTAAGCTATTTTCTTTTTCAGTTGAAACAGCTCAGACTTGCATTTTCTAGGACTAAGCTTAAGTCTTGTCTGTGAAACCAGGGGTTTATGTCCCAGGTGTTGATTTTTATTAAAATCTGCGGGTCCTTCAAAAGTCATATCTTAAAGAATGTTTTCCGAATGAAAGGTCTTAAAGTCTTAATGTCTTAAATTCAGATTCAATGGGTCTTAAGTATTTTTGGCCACATTACCACTAAAAAATCTTTAGTCTGATGGGCCTAATGACTATTTACAGTCATTGGACAGAACGAAGATTTCCCCAAACATTTCTTGTTTGTAAATTCATAAATGTATTTAAAACATCCATCTTATAACATTATATATTATTTATTGCACTTGTAATTTTGCAGTGCCCTTGTCTCTCATTCATTGTCTCTGAGAGAATGCATGTCAGAAGCTGAAAGCACTGTCAGTTTTTACTTTCGCTTTAACATATTGCGCAGTTTTCACGTTGCTTGTGTGATATCCATTGGCTCACCTCCACGGTTTAAAACATAAATATTTATAAAAATACAGTATATAGAAAAGACATATCTTTAAAATGTTGTGACGTAACACCAACGTAAAGCCATTGTTTTTCACTCACTGAAAGCCACATCTGTCTGCGCAATGCGCCGATCTCTGCTCTCATCACTGCACTCACGACTGCAGATACACCCCCTCTTGAAATTTCGGCATTACAAGTTTTGCAAATCGCTATCCATGGGTCTTTCTCAGATATGCTGAAATACGTCCACACCGCAGAAATGTTGCTTCAGACAAGCACGTGCAGGCTGCGGTTTCTGTTTGCGTCAACATACTGTTTCGGCCGTGTTGTTTCGGTGATAAAAGTCTTTCGGCCGAAAACCGAAAATGCCCTTTTGGGCCATTTTCGGCCGAAAATTTTCAGTGGCCAAATATTCGGTGCATCCCTACTCTGTTTGAATAGGCATGGCAGATTGTAAACTCTGAAATAAACATCCACTGCTGTGATTGGCTAACACTTGTGTATGTTTAACAGCCTACATCCTTCATAGATGGATGCTGCTGCGATTTAGTTTTAAAAGCACATAAATACTCCATACACACCAAATGATCTGTAATAACAGGCAAAGCAATACTGAGCACGTAATAAAAACAGTTACTCACACTTGTGGCACATTGCAAAACCTGTCATTTGGCAGACTGGCTGTATGCTGTTTTTAGACTAAGAATGTTTTGAGTTCTGAAAATTAGAGGATGTTTTTCTAGTACAGTGACCTCTGTTAAAAGATAAAGGAAAATTAGATTTCTCAGTTCATGACCCCTTTAAGACGTGCTTATCAGAAGAAAAACATTGGTGTTTTCTTAGATTACTAAGAAGAAATTCTTTTACTGCATGTGAGTAATAAAATACTGACATGGTTTCTTTATGTTTGCAGCAAGACAAGCCGAGGGGCTTTGCACGAGGATTAGAACCAGAACGCATCATTGGAGCCACAGATTCCAGCGGCGAGCTCATGTTTCTAATGAAATGGTATGTAAAGAGTAGGATTTGTAAGAGTAGAAAAATGAAGTGTGTAATTTCTGCACCACAAAATAGAATTGTGATAATACGCACAGATAATTAACACTTGCCACTTTTGGTCAAACAAACACGTCAGGTAACAAACCCGTGCCATTTAGAAGCCAGTGTTGCTGTTTTAGTCTAGACTGGATGTTCACACAAACAAAGAACCTACGGTTATGAACTGAGCACACTACACCTTTAAAATGTGTTGTTTTTGTATTTTGAGTTCTTGTGTGCACATTCACACTCAAGACTCCCTCACATCTGGCAACCAGTTTAGTTTTCATCCTCAGTCCAGATTACGAAACTTGAAAGATGTTTCTATTTGGCATGTTGAGCCTGCAGCCAGATACCCCTGTTTTAACCCTGTTGTGTATTTTGGGCTAAATTACATTATTTTAAGTGCTTGAATTTTAAAGAAATGGTTCACAAAATTTTTTAAATTTGCTGAAAGTTTACTCACCCTTAGGCCATCCAAGCTCTAGATGAGTCTGTTTCTTTATTGGAACATATTTGGAGAAATGTCGAATTACATTTAAACAATGTTGAGTAATCAGATCATTGTAATTGTTTAGTGATAATAAAAATCGACCTGTGAAGTGAAAGATGGCCATTAAAATCACTTGCATATACAATGGCAATGAGGCAATAATAAGTTTAAATTAACTAATCACATGGTTTTATTGAACAAAACTGTTAAAATGCATAATGTAAAATGCCTGACCCTGACGATTGTTTTTATACTTTACTGCACGATCTAATGCTTGTTTAATATTAATCAAACAATTAATTCAGATATCCACTTAACCTTTAATATTTCTTTACAATAGAAATGCTACAGCCACTGTAATTTCTTGAATATGTGGACATCAAAACGTGTAACTCAGAGTGAGGCTTTTTACTTTTTTTAATTACGATGAACAGTTAGCATATTGAAAAAGATATAACTGCATTCTCCTGTGTTTGCAGAGGTTTATAAACCTTACAAATATAATGAATTGATGCATGTTACATTACCATGTGAACATTTATAATAAACCTAAACTCACAACAATATGCAGAGACGGAGTTTGAGACCCTTCACACACAGAAATGATAACCGTTTGTGCGGAGCAGCATTTACTGTGAACAGAGCCACTCTGAGATGCACATAAAATAGACACATTTATTGAACCTGCATCGCATGTTTATTTAAGTCTTAGCATTTGTGAATTCACAATGACATTATGCTTTATTATGATTTTTAAGTGTTTAATATATCATACAGGCCTAGAAAACTGTTTAATAATGCGTTTCATGGATTATCCATAAAATGTGCCAGTTAAGGGTTTTTTTGCCGGTCAGGATTTTTTAAAATCAAATTCTTGAATTGAGGAATCAAGGTGACAGCCCTAATTACATAATTTATTCACCAATGGATCCTCTTCAGTGAATGGGTGCCATCATAATGTTCGAATAAAACATCACAATTAACATTTTGTGAAGCAGAGATGGATTTTGGACTCCGTAATTATGCTTCAAGCCAGTATTTTAGCCAGAAGCAATGGTTTGAGGTCAAGATAACTTGACGGATTTGTTTCTTACAAATACTTAAATTTTCACTAAACAAGGCATTAGTTGAAGGACTGGAGTCTTTCATTTTTTTTTAAATGTTTGTTTTTGAGTTAACTGTTTATTTAATCATTTTCTCCCTGTCTCTTCTCTACAGGAAAAACTCTGATGAGGCAGATCTCGTTCCAGCCAAAGAGGCCAATGTGAAGTGCCCACAGGTGGTCATCTCATTCTACGAAGAGCGACTAACATGGCACTCTTACCCTTCTGAGGAGGAAGAGAAGAAGGATGATAAGAACTAGGCCCGTGAGGAAGAACAAGAGAGAGAGGTGGCAAGTCAGGGGCGCTGTTAGACTAGTTTGGGGTGGGTTGGGGGGGTCTTTGGGATATGGAGAAACAGACACCCAAAAAACTCTTTTACTCTCAATGCCATAAAACTTGGACTCAAGATATATTCAGAGCAAGATATGCAGACGTGGAGTCATCATTAGTGGGCAAAAGTGAATGTTAGTCAGAAATGCTGACCGCCGTAAAAAAACACAGGATTACTGTATTTCCTCTTCACTTCTCTTTCTGTTGGATTATGGGAAATGGGGTGTATATATATGCTGCACAAGTTGCTCAGTAGTCATTCCCGGCTGAATAAAAAGGTGGCCAACGTCTGATGAGGCATATACTAAGTGCGTTGGATCATTCTATATTTTTCTGATATTGAGATTTGAAGGACATTTCAGTCCAAATCGGAGCGTGTCACTGTGTAATACACTGCCCTACATTAAAACACAGTAAGTACACAACACTTAATTGGAAAGACAAACAAATTCACATTTTAATGCATTGTTCAAAACTCAGTTTTGAGTGTGTACTTGCTGTGTTTTGTCTGTAAGGCAGTATGGCCTAATTTCTCAATCCTTTTTCTTTTTCATCTCACTTAAGTCATTTGTTATGTAAATCTGTCTAAACTGTTGTCACCTTATTAGTGAGCAAATTGCTGTGTGTTGCAGTCTTGCTGTTTTAGCAGTATTTGTGTTCACCATGTATACAGTATTCTCATCTTTTTATTTTTCACCATTTGATATATGTTGCGTATGGATATATCTATAAATATATTCCCAAGGAGTTTTTTTTTTTGAATAATTATTTCTAGTCAGCTTAGTCAACTGCATTTCCCATAATCTCATATAAACCTTTTTATTTTTAACTACTAGATGTCAGTGTGTTTCATCAATTGCATTACTGTGTGAAGAGAAAGTGCTCTTTAGATTCTAGCTTTTTCACGTTTTATAGGCTTATCACGGTGTGCCATACCTGGTAAATATTTTAGAAAACATTGATGAAAGGTCTGACACTTTGCTGTTTTGCCCTCTTCTTCGGCGGTGCTCAAGGCGTAGAATGTACTACACAGCTTCGAGGCATCTTTTTATCATAAACATATGTAAATGTGTAGTGAAGGTGAAAAATCTTGTTAACATCATGCTACAGATCAGGTCTTTTAGTACCACCTTTGCACCAGCATAAACATGTTAGTACTGACAATATGTTGGAGTTTTAAAATGCTATCAGTATCTTCAAAAACATTTTTAAACTGGGTGAAATAGTGCTTGGATCACTGGATGCTTGTTTGCAAAGTATGATATTGATAGTGGCTTACACTGCTGCATACCGAAGGAGCCTAAAGAACTTTTAGTTGAATACAATCAGTAATGTGTCTGCATTATATTCCTGTCTGACTGTCTTTTTCTCTTAGGTGTATTGTTCAAAGCATGTTACTTTCTTTCATTTTCACGTTTTCAAGGGGAAATGTTTATTTGTTCATTAAAATAAACCTTTTTTATTAATTCTGTTTAATGATCTAAGGTTGTTTTATAAGATATTGGGTTTCATTTTTAAAGTAAAAAACCCCCCAGAGAATTCAGTACAATAAATACATTTTAATTGAAACGAGAACAATCCCAGCTTGTCACCAAGAACATAAATTCACTGCAAAATATTTAACACAAGGTACATAAACAATTGAATATAAAAAGTTCAAATTATTTACAAAGATATTAAATCATATACAGAACTGGTATTTAAACATTTCATAAGTGATTTAGACTAACATGGTCTCTAATAAACCATGGATACTCAAAGACTGAACTCCAGGCCTTTCAAAACATCCTGGGTCAAAAATCCTTGAATCCTTGTTTTGTTGTTTCTTGAATATAAATCCTAATCAAAATTGTGACCCTGGATGACAAACGAAGTCGTAAGAGATTTATACACCATCTGAAAGCTAAATAAATATGCTTTCCATTGATGTATATGGTTTGTAAGGATGGGACAAGATTTGAAAATCTGGAATCTAAGAGTACAAAAAAATCTAAATATTGAGAAAATTGTAAAGTTCTTAGCAATGCGTATTACTAATCAAAATATGTTTTTATATATTTACAGTAGGAAATGTACAAAATATATTCATGGAACATAAGCTTTACTTTATATCCTAATGATTTTTGGCATTAAAGGAAAATCAATAATTTTGACCCATACAATGTATTTTTGGCTATTGCTACAAATATATCTGTGCAACTTAAAACTGGTCCAGGGTCACAATTAAGCTCTCATAGTATGAAGGTGTTTCCTATAATGAGATAGCAAACTAACACTTTTGTTATACCAGTAAAGCCCAAAGTATACTTGGTTTTCATGCGCGTATGCTAGCGTATCCGTAGAGTCCGAAAACATAACCTTTCAAAATATACTCAAATACTATAGATATACAGTACAAAGACTCCTGTTACGTATGACTTTCGAAAAAAATTGAGAGATTGATAACGGCTGTCAAACTAGAGAACTACGTCAAATTTACTGTCCCTTTCGTAGTTGCTGCATTAGGAAGTCCCTTACATTAGTGTTATTTTTTTTTTTTTTTGTAATTTGATGCAAAGGTGATATAATACAAAGTATAGTGTTATAAATGTACATACATTTTTTTAAAACTCAAAATATAAAAAACTTTCAAGAATTTACAATGCTGTTCATTGTTGAAACGCGTCATCACAATCTTGTGAAAAAGGTCCACAGAAACCTGAGACTTGCGCTTATGACCGCACATGCACATGCTGGTCTAAGCTAAAAAAAAAATATGCTGCTTTTACATCTTTTGAGCATTAGGAACAACATTCATGGGGCAGTTCATTTCAGATTTTGTTGCTGATTTGAAATGTGCAATTCATTTGTGAGTTCAGCAGGCAGTTTTTTTATTTAGATTTCAGGATTCCCCCATTCATTTAGATAAGACTTGGTCTTGGATGAGGTGCCTGGAGGCACTGCAAATATGGCTGTGAACAGACTTTTTTGAAAGTATACTCAATTGGATAGTGCTCGTGAAAGCAGCACACATGTGCTCTAGAAAGCTTCATCCTTATCTAGCATAGCTGCTGTATTTTTCTCCATAAGTTTTAACCGATAAAAATGTCTTTATACTCTTTTAATCTAAAGTTGCAGCTATGTGCATCAATGCGGGCGTCTGTTGTTTTCGCAGTCTCCACTATTTTGTTGTTCCATCCTGTTTGTTCTATTTTCTACTGTGAAACAACAGCCCAGGCCAGTACTGCCACCTTGTGGAACAACTGATTAGCGCAAAATCAAGTCCATGCGCATGTAGTTACAAAAATTTGATGGTGTGCGCACAACAATTTGCATCACATGCACTGTAAGCGGACCCTTGCATACGCATTAAAAACAAAAGTATACTTTGGCCTCAAAGACTTAGTTGACCCAAAAATGAAAATTAATTTTTCATCCGCATGTAATTCCAAACCCATAAGACCTTCGTTCATCTTCGGAACCCAAATTAAGATATTTTTGATGAAATCCGAGAGCTTTCTGACCCTGCATTGACAGCAAAGGCACTACCATGTGGTACCAGTGTTTTCTATACATTTATTTATCAGGCATGTGATTGGCTAAGGACAAAAAAGCAGGAAAATATACTAAGACCTTAATTTTTCCTTAATTTAAGAAAAAAAGATTTCTTAAATTATAAAATTCACATTCCAGCCTTCAAGAGTCAAAAGTATCAATTCTTATATTAATTTAAACAATTATTGTCAATCAAGTATTATATTAATTAACATATATTTTATTGCCTTAATTGTTTAAATTTGTATAACACATGATCTTGTCGATCCATCAGATAACATTTACAACTCTACGTGTTTGGTGCTTAAAACCATTGACTGATTTGTTTACATTGGTCTTTTTGACAACAGTAGACGTTCGAGCTGATAAAAAAATGTCAGATCATTCTCTTCCAGCAGGAGGCGCTATCAGAATGATACACAAAGCAGCGCCGCAGCTGACTTTGAAACGCGCAGCGCTCATATTTATTCAATGGATAACCTTATAAAGTTCCATCGCAATTCTTGCCTTTTAGTCCCCACATTTAAGACCACCTGAAATAATTAGTCTTTCTTAACCCCTAATAACACTACAGTCATCAATAAATATGAAGAGCTTTATTTCAAGAACTGACTTTCAAAAACCCTTAGCCTACACAAAATACGTTTCTTTTTATTTTGCAGAAGAGAAATATTAGGGAAGTAAATTAATATCAGCATATGAAGTATATTCGTCTATCATTGTCTCTTAGAGAATGTGCACATTAGATGCTGAAAGCGCTGTTTTTACTTTCACTTTAATATATGCAGTTTTCACGTTGCTTGTGTGATATCCATTGGCTCACCGTCGTGGTTTAAAATATAAATATGTATAAAAATACAGTATAAAAAGATATATTTACAATATTTTGCGACGTAACCCCAAAATAATGCATTTTCCATCAACGTTTTTCACTCACTGAAAGCTACATCTGTCTGCCGACCTCTGCTCTCCTCACTGCACGGAAGATTGCACCCAAACGCTGACCCTAGTGTGCTTGATATAAATGTATTTATTAGAAATAGCGTTTGGCATTTTTTTTATTATTATTATGTCAAAAGCTTTCACGGTCCGCATGGACGCATCTTGCGGTCCGGAATCATACTTCGCCATCCGCCATTTGCGAACGGTCACATTTTCAGGTCGAAAAATCCGGAATTCCGGATTAATCCGGAAAAATCACATCCCTGATTTATGTGGCGGCTTCCCACAATATCAAAACTGACTGCCACAAATAGATTTTTCAAAAGTCTTTGACTTTGTTGAAAAAGTATGAGCACTGCTCGTTTCATAAATCGAAACGCGGCATGGGTGTGATGTAAATGTATTTCTAAAGGGAACCGACTGTCTTCAGAAAAGTTATGATCTTTGAGCCGTTACCAAGAAAACCACTATTTCTGCTGTTCCAAAAGTGCCTCCTGCTGGCAGAAAATGAACAGCCTGTCTGCTGTTTTAATTTGTTTTTACGCAGTATATATATATATATATATATATATATATATATATATATATATCCCACAAGAAGTGCCGCCACACAAAGAGTGTACGTCTGTGTACACTGGGTACTATCATGAACATGTTTCAAAGACTTACACGGAAAAGAAGAAATTGTTGAATAAAGTCATTTTTAGTTTTCTACCTTCACTAAAATAATTCTCATAGCTTCATAAAATTAAGGTTGAACCACAGATGTCACATGGACTATTTTTACGATGTTCTCTACAACCTTTCTGGACCTTGAACACAGGGTGTCCGCCGGGTCTTAAAAAGTATTGAAAGTTGATAAATCAATTATTAGAAAATTAAGGCCCTTAAAAGGTATTAAAAAGTCTTAATCGCGTTTTTACGAGGTCTTAAATTTTGTTCAAGTGTTGTCCAAAGTGTTTGACTACAAAATAAGCATAAATACATTTATTTTCCTCCTAATATTAACAACGGCGTGCTCGATCCACGCGACTGGTTCGGGCCGGGGCGCGTCCGGGTGATGTTACGTAATTTGCGACAAACGCGGGAAGGTGATGTGATGCTCTCCACATGTAGCGAAACCATAGAGCGAAACAGACAACAAAATGGGAAAATGTAAGTTTGCGTACTCCTGGTTGGAGAAAGACGAGTTTAAACAGTGGCTGAGGCCTGTCGCTGGAAACAACCGCGAAGCTTCCGAACTTATACGAGTTCTGTTGCATGGTTGTGCTCCATTGATTTAACTACAACTGTTTATTAACAACTGTTTATTAAGTTAACGGTTTGATACTGATTAGAACTTGAAGTGGCGATGAGGTCTTAAAATATTCTGAGAAGGTCTTTAAAAAGTCTTAAAAAGGTATTGAAATTACCTTTAGGAATCCTGTATATACCCTGGAACATGTCAGTTGCGTTACTGTCTACGAAGAGTCAGAAAGCTCTCGGGTTTCATCAAAAATATGCTAATTTGTGTTCTGAAGATGAACAAAGGTCTTTCAGGTTTGGAATGACATGCTGTTGAGAAATGAATGACTGAGTGTTCATTTTTGGCTGAACTATCCTTTTAAGCAGTAGTTAAAATCAATTAAAACTTGCTTCAATGCTTGGATTCCAAGCATAATTGACCATTTCTGCTCTAACATGGGATTATTTTGGCTTTCTGACATTGGGAACTACTTCAGATGCTCCTTACATTCTTATAGCCCAGTTTGATTCTTGAAATAAACATGAAACAAAAGTAATAGTCGTTTCTTTCCTATTCTGACAAATATCTGAGTGAACGGCTTCTTGAATGAGAATTCTTCACCCTCTTTGTGAAATAAACAGTTCGTTGTTTGCATGTGAAATGGACAACAGCGCTGACTGTATTCTCCGGCTAGGTTTTATGGAGTACATCAACGCCTTTACCTTAAGTCATGATATGGCTCTTTAACATCAAAACTTTGTGGAACCTAATGTTCTGTCAAATGTGCCAACATAGTGTAATACATCATCAAGGATGATCACTTGGGTAAAATATACCCTACTTGGTGCAAATTCCCATTGAACTGTGGAAAGCCAGCAGTTGGACTTAACAGCAGAGAGCAATTTTCCTGAGCCTTGTCATAGCACAGAGTCCTCCATCTCACTTCTTAGATTTTTGTCTTTTGTTAAGTTTGCGTCTGGAGTGTGAATCTGATCTGCGTTGTGATGTTACACGGCTGGTGCTGTCTTCCTGCAAAGTAAAGTTGTTATCAGAATACAGCAGTCCCTGTTCCTCTCTTAGCCTCTCATAAACCTCTTGATACAAGCTGTTAAGATGCTGCTTCATCTCTCTGATGGAGCGCAAGATCTCAGATTTTTCCCTGAGCAGTTTGGCCCGGAGGCGTCGCAGGCCATCCACGCTGCACTCCAACTCCAGCAGGACATCTAGCTTCTTTCGACGACAGTTCTGAGCAGCCATTTTGTTTTTACCTCTACGGCGAATGTCTCTGATAAGTGTAAGCTGAGCCTCGTTGAGCCGATATTTTGCTAGTAAGCGATTGAACTCTTCGACTGGTAAGTTTACAATGTGTTCATTGGAGAAAGGGATATCCATCAAACGAGCACGTTTCTCATCACGACTGGACAGGTGCTCCAGCATTTTGTTTTTTACCGACTCGTCGGAAAGATCTTTTGGAGATTTCTTCTGGCTTTGAGGTTGGTTGTAGGTATGATCGTGTCCGATGTGCTCGAGCCAAGGAAGGCGATGGAACTGCCTGGCTTCCAAGAAGCTTGAATGACACATTTTGGTTTGTTCTGGCATGTACCCGCCTACAGCTCCATCCTCTTCTTTGATATTGGTGTAGCCCTGATCTTCATCCTCTTCCTTGATATGGATGTAGCCCACAGCACCTTCCTCAGGCATCAAACTAGAGTGTGATGAAGATGAAGAGGAACTGGAAGATTCAGATCCACTAGGAGAGGCAGGGCTTTGACTGTAGTCCAGAGATAAACCAGAGTCAGAATCTGCTGGGTTTTGCTCTTCAGACTGTGCCTGGCTAAGTTCTTCCAGGGCCAGGTCCATTAGATCAATCTCATCAAGCATGGCTTCTTCAAGCAGAGGATCTATAGGGCTTGGCAGGCTAGTCCCAGTAGTCAGAAGGAGGTCTATGATATCGGAGTCTTCAAAAGCTTCGGCATTAATAGATGTGTCCAAACTGATGTCTGGCACGGAGCGGTTGTTAATGCAACAGGGTTCTTCCATGGTGACGCTGTTTTGTGTTTCGGTGGATCTTTCCAGAGCGGCTTGGTGAAGGCTAACATCCTGATGAATAAAGTTTTCCAGGGATCCAGTATTTCTGTCTGAATCACTGAAGGGAGAATCGCCTATTGTTTCAGCTGCATCCATGTCCTGTAAAGGTATGAGAAGTCAAATAATGTTCTCCGACTGTGTCAATAAAACGTGACCTGCTCCATTTTTTCTTTGACCTAGAAACATATTTTCAGTAGTCAATGTAAAAGTTTCTGTCTTTAATAATATATTTAATATGTTTTATTCCAACCCATTGTTAAGAGTAATCATTTAAATTGTGGCTGACTAATTTATTCATATAGTTTAGGTCTAAAGTTTACACACACCTTGCAGAATCTGCAATATGTTAATTATTTTACTAAAATAAGAAGGATTGTATAAAATGCATGCTATTTTTATTTAGTACTGACCTGAATAAGATATTTCACATAAAAGGTGTTTACATATAGTCCACAAGAGAAAATAATAGTTGAATTTATAAAAATGGCCCCGTTCATAAGTTTACATACACTTCTTACCCGAATGATTCACAGCTGTTTTTTTGTTTAGTGATAGTTGTTCATGAGTCCCTTGTTTGTCCTGAACAGTTAAACTGCCCGCTATTCTTCAGAAAAAATTCCTTCAGGTCCCATGAATTGTTTGGTTTTTCAGCATTTGTGTGTATTTGAACCCTTAACAATGACTGTTTGATTTTGAGATCCATCTTTTCACACTGAGGACAACTATGGAACTTATATGCAACTATTACAGAAGGTTTAAATGCTCACTGATGTTTCAAAAGGAAAAACGTTGCATTTAGAGCCGAGGGTGAAAACTTTTGAACAGAATGATGTACATTTTTGTTATTTTGCCAAAATATAATTATTTTTTTCATTTAATACTGCCCTTCAGAAGCTACAGAAGATACATGTTTTCCAGAAGACAAAATAAATTAAATTTACCCTGATTTTCAAAAAGTTTTCATCCCTCAGCTCTCCCCTCGGTTTTTCCTTGTGAAGCATCAGTGAGTGTTTGAGCCTTCTGTAATAGTTGCATATGAGTCCCTCAGTTGTCCTCAGTGTGAAAAGATGGATCTCAAAATCATAGTCATTGTTGGAAAGGGTTCAAATACACAAAAATGCTGAAAAACAAAACAAAACAAAAAAACAGAATTTGTGGGACCTGAAGATTTTTTTCTGAAGAACAGCAGGCAGTTTAACTGTTCAGGACAAACAAGGGACTCATGAACAACTATCATTAACCAAATAACACAGCTGTGCATAATTCAGGTAACAACGAAGTATTAAGAATCAAGTGTATGTAAACTTTTGAACAGGGTCATTTTTACTATTACTATTACTTTTTCTTCTGGACTGTATTTTATGTGAAATATCTTATTCAGGTCATTACTAAATAAAAATTAACATGGATTTTGTATGATCTCTCCTATTTTGGTAAAATAATTAACATTTTGCAGATTCTGCAAGGTGTATGTAAACTTTTGACCTCAACTGAATATTGCATAAATGTAATTATATATTTACGACTGTTCTTCTTTAAAGTTACTTTTCTAGCCAACTAACAGGCTGTGAACGCTTGACGACTTTTCTAAGGTAAATTTACAGTAACGTCACGTGACATCTTCAGCAGCAGTTTTGTTGAGGTCTTTAACGCAGCGGAAACATTGACTGGTCGGTTACATGAGAGACCACACATTCCAGTAAGTTGTGTATAGACCTTTTTCCCGAGTAAACGATGAGCGCCGCCATTACGAATTCTAACGTCAGATTGAATGCTTTTCTGTTCCGGTTTCCACAGGAACCCATTCACATAGCGTCCATCTGTTTTTAATGTAGCTAACGTCCGCTGCTTCGTGTCATCTACACACTCATTAAAGTGAGGCACTGACAAATGACGGTCATTGCGACATTGCCAAGTGATGGCGCTATGGAGCCATGTGCTTTTAAAAAACATTTTAATAGGTTTAGCATTAGTTTATTAGCTCGGAATATACCCTAATTTGACTAGAAACAATGCAGAGCGGAAATGCAAAGCATTCTTTCAGTTAAGAGTCGGACTTACTTCCGTGTTCAGGTAAAACGTCTATATTTCAGAATATCCTCTGTTCATAGGGTAGTAAACGGTAAAAGACGATTGTTTTGCACGCTCCGTGTTGCTGTTTGAACTGAAGCAGCTACAGAGATCTTTTACATCACATTAAAGAGCGTCAAAATTGCATTTAATTCTTGAATTTTGTTCTAAAATTAAACTTGAAACCGTCATTTTGTAATAAAAACTAACGTTACACAGTTCAAAATATTTCCCCCTTATTAACGCGTTTCGTCACATGTGACTAGGACTCAGAATGATAGAGCACGTCACATTCGTTCATTCACTATTCGAAGCACTGATTAACTTTAGGGCTTCACGGTAAGATGTTTGTCATTTTGTACCTGTGATTCCATAATGGCCAAAACATCTTGCCATTGTTGCTCCAATGTTGCTGATTCTTGTTCAGGAAGCAAGGGTGACATTAGTGGCCTCTGAAACTCTGAAAGTCCATGTTCTCCTTCATTCTGTACAACAGGGCCTGTCAACTGAGAAAATTAAGATTTTTAAAGTAGTTTGAAAAGCCTACATTTCCTTTTGAGGGATTTTTTTTTGTGTCTAGTACTTAAACAATTTCTGCTATACAAATTGTTGAAAAAAGTTAAAACGTTGCATTCTAGATCAAGTTTTTACCTCTGGATCCCCTTCTGAGGGGAAGCTGGCATCGATGAGATGCAAGCACTCTTCAATGGAAAGAGAAGTATCCCTTACACCCGACAACTGAAAGAGGAGCAAGTGACCATGAGGAAATTGTTTAATAAAATTCATATCACTCTTTTATCTGTCAAGGTCAAAATATGACGGCAATGCTTTGGAATGTGGAACGTCTTTATCACGGTCAGCAGAAACAAGGTCAATATAGCAAGGAATTTTGCACAATATGTTTGAGTTTTGAGTTTATTTTGCTTCTTGTTCACAATATTTCAGTACTTTAGCTCAATGTACATCTCTAACTGAAATGACAAATACAAAAAAAAGACTTGTTTTATAGAATATAATGTTAAACTATTTAGGAAATAGAACGTATATATTGCAGCTTATTGTAGAAATATATATATATATAAGGTTTGTACGAGGTGCTTAAAGTGCTTGAAGTACTTGACTTTGATTTTTTTTTGTTCTGGAAACCTCTTGAAAATAGCAGTATCCTTGAAGAGGTTCTTGAAAAGACAATGTATCTATGAAATAGGCCAAAGTAGCAAATTTTTTAAATAAGTACATACCTTTTTACGCAAAATTCCCGCAATTCAATTATTTCAGTTAATGTCATAAAACTAGCGAGCTAAGTCAGTAGTAGTACTGAAAATGTCACGTAAACATGGCTGAAGATGCGAAAAGTGGAACAGATGAACTGAATCAATTGAGTTGAACCGCTCCGATTGATTAAAACTTGTAACTTTGATTATTAATTTCAAGCCAAATCAAAATAAAAGAGCAGTTGATTTTCGAATTTAAACATCACTTGTAATGATGATAGTGATGATCTTGAACCTCTAAATCAATTAAGCCAATGCCTCACAAAATGATTCACTGTTTCAAAGCACTCCAATAAGTATGTAGTGTATCGCAAATCATTTGATTCAGATCGGGATTTCGGTGCGGGTTCACAAATCATTTGATTCAGTTCGGGACTTCGGTGCGGGTTCACAAATCATTTGATTCAGATCGGGATTTCGGTGCGGGTTCACAAATCATTTGATTCAGATCGGGACTTCGGTGCGGGTTCACAAATCATTTGATTCAGTTCGGGATTTCGGTGCGGGTTCACAAATCATTTGATTCAGTTCGGGATTTCGGTGCGGGTTCACAAATCATTTGATTCAGATCGGGACTTCGGTGCGGGTTCACAAATCATTTGATTCAGATCGGGACTTCGGTGCGGGTTCACAAATCATTTGATTCAGATCGGGACTTCGGTGCGGGTTCACAAATCATTTGATTCAGTTCGGGACTTCGGTGCGGGTTCACAAATCATTTGATTCAGTTCGGGACTTCGGTGCGGGTTCACAAATCATTTGATTCAGATCGGGACTTCGTTGCGGGTTCACAAATCATTTGATTCAGATCGGGACTTCGGTGCGGGTTCACAAATCATTTGATTCAGTTCGGGACTTCGGTGCGGGTTCACAAATCATTTGATTCAGATCGGGACTTCGGTGCGGGTTCACAAATCATTTGATTCAGATTGGGACTTCGTTGCGGGTTCACAAATCATTTGATTCAGATCGGGACTTCGTTGCGGGTTCACAAATCATTTGATTCAGATCGGGACTTCGTTGCGGGTTCACAAATCATTTGATTCAGATCGGGACTTCGTTGCGGGTTCACAAATCATTTGATTCAGATCGGGACTTCGGTGCGGGTTCACAAATCATTTGATTCAGATCGGGATTTCGGTGCGGGTTCACAAATCATTTGATTCAGATCGGGACTTCGGTGCGGGTTCACAAATCATTTGATTCAGATCGGGACTTCGTTGCGGGTTCACAAATCATTTGATTCAGATCGGGACTTCGTTGCGGGTTCACAAATCATTTGATTCAGATCGGGACTTCGTTGCGGGTTCACAAATCATTTGATTCAGATCGGGACTTCGTTGCGGGTTCACAAATCATTTGATTCAGATCGGGACTTCGGTGCGGGTTCACAAATCATTTGATTCAGATCGGGACTTCGTTGCGGGTTCACAAATCATTTGATTCAGATCGGGACTTCGGTGCGGGTTCACAAATCATTTGATTCAGATCGGGACTTCGTTGCGGGTTCACAAATCATTTGATTCAGATCGGGACTTCGTTGCGGGTTCACAAATCATTTGATTCAGATCGGGACTTCGTTGCGGGTTCACAAATCATTTGATTCAGATCGGGACTTCGTTGCGGGTTCACAAATCATTTGATTCAGATCGGGACTTCGTTGCGGGTTCACAAATCATTTGATTCAGATCGGGACTTCGGTGCGGGTTCACAAATCATTTGATTCAGATCGGGACTTCGTTGCGGGTTCACAAATCATTTGATTCAGATCGGGACTTCGTTGCGGGTTCACAAATCATTTGATTCAGTTCGGGACTTCGGTGCGGGTTCACAAATCATTTGATTCAGATCGGGACTTCGTTGCGGGTTCACAAATCATTTGATTCAGATCGGGACTTCGTTGCGGGTTCACAAATCATTTGATTCAGATCGGGACTTCGGTGCGGGTTCACAAATCATTTGATTCAGATCGGGACTTCGTTGCGGGTTCACAAATCATTTGATTCAGATCGGGACTTCGGTGCGAGTTCACAAATCATTTGATTCAGATCGGGACTTCGTTGCGGGTTCACAAATCATTTGATTCAGATCGGGACTTCGTTGCGGGTTCACAAATCATTTGATTCAGATCGGGACTTCGTTGCGGGTTCACAAATCATTTGATTCAGATCGGGACTTCGTTGCGGGTTCACAAATCATTTGATTCAGATCGGGACTTCGGTGCGGGTTCACAAATCATTTGATTCAGATCGGGACTTCGTTGCGGGTTCACAAATCATTTGATTCAGTTCGGGACTTCGGTGCGGGTTCACAAATCATTTGATTCAGATCGGGACTTCAGAGCGTGCATGGCAAATTATTTATTTCAATGATTTGGGAGCGTTTAAAACAAAAAAACGTAAACAGTACAAAAAAAACTATTAAGGCAGTACAGTTATTAAAACAAAACAAAGAAAGTATACACAAATACTAATCCCTTAAAAAACAGTGGTTTTACTATAGTAAAAGTGCAGTATACTTTGTAATACTTTAGTAGTAATACTTTGCATGTGCTTCACATTAATTTTGATGTTTTGTTTTATTAGTATATTTTTATTAATCTATCTTTTTTTTGGAATTTGAAAGACTAGACATTGATTAGTAAGATCACCGATTGTAGTCCTAGAAAATCAAAAAAGTAGTGCTTGAAAGTTCTGTAATTTCATTGTACAGTATCTGTTCAAACCCTGTACGTGAACATTCAATATTTGTTGCCAGTAGGTTTACCTGTAGGTCCTCTCCGAACATTTGGTTGTGAAATGGATTTGCATTTCTCCAGCTATCCACCATAAACTCATCCTCCTCTTCTTCTTCTTCATTAAGCAAGCTGAGAGATTGGATTCTTGCATTTTCCAGCTGCTCCTGGTGGACATTTTGCTGAGGTTCCTCCTCCCAGAAGAAAGACAGACCATCTCCCTCCTGCATATGCAAAAGTAAGGATCACATCTAGTATCATAGGAAGTAGTCTCAAGTAAGTCAGGATGGTCTACTGCTGCCTTCACATAGTTTCGGAAACTTCCCACTTGAAGAACATTTAAGGGATAGTTCACCCAATAATGAAAATTTGACGCTAGAGCGCATACACATGTAACGTGCTGGATGCTAAACTCGTGCTAAGGACAGATGGACGTGGCTGTGCATCAAAGGTAAAAAATGATATAAATACTGTTCAGTTTCTCGTGTCTTAGGACATCAATGTATCGTCACGAGCCGCAGGGTGTAATTTGGATTTGTCTGTGCATGTTTATTTTTACTTTTAATGGTCTGGTGCCCATTGACTGCCATTATATGGCTGACAGACTGCAATGGTTTGAGTTAAAAATCTTTGTTTGTGTTCTGCTGAAGAAACAAAGTCACCTACATATCGGATGCCCTGGAGGCAAGCAGATAAACATTAAATTTTCATTTTTGGGTGAACTATCCCTTTTAAGTTTTAATTACAAGTTTGTTGCATTCAAGTGCTTTGTTGTCGGAAAGATTTGATTTGTATGTCAGTATAGTACAAGATTATCCTATTTAAATAAATGTGATAAACGAGTTTGGTCAAAAGTAATCTAAAAGTAGAACTATTATATTACCTACATTTTTTTTTTTTTTTTTTACCAAATATTAATGCATACCAGATATTATATATAAAAATCTGCAGTGTAAAGACACTTACACTAGTAACATCAAGGTGATGTTTGGTTATGAAAAATGTGGGTCACTTTTACTTTTATATATAGAACCCATACATTTACAGACAACAGACAACTCTTGGCTATAAATAGACCTAACCTTTCCCTGTTCTGGAGTGGGATTAATGAAAGCGATTGGTCTCTTGGGAGTCTGTGCTGTTGTTATTGGAAGTCCCCTTATCCTCCAGAGACCCCTGTGGTTTTTGTGACAAGCATGGAAGTTGACTAATATGTTTTTTGGTATTAGGGGAATAACAACCCAAATCCCCCCTGCCTTATAGGTAAGGTTAGGGTGTCACTTAATCCTGTAACCTGTTCAGCAAACATCAACTTCCACACTTCAGTCCTAAAGAGGGTTTGACAAGGTCACAGTGCCTGTTTACATTTAAGCCTAAGGTATGTGGAGCAGTGGAAGATGTAGTTCATGTACTGTCCGTTAAGTTTGTTTAGAGGGGATGGGCCCAGACAAATGATCAGTAGCTGGTAAACAGGCGTTGTGAAAGCAAATGTGCCTGTCGTCTTGGATTACAAAACAAGCCGGGCTGGTGCTGTGGACGCCAAGCCAGCACATGCTCAGGCATATCCAGCAGCGGTCAAACTTCAAGATGGGGTCACAACAAGCCTGCCGGTCAAGTACAGGCGCCCTTATTTGAACTACGGTGATTCAGACAGGAGGATTTTCGGTACTGATTCTTGACCTTCTAATTAATTTCACTTGTGTTGATAGAACATTATATACAGTTGAGGTCAAAAGTTTACACCCCCCTTTCAGATTTCACTCACTAATGCTCCAGAAGAAAAAACTGCATTATGAGAAAACTTTGAAGATCAGGTAAATGTAACTTTTTTTCTTCTGGGAAACACGTAAGTATCTTCTGTAGCCTTTGACGGGCAGCACTAAATGAAAAATTATGATATTTAGACAAAATAAGAAAAATGTACACATCTTCATTCTGTTCAAAAGTTTACACCCCTGGCTCTTAATGCATTGTGTTTCCTTCTGGAGCATCAGTGAGTGTTTGAACCTTCTGTAATAGTTGCATATGAGTCCCTCAGTTGTCCTCAGGGTGAAAAGATGGATCTCAAAATCATAGTCATAGTTGGAAAGCGTTCAAATACACAAAAATGCTGAAAAACCAAAGAATTTCTGTGACCTGAAGGATTTTTCTGAAGAACAGTGGGCAGTTTAACTGTTCAGGACAAACAAGGGATTCATGAACAACTATCACTAAACTAAAAAAAAAACATCTGTGGATCATTCAGGTAGGAACATAGTATTAAGAATAGAGGGGATGGAAACTTTTGAACAAGATCATTTTTTATAAATTCAACTATTATTTTGTCTTGTGGGCTAAATGTAAATGTCTTTTGTGTGAAATATTTTATTCAGATCAGTACAAAATAAACATGTATTTTGCAGATTCTAAAAAGGGGATGTAAACTTTTGACCTCAACTATAGATAATTTAGGAAAATAATTTGTCATATTTGTTAATATATTGGTGAAGACTGATACAGAGGAGAAGAAATTGTTGAATAAAGTTATTTTTGTTTTCTTTGTGCACAAAAAGTATTCCCATAGCTTCATAAAATAACAGTTAAACCATGTCACATGGACTATTTTAATGATGTCCTTACTCCCTTTCTGGGCCTTAAACGTGTCAGTTGCATTGCTGTCTATGCAGGGTCAGAAAGCTCTTGGATTTCATCCAGAATTACTTATTTTGCGTTCCGAAAATGAACAAAGGCCTTATGAGTTTTTCACTTTTGGGTGAACTATCCGTTTAAAACCAGACATGTAATCTTTTGCAAATCCTAAAATTAATCTCTATTTTTCATAAATTAAATAATCATATCCATGTAAACAGAATCATGTCACAAAATTAGCTAAACTGAATTTAACTTCTGGCTCTAAATCTAAATTGAACAGATGATGTATAAGATTGACACAAATAAATTCTCTCTGCGAGGAAGAGTATTTTTTTCTCAAGACGACATGTTTCTAATAATCCCTAGAGGAAAAAATAGTCAACAGTCTGATCCAGAAACACCATGACCGCCAGTCAGTACAGGTCAAATGTGCCATAGGGCCAAATTTGCAGCCTTTTCTACATACCACAAACAGACTGGCTCTTGGTTCAGAAATAGCCCTGTGGATCATGTGCACGGAAACCTGTCAAATCTGATCTGGTCTGCACATGTGGGGACTTGACAAACGCATGGCAACTGTTTCTAAGTACAGGCTCCTTACTCAAGGGGGAATTCAGGTTCAGTAACTGCTATACTGTGTGTGCAACCTCTTACTCTGTTACAAAGCCCACTAGAGCAACAGAAAGTAAAAAGCATCCAGCTGAAATTACCCTAGCTGTCCCACTGAGTGCAAAGCAAGCAAAAGAAAGGCTTGATGCTTCTCACAAATGCCAATAGTGTGGGCGCACAGCCAGGCAGACGCTCACAGTTGCACTAAATCATCTGCTGGACACTGTGTGCATAAGCTGCTTTGGGTCATGCGACAAACCAGTTTAACACTGGGCATCCAAAATGTAGATGAGTTTGTTTCTTCATCAGAACAGATTTGAAGAAATTTAGCATTACATCACTCACTCACCAATGGATCCTCTGTAGTGAATGGGTGCCATCAGAATGAGAGTCCAAACAGCTGATTAAACATCACAATAATCCACAAGTAATCTACACCACTCCAGTCCATTCATAAACATCTTGTATAGCAAAAATACAGCAAAACTAGGCTAAAATGTATGTCCTTAATCTTAATATTGCTGTCCCCAGTGACAAAATCATCTGAATCAAGAGAGAAAGATGCATAAATGAATCAGCATTTTCAAGTGAAAAGAGTCCAAAACTGTTCTAAACAAATATGTGGACAACGAAACCAGTCATAAGTAGCTTGGGTACACTGTAAAAAATTTGCTGTAGTTCTGCAGCTGGTTGCCAGTAACTTACTGTAGATTTTTAATTTATGTTATTTACTGGCAACAGTTTGTTCAAAGTTAAATGAACATTAAACATTAACAAGTCTTTGTCTTTACAGAATAAAACTATAAAATAACAACCTACTGCAAAGCATTCTGGGAACCAGAAACCTTCATCAACCTTTTTCAGTTTTTTTTCCTTCAGATTTTGGTTCCCAGAATGCTTTGCATGAGGCTGTTATTTTAGTTTTATTCTGTAAAGACAAAGACTTGTTAATGTTTAATGTTCAATTAACTTTGAACAAACTGTTGCCAGTAAATAGCATAAATTAAAATCTACAGTAAGTTACTGGCAACCAGCTGCCAGTAATACTGTAATTTCTACAGATTTTGTTTACAGTGTATATTTGTAGCAAGAGCCAAAAATACATTGTATGGGTCAAAATTATCAATTTTTCTTTTATGCCAAAAATCATTAGGATATTAAGATCATGTTCCATAAAGATAATTTGTACATTTCCTACAATGAATATATAAAAAAAAAACTTAATTTTTGATTAGTAATAATCATAGCTAAGAACTTTTCTCAATATTTAGATTTTTTAGCACCCCCAAATTTTCGAATAGTTGTATCTCGGTCAAATATCCTCAACAAATATCCTAACTAATCATAAATCAATGAAAAGCTTATTTATTCAGCTTTTAGATTATGTATTCTCAATTTCAAAGTATTGACCCTTATGACTAGTTTTGTGGTCCAGGGTCACATATATTGGTGGATTTTGATGTGAGAGGTCAATACAGTAATGACTTTTTCACTTGAGGAACCAATATTTTTGATTATAGACTGGTATTTTAGCTTGAAGCAGTGATTTAAAGTTAAAACGCCTAATGGTGGATTTGTCTCTCACACAGCTTTTTACTTCACAAGACAGTTGTTGGACTGGAGTTGTGTGAGTTATGGATTATTGTGTTTTTATCAGCTGTTTGGACTCTCATTCTTTCAATTTTGTTTAACTATTCACTTTGTCACTTAAAAGGATAGTTCACCCAACAATGAAAATTCTGTCATAAATTACTCACCCTCATGTCATTCCAAACCCATAAGACCTTTGTCAATCTTATGAACACAAATTAAGATATTTTTGATGATATCCGAGAGCTTTCTGACCCTGCATAGACAGCAACACAACTACCACGTTCAAGGCCCAAAAAGGTTGCAAGAAAATCGTTAAAATAGTACACGTGAATTTTATGAAACTACAAGAATAATTTTTTGCGCAAAGAAAACAAAAACAACAACTTTATTTAATTTCTTCTCTTTCGTGTTAGTCTTCGACAAGCTTTTGCAAAAGTAGCACAATGGGTGAACTTTCCCTTTAAGTGGCTTATATATTTTTCCAGTTACGTTTTTCTAAGATTTATAATATATTGGACTTTAATTTTGAAGTGTTTTTACTTATTCTTGAGTCTGTAAAGTATTAGTTGCAGTTGTGTTTACAATACTGAAACTTATATAACATGCTAGTACACATGCCAGCGATCATATGTTAGCCCCATTACCCAGAATGCTCTAGGTCTCATGAATCTCTCACGGTCAGTAGAACAAAAAAAACAACATGCAACACTCAAGTAATGCATGGAGAGGAAACCCAGCCAAGCTAAATGATCAGATGCTTGAAGTTGCTTAACACTCAGCTGTGAAGACAGGGACACATGTGTTTGTCCAAATAAATAACAGACCCGTTTGCATTTCCGGACCAGACCTTTGGGTGTGTGTTTATGGAATTGCAAATAATAAAATTAGTCTGTTTGATATGGTTTGGCTACTTATGTATTATCAATATTTAAATGCATATTTATTGACAATGATGTTAAGTGTTTGTGTAAGTCATTATTTCTGGATAATCTTGTATCTCACTGTTGAGTATATCAGCTGATAACCTAATAAAATTCACAGGTGAAAACACTTCCTTATTTTGTAAGGCACAGGTTAACTGGAAATCCTGTGCCATGAGGGAATATTATTGTAGTTTAAAGATCAATAAAGTCAGATGTATGCATGTTTTTTCCTCTTGTTATACCTGTTCAAGCTCATTTCTGTGCACTATGAAAAATACATTGCATAGCTAATTTTTACACTACCTGATCTCATGACGAAAACGTACCTTTGTGAACTTTTTTGAAAGATGCAAAATACATACAAATAAGTACATATCATTGCAGTTTCCGACAAAAATGACCACTAGAGGAGGTAAAACAGCGAGAACTTGTAATCGTTTTTGTACACAGTTATGATTACAGCTCCATATGTTACGCTTTTCAGACGTAACAAGCTTGTTCAGTAGCTTAGCTGGCACAGAACTGGACTTAGGATGTGGAATCCTTGGGTACGAATCCCATAAAAAAATATGACTCACAAGCTGAAAAAAAGAGCTGAAAGATGAGAGATGGAAAAACAAGCTAAAACAGCATGATTGCGTGTTTTTATGTCACGTTCGCTCTTGTTCATACTATCGGGTGTAGTGCAGATGGTATGTTATTTTAAAAAGTGACGGAGCATTAGAGTTAAAGCGCCACTCAGCGGACATTTGAAATCAGAACTGTGGTGACAAGTGAAAAACCAACATCACATAAAACGTACCATATGTGCGTTCATCTGTTCCAGGAAAAAAAACGAATGCTCTCTTAGTGCCACTTAGTGGACATTTCACATCAGATATGTCACGAAATGTACATGGCGGTATGTATTTCGTGTTTTGTGACAGGTATGGTTACGTCATGAGATCAGGTTGTTTTATTGTATTGTAACTGTTTGAGTCAAACAGCCTTGCATGGAGGGTGTTGCTTGCACCAGCATTCCTTCCTCAAATATTTACTTCAACTATTATGTAACCAACCACAAAACAGGTCATTGACAGAAATAGGAAAACTTTTTTGATGTTCTCACTGGCTTCACTGTTTACCTCTTTAAGGAGTTCTTCGTCATCTGGATGGGTGAGGCTTCTTGACATGTGCCCCAAAGCTCCAAGGGTTTGATTCTCTGCTACCTCATAACTCAGTTCTCCTCCATTCCCCAACCTCATGCTTAGCTCTGAGGGTTCCTCCACATCTTCAAGACCTCCACTTTCCTCAAGGAGTCCCACTTGAGCTGGAATGGAGACACCATTGTCAGGCTCCCTGTGGACCAACCAGGCTTCTAACTCCGCCGCTGGCACCTGGAGGCGGTCTAGGGAGCGAACCCAATTCAGAAGCCTGCGAGCTGTGAAGAACCCATCTAGATCTGCGCTTTTAGGATGCAGGTTATATCCATCCAGGATGTTTCGAAGATTGTGGAACTGAGTCTGAGTTAGAGCTGAATTTTGGCCTAGAATGATTTCGCTGAATGTGGGCAGGTAGGGATCCACGTCCACACGCATCCCAGCAAGACTGAGAAGAATAGCTACTTGGATCAGGCCCTCAGTGAGGTACTTCTTCAGATCCGGCATGGCCCAAACTGGTGCCAACAGCAAAGAACGAGCAATATGCGATATGAGCGTCTTTGTGTACCCAGCTTTAGAATTTCAAAACTTTCTTCATTAAGAAAACTTCGGGTTTTGATATGTTTTTGTACACAGAAAAAAAAAAATCACACAAAATCCTGAAACAGAAGAAAAAAAGACATAAGAATTTACGTTTCGCACTTTCTTAGTTAATGTATGCTTTGGTTTACTGTACACTATCCACGCATGGCCATTTGTAAATTTTATGGGTCAGGCTTCTACACTCTTAGGTGCTGTAAAAGCACAGCGATGCCATAGAAGAACTTTTTTGGGTTCCACAAAGAACCATTCAGTCAAAGGTTCTTTTAAAGAACCATCTCTCTCTTACCTTTTTAGAATCTGAAGAACCTTCTTTCGCCACAAAGAACCTTTTGAGAAACAGAAAGGTTCCGCAGATGTTAAAGATTCTTTATAGAACCATTTAAACAAAAAAGGTTCTTCTATAGCATCATGAAGCACCTTTATTTTTACGAGTGTAGTCTCATCAGTCTCCAGCTATTTTTAGCTGTACAAAACAGCTTTTTTTTGCTGCTTGGTATTGCAAATTGGTCTGTCTTACCATGTTGTTTTAATGTATTATCTTAATTATGAACACACTAGTTTGTAGTGCAAACAGTTTTACCTGTTTACTGCATGTTGTTATTCTTCTTATTTCCCTACAGCGGATAATGAACTAGAAGTCTCACCCACAGCCTTACTTCCACGATCCGCGTTAAAAAAAGGTAGATGATACCAATTATTCGAAGTAAATAGTCTTTCTACTTCAAAATTTTGTGTTTAATTCAGTGTTACTGCAGTATTTTGTAATTAATTGTGATGTTTACTATCAATATCCGAGTGAAAATTCCTTCTACACCAGGTTTTTACAGTGTAAAAGCCGAATATATAATTATACCACGTATTATCTCTGTCTTCTGATTGGTCAATAGTCAACACCTGTTTACTTTGAAGGAGTGCAGTGCTGCATTAAATAACGTTTTGTTATGTCACATATTCTCTAAATAATTTACAGAATAAAAATGTAGGCTAATTTAAAACCGTACTTTTACTTTAAAATTTAACGACGGTTTGGAAATAAAATACAATGAGACACGTTGTGCTGTGTTATGAATGCAGTTTGTTTTCTTTTTTTAGTTCAAACACAGGCAGCTGTCACAATTTCAAGGATAAATTAAAAATGTTTACAGTGGACACGCGCAACTTCTAGAATGTTCTGTTATCTTGAACACAACAGTCAAGATCATAAACAGCAATCATCAACGCTTGACACTCCCGATGACCCACTTATTTCTTTCTTCATAACTGGGCAACAGGCGACTGAGTCACCCCATGATGTAATCAAAACGTTTCTCAGGAAATAAACACTAGTGTTTTAGGACGGCTAGAGTTGGGGTTTGTTCAGGGAAAAAACAATGTTACACATTTGAAGTAATAAAATATTGCAAAACATGGCTCTTTCATTTCATATCTCGTACAGCTGACGGATTAATCAGGATTAATAGCGATGCAAAACGAATTGACAGTATACGCTCAGCACAAGATGTTAGAATAGAAAGGTCGATACACTGACAGACTACCACTTAGATTTATAGAGAGCAGTATATAGAGAGCAATTAGATTCATAACAGTTCGCATATCTCAGCTCACAATATCTTATGTTTAGATAAATGCTATGGATAAGTTAGTCAACAAAACCTACCTACCTACCTACCTTGTTTACAGGCGAGAGTTCTCGCAGTCACTAGAGAGACTTGAAAGCGGGACACTCCTCTTGGATGAACTGAATCACGCAACTTCACATGCTCTATAACAGTGTGCGAGTGTATTTATATGGCAGAAGTAACCGGTGGAAAGTATTGGTCTCCTCCCCCACATGACGAGCAGAGACTTTCAGTTTTCTTTCAGCAGGAGCGCGCGTGCTCGCTCTAGTTGTCAGTGTTCAGAAGAGATAGCAGATTTCTCCAGTAATACATCAGTATGTTTTCTAGAGCTTTCGTGTAAATCTTTGGAGCAGGAATAAAATGGAGCAGGAATAAAATGATAGGAACTATTTTATTTCCTCCGCAAGAAGCTATATATTGGATGATGACAAATTGTGCAATGTGCGGTAATATTTAAAGAGATAGTTCACCCAAAAATAAAAATAAAATCTGTTATTATGTACTTAGCCTCTGCTTGTTCCAAACCTGTATAAGGCTACCTTTACACTAAAGCGTTTTTGTTTTAAGACACCTAACTTTTGTTACGGTTAAGTTTGTAATTTACACTACTCCAGCATTTTCGACCCCTGCAAAAACTTTTGAAAACACTGAAGACCCCATTTTCATTTAAAAATTTCGTTATGTTTCAGGCTATGTTTACACCAGTGCATTTTCGTTTTAAAACACATGACTTTTGCTACAGTTACGTCTGTCGTTTACACTACTCTAATGTTTTCGACTCTAAAAAACTGAGACTTTTGAAAATGCTGTAGGCCCAGTTTTAGTTTGAAAAATCTAAGCTGCATTTCGGACTATGTTTACGCTAGTGTGTTTTCATTTTAAAACGCACTACGGTTACACCAGGTGTTTACACTACTCCAGCGTTTTCAACCATCAAAAATGGAGACTTTCAAAAATGCTGCAGACCCCGTTTTAGTTTGAAAACTCTTTTTAGGCTATGTTTACTCTGTTAAAAAATAAATAAATAAAAAAAAACAGCTAAAACCAGCCTAGGCTGGTTGCTGGTTTTAGCTGGTCAGCAGGCTGCAGCATTTTTGAAAGTCTCAGTTTTGAGGGTCAAAAATGCTGGAGTAGTGTAAATGACAAGCGATGGTTGAAAGTTATGCGTTTTAAAATGAAAACGCACTACCAGCTAAAACCAGCCTAGGCTGTTTGGCTGCTCTTAGCTGGTTTAAGGTGGAAGTAGCTGGTTTTAGCTGGTGGTCTCCCAGCCTGAAACCAAAACCCCTCTAAAACCAGCCTAGGCTGTTTGGCTGCTCTTAGCTGGTTTAAGGTGGAAGTAGCTGGTTTTAGCTGGTTTCCCAGTCTGGCCAGGCTGGTTTTAGCTAGTGGTCTCCCAGCCTGACTAGCTAAGACCAGCTTGATCAGCCTGGCCAGGCCGGGAAAGTGGCCAAAACCCCTCTAGCTCTGTTTTTGTATTACAACTCTGGGTTGCATTTCAGGCTGTGTACAATAGTGCGTTTTCATTTTAAAACACAAATTTTTTGCTACTGTTACATCTGCTGTTTTACGCTACACTGTAACCGATTTTTGTAATTTGAACAGTATTTTACTGTAATATCTACAGTAAGATACTGTAAAATGTATATACAGTATTTTACTGTAAACTGCAAAGGATTATGGGAAAATATATGATCACTACTGTAATTCTCCACTACTGTAAATCCGTTTACAGTAGTGAACTTGCCCGCGAAAAATTGACCAATGGCAAGGGAGATTTTTTTTTCTCCTGTTGAGAGGAAGTGGCGGTAAAAAGGACAAAAGAGAAATGTTGCATCAATAACTCGACAAAAAGGTTAGTATATTATTTCTGTTTTATGAAAAACTGAACAATTTTAATTTGTTTTCACTTGTTAACAGCAAACTAACAATATTCATCGTGTTTTTCATGTCGGTAGCCTTTTTTTTTCTGACTGACGGCCGGGGCGCCGCCATAACGGTGAAAACATGGACTGGTGAGTAAATTAAGGTGACCTATATTAGTCGAAATAAACTTTATTTAAACTGAGAAACCCGTTTGTATATTCGGCTGCCCTTTAATGCAAGTTAGTTCGTCTGACGAGCCCTTACTCAAGCTTAACAGCAAACTGAGGTGAAATACTGAGGTAAAGTGCGTTAAGCAACACCACTGTTTCTGTGGAGATTTTAAACTGTATTTTCAAGCCCTTCTTTTGTTTGTTATTTTCAAGTTTCTGGTCTGGATGTCGTCTGTAACGTCGGAGCGCGGAGGTGTATTTTGGATCTTCTTCTGTGAATGACTGCCATAGTATCGACGATAACATGAACTGGTAAGCTAATAATGTCAGTAAGCCGAAGTTGACAAACTTAACGTTAGTCACAGAGCAGCATAATATCTTTTAAACGCTGCCTCTTTATAGCTAGCAAGGTAATTCTCTTCAAATGATGTTTAAGTAAGAAATGTGTGTATGAATGTCGTATGTAACTGACAGCGCGCTAACATGAAACACTGAGGTAAAACTGAACACCGCGGTTAACTGCATCTTTTGTGTTTTATTTTCAAGTTTGTGGTCTCGTGGTCATGTCGTCTGCATCGGAGGTGTATTAGAGTCTTTTCTGGTGATTGCCGTCGTCGCGGTGCAAACAACAGGTGAGCTTCCCCTTTCATCAATTTAACTAAGTTAATGTTAACGTTACTAAATTAGCCAAATTAGCCACAGGCTGCTGTTCTCCACTGACTTGCAGAACAGGTTAACTTTTTAAAGAGAGTAACGAGCTAGCAATATATTAATATAGCAAGTTTTGCTAATAAATATTATAAATGTTTATTTTATTAAAAATGTAAATTTTATTACTGTACAGTAGTTGTCTTTTCTGATCATAAACTATAGTAAAAGGGTGTTGTGACACTGTCTGTTACAGGAGATTTCTCCAAGCACTAACTGGATGCTGCTGACCATCAGATGCAGAATCATCATACAGCCAGCTGTCCATTTTACAGACATGCAGAATAAGGTAACCTAAAACATATTTTGTTTTACATTGCATTTACATTCATGCATTTTTCAGATGCTTTTATCCTAAGCAAGTTATATTGTATTTAATGTACACATTTGTAAGGTATTTATTTCCTGGGAATGTTTTTTATTACCATCAAGATTGAGTTTGCATGCGCATTAAAATTATTTCTATTAAACCAGCATTTAAACAGCAAAATGCAGCTGCTTCAGGTATCTTTAACTTACTGTAACCTTTAAATTCATAATAGCAATCTTACTGTCTGTCAATTTAGATTATTGTTACTGTAAAGCAACAAATATAGATTTTTAATCATAGTAGGCCTATTATATGCACAGACTTTCTAGGAAACACACACCTGTTTAGAATGTTTATATGAACAGATTGGTTAGCATTTAGCATGGTCTGTGGCAGACTTTACTAAGTGTCAGTGATTTAAATCAAGAAGAAAATATTGTCTTTTTGCTCCATTTAGTAAAAACGGTTCTTAACAAAGCCATGTTGTGCATCTCTGCACACAGCAGTGTTTCATAACTGAATGAATTTACCTTTTTTAAACACCTAGAATCAGTGACTTACTGACCCATTCATAAAATTCTTTATAAAAAATTTCAAGAAAAAGTTTCTTCAGTTTTTTTTCTTACTACTGCGTGCGTATGTAGTATATAATTTTTTTTTAAATGCATACAGCACCAAGTTTGACAGTTGAGGCAAATTCTTTAAACACTGTTTTTCTTGTGCTTGCAGGTTCGTTCAGACAGTCAACCTTTGTGGCAGCAAATGTATTGACAGTCACAGATCAGATGGACTTCTGGAAAGAGGGTGCAAACAGCTAGCATCAGCCTGAATCCCATTCTGCCGTTTCTCATCAGAGAGCTTGTCAACTTTGACTCAAAACTACTAAAATTTAACACAACACAAACACATTTTTACTGTATGATTTTATTTTATTTATACTACCAGACAAAGCTTTTGAACAGTAAGATTTTAAATGTTTTTAAAGAAGGTCTCTTCTGCTCACTAAGCCTGCATTCATTTGATCCAAAGTACAGCAAAAACAATACACTTTTGAACCATTTTTATTATTTAAAATAACTGTTTTCTTTTTGAATATATTTTAAAATGTAATTTATTGCTGTGATCAAAGCTTAATTTTTAGCATCATTACTGCAGTCACATGATCCTTCAGAAATCATTCTAATAATTTGATTTTCTGCTCAAAAACTATTATTATGATGTTGCTGAAATTATTATAATGCTAAAAACAGTGGAGTACATTTTTTTTCAGGTTTCTTTGATGAATAGAAAGTTCAGATAAACAGCATTTATCTGAAACAGAAATAGTTTGTAACATTATGAATGTCTTTATTATCACTTTTGATCAATTTAAATCATCCTTGCTAAATAATATCTTTCTATTCATCAAAGAATCCTGAAAAATCTAAAAATTAAATAAAATGTTTATCAGCATACTAGAATGATTTCTGAAGGATCATGTGATACTGAAGACGAGTAATGATGCTGAAAATTCAGCTTTGATCAAAGGAATAAATTAAATTTGGATCAAATTAATGCAGGCTTGGTAAGCAGAAGAGAATTCTTTAAAAAAAATCTTAGTGTTCAAAAACTTATGACTGGTAGTGTACTTACTTATTTTTGCTTTTCAGTATGTGTATGTTTGCCATGATACAACGTCTCTGTACTTTTAAAAAGAAAATGTTCAACAATTAAAAAGAATATTATCAGAACTAATGCTTATGAGTTATTGTGATTTTTATGGGGTTGGGGTGGTAAAAATCTTGAATTACAGTGCTGTAGGTTAATTGGATTGTTTTTACAGGTAAAAAATGTTTAAAATAAATGAAAATAAACTCTATAGTACTGATACTGTAATTGAAAATACAGTAAAAATACTGTAATTTAAGATACAGTAAAAACACTGTAAATGAAATTACAGTAAAATACTGTAAATGAAATTACAGTAAATACCTTTTAGTACTGTAAATGCACTTACAGTAATAATACTGTAAACATTTTTACAGTAACTTACTGGCATCCAGCTGCCAGTAAGTTACTGTAAAATTTACAGCAAACTTTTTACAGTGTAGTGTTTTCGACTCTTAAAAACAGAGACTTTGGAAAATGCTGTAGACCCAGTTTTTGTTTGAAAACTCCAAGTTGTGTTAGGGCTATGTTTACGCTAGTGCGTTTTCATTTTAATGGCATAACTTTTACTACGGTTACACCAATTGTTTACACTACTCCAGCGTTTTCAACCATCAAAAACGGAGACTTTCAAAAACGCTGCAGACCCCATTTTAGTTTGAAAACTCTGGGTTGCTTTTCAGGCTGTTTACCCTGTTAAAAAAAAACCAGCTAAAACCAGCCTAGGCTGGTTGCTGGTTTTAGCTGGTCAGCAGGCTGGTTTTAGAGGGGTTTGGGCCACTTTCCCAGCCTGGTCAGGCTGGTCAAGCTGGTCTTAGCTGTTCAGGCTGGGAGACCACCAGCTAAAACCAGCCTAACCAGCCTGGCCAGGCTGGGAAACCAGCTAAAACTAGCTACTTCCAGCTTAAACCAGCTAAGTCCAGCCAACCAGCCTAGGCTGGTTTTAGCTATTAGTGCGTTTTCATTTTTAAAATGCATAACTTTTGCTACGGTTACGCTTGTCATTTACACTACTCCAGCATTTTTGACTCTCGAAAACTGAGAATTTCAAAAATGCTGCAGACTCCGTAGTGTTAAAACTCCGGGTTGCATTTCAGGCTGTTTACAATAGTGCGTTTTCATTTTAAAATGCATAACCTTTGCTAAGGTTACACCTGTCGTTTACACTACTCCAGCGTTTTCGACTTTCGCAAATGCTGCAGATCCCATTTTAGTTTAAAAACTCCAGGTTGTGCTTCAGGCTACGTTTACAGTAGTGTGTTTTCATTTTAAAATGCATTTGCTACGGTTACGCCTGTCCTTTACACTTCGGCAGACTTTCGCACCTGGACTTTTGAAAACGCTGCAGACCCTGTTTTCATTTGCAAACTCCAGGTTGCATTTCAGGCTTAGTTTACACTAGTGCATTTTTGTTTTAACTTTTGCCATGGTTATCATGCTCATTAAGAATAGTCATGTAACATGCCTTTTCAGTTGTGTACCGTGGACAGAGTTTCTGAAACTCTGGCAGTGTAGACAAGTATCGTTTACATTTTAAAACTAAAGCACACTAGTCAGTCCCTCCAGTTTTTCGCGATTCTGCGATCGCTGAATTTAATGCAAAATCAACAAAATGTCGCATCTTTTTGCGATCCTGCATAATTTGTCATTTAACCGCAAAATAATCGCAAAAAATGGTTATTCAAATATTTCAATAATAAAAAGATTTTAATATATATATATATATATATATCATGTTGATAAAGACGCTGCTCACGTGATGTCTGTGAGCTGTCTGTCTGCAGGGCTTGCAAGATCGATGTCCCGTGGGCTTTTGTGTTTTTCAGTCGAGCTACCAAAATGTTTCACTGGCCTGCCGACCCGCTATCGTAAAGTAGAGGGCTTCTGTTGTTGCAAATGGAACGCCATAAAAGTTTTTAATTTGTTAAATAGTATAAGAAAAGTCTTAATTATAATTTTAAAAGTCAGCTAGGGACGGAAAGACGAATCTAAAGGCAATGATGTCATTGAATAAATATGAGCCCTGCACATTTCAAAGTCAAAACGCAGCACTGATGTCTTTAAATGAATGTATCTGAGTAGAACCGACTGTCCTCAGAAACGTGTCGTTGGCATTTTCCTTTCATGCTGATAAAACAGCGTTAAAGCTGATTTGTATACAGCCGTTACTAGGGAAACGATAATATTTCAGCGCTCCTAAAGCGCCCCCTTGTGACAGAATTTTAATTTTAATTTTTTAGAATTTTTTCCAATACATTTTTCAGCTGTTTATTTTTATGCAGCAAACACATAGGGTTTTTAATGTGCCTTCTAAAAAATCTAAACAATTAAGACAGTAATATTTATGTTTTAAATAAATATGATAAATTATATACTTTATTTATCCCTTTTAATGGTATAAAGGCTGAAATGCCATTGTATAAGATATTGTTTTTGTGTGAATCTGTATCTGAATTATAAATCATGTCATTTTATGACCTAAAATTCTACCTTACATTGTCCAACCCCACCCATTCTGTTCATTTTACTTGTGCAGCTCTTAAAAAGGATCATACATTGCTTTAAATTGATATTTAAAAATTCTGCAGATACACTAAAGAGTGAAATAAAATTTCTTCCTTGATATTTGTTTATATTTGTGTATTGAAAACATATTTGATTGACATTTAGACTCCTGTTTGAATTTCTATATTTAAAAAAAAAAATTAAAAAGCTTTTTTATTTGGGCTAGTTCAATTAATTTTTGGGCTACCAAAATGTAAAGAGTACCTGAGATGCGACTGAAATGAAGTAGGCTATGTACAGTATAAATTTCTACACCTGCTGTTAATGTTTACTAAGGTCACATAAGAATATTGCCCATAGGTTATTTTAAAAGTTCAAATGTATCAGAATAAACAAATTTTATGTTTGATTTGTGTTATGTATGATAATTGAGCCTCTAACATAATACCTAATATGGTAAATGTGATGTCCTAATTATTAATAAAATAAATAAATAAATAAATTAAATAATTAAATAAATCGCAAAATTTTTCGCAAATTTCTAGGACTTGCCACCACAAAATTTATAATTTTCATCGCAAAAATCACAAAAAAAAATCGTGAAATCCTGGAGGGACTGACTAGTGTAAACAGGGCTTCAATGTAAATGGACTAAAACTGAGACTTTTAAAAATGATGGGTGTGTCTGCCCACATTCACTCTGCATATCCTTGACCACCATGTAAACAAAAACATCATGCTCAATATGAATAGTCATGTTTACTTTGGGGTAAACTATCTCTTTAAGGCGAAAGGAGAAAAAGGATTTGCAGATTAATATTATTATTATTATTATTACTATTATGTTACAATTTAATGTGTATTACAGTAAGCTGTGTGTAAGTAAGCTTCACCCCCTGATCCCTGAACCTTTTTAGCTTTGCTGCCCCCTGTCGCGCTAGTAGGGGTGACGTTACATAATTCATTTGCTTACAGCAGCCGTTCATTATCTATTCATTGCATATCCTGTTTGTTCACTTCAGTATGGAGTCAGTCACGCGTAATGAAACTTGAAAACGACTTACTCATTAGAGCAAACAAAATGACGCCCAACATTTCATTCTCAAGAAACATTCAAGTGAGCAGCAGAGCGTACAATAGAAGCTGCCATTGTGGCTCCTGCGCTGTAGCGCTGCTCAAGCAAAACGCTATGATGAGTTTGAGCCAACATGGCGGCTTGAGGGCTGTAGTTGCAGACACGCCCCCTGTGAGTCAGAGGGTTTTAGGAGCGCTACTGTAATGACAGCTCAAAGCTGTCCACGTCAACACTGTGCTACCACCATGGACTCCGCGGCTCTGGTAAGATATGCGTGCCATTTATTCGCAGCTTTTTAATTCTTTTACTTAGTGTAAACGCTAAAATAGTAAATCGGCTGGCTTTGGTAGCTTGTGCGCAGTTTTTGTCTTTGAATCTATGAAGAAATGTGTTTTCGACAGGAACTATTTTCTCTTTATATTATTCTAAGGCTTAGCGTGCTAAGTTGGAACAATATTTTAAGAAACTCTACAGTTGTGAACTACTAGAAATATGTGTTGGGTTGTATTATAAACACTCGTACATGCATTTTTTTCTCGCTAAAACGTAATTGTTGTTGCCAGAAACCGATCCGGTTTCTCTTTGCGAGCGAACCAAAATTTATGGGACCAAGCCATAACATAATTTTTCCGATTATGAACGGATTGTAGTGCACAATGCGAATGTAGTGTGTTTTCCATTCTTGCGCACTACATATTTGCCTATGTTCAGTTTCTACTCAGTGTTCAGTTTGTTCTGAAAGTTTTTTCCGTCTAGTCGTGGAAGATGTGGGTTTTCAAAGTGGGACGTGGATGCCACGTCCTCGACGCGTCTCTGCCGGAGCGGAGCGCGCACTGTCTGTATGGTGCGCGTGATTGATTCCACAGGTGGATACTTGGAGAAGATCAGGGATATTGCTTGCCATGGATATTTTAATAATCTTATGAGTTGACCTATTTAGACAACATCGGTTTTAACTGCAAATGATTAATACTGTAGCTGTAGAAAATAGTAGGACGTCTGTTTGACGGCGTTAAACTATGAAAGAAGTGCTTTTTGTATGTAGAATTTTAAACCTTACATAAGACGAATAATTACTTTTATATTTTTTAAATTATGCTTTTTTACATTTTAATACAATGTATTGTCATCTCAAGCTGAATACTGAATATATTTTTGTATTTGTATTTGTAGGCTTTGCATTGTTTACATATAATCTTAAAGGATAACTATTGCCAAAATGCAACCTGGGCTGTTTTTTTTTTTTTTTTTTACTGTAAACGAGACAAACTTATATCTAACAGCATAATTACGACAAACGAGCCGTTTTTGAGATTGACCGTGATTTCGTTTTGTGGTCAATGGCCGATGAATGGGAGTACTAGGGGCATAACTTTGAGCGCATCAAAATCGATATTTTTACAACACTAAGAAGCTCGACACACCATGAAACTTTGCTGGAAGTATCGCCTGGGTCTCTACACATGAACTCGAGCATTGAGAACACTGTTTGTGTACACAGAGTTTACTAAAAAGAGGTTTTGAACAACTCGCTTTCACTGTTTAAGTTTCCGCTCGCGGCCGTCTTTGCCAGTCAAGAAGTGTCGATCTCCGAATGCGAGGATGGATAGCTCCTAAAGCATATTTCCATATAAATGCACGGCTAAGGCCGTGTTCACACTTGGCGTCTTTTTTCACAAGAAAAAGTTGACTAGGGCGTTTTTTTTTGTAAAAATAAAGCTGGCAGCGTTCTGTTACAAAAAGCAGCCGAGTGCGTCTTTTGTTGCTATAACAACAGCTGCAACAGTAGCGTAGTGCTGTGTGGTGAAGAAATGTCGAGAAAGAGCCTCTTTGTGATGTATATTACGGTAGAGTTGTTTACTCATATCATACAACTCCTTGTGCTCCGAAACTAGTACGATAAGTTTATCTACCGGCAACTTCTCCGTTTTTTCTTGTTCTTTTTGTTGTTATGGAAACGATAGGTCCCGCTACTCGCTTGTCATTGGTCAGCTGTCAAAAAAGCGCTTGACGTAGGGCGTTTTCTTAAAAAAAGTTCAATTTTTTTCAACTTAAAAAGACGCTCTGAGCTGCAAAAAAAGACGCCGGCGGTGGCGTTTAAAAAAAGCACTAGGGCTTTTTTGAAAAGACTGTTTACTCCATAGGATTAGAATGTAAAACAGACGCTGGCAGTTTGAAAAAGGACGGCAAGTGTGAACACGGCCTAATTCGTTGTTTTGTCGCAAGTGAAAAACAATATTAACCTTCTAGTTGTAAAAAGAGCCTTATATAAGCCTAATATTTCGTCCTATGGAGTCCATTCATTCGCATTCGGAGATCGACACTTCTTGACTGGCAAGACGGCTGCGAGCGGAAACTCAAACAGTGAAAGTGTGTTGTTCAAAAACTTTCTTTTTAGTAAACTGTGTACACAAACAGTGTTCTCAATGCTCGAGTTCATGTGTAGAGACCCAGGCGATACTTCGAGCAAAGTGTCATGGTGTGTCGAGCTTCTTAGTGTTGTAAAAATATCGATTTTGATGCGCTCAAATTTATGCCCTTAGTACTTCCATTCACCAGCCATTGACCACAAAACGAAATGGTCAATCTCAAAAACGGCTCGTTTGTCGTAATTATGCTTTTAGATGTAAGTTTGTCTCGTTTACATAAAAAAAAACAGCCCAGGTTGCATTTTGGCAATAGTTATCCTTTAAGGAACTCAAATGGAACCCATTAATTAATCAATGGATGGCGATATGCTGCATACTTCATTGTTATATATACAAGTTTATGTAAGTTAAAGGGTCACTGGTAACATTTTTAATAGGTGGTTTTGCAGTGCAAGGTCTTACCTTGAAATAGATCTTATAATTTACAGAGGGCAAAGTTTCATTGTTGAGCCCTGAAGGTCCACACACCGAGACAGGATCATCTTCTATTCCAACCAGATGATCAGATGATAGTTTTCTCCTTTTGTTCGCCTGGCTCAAGTTCTGTGATACACTCAGACTTTAAATCAGTGGTAGTCAGTGCATGACAGAACTTTGGCCCGGACGGACCCAGTCGAGTGAGAGCCAACAGACAACCACTTCTGACTAGACTTTCTCTTTTTATAGTATTTTCATGTCTGTAGGCATGTGGCAGTATTATTTCAAGGGTGTGTTTATGACATCTGAGATATAAAATAATTAAATAAAATGCAATGTTGAGTGTTTCAAAATAACGTTGATTTATTTTCAACCAGGAACCATCGCTCTACACTGTGAAGGCCGTCTTCATCTTAGACAACGATGGAAACAGACTGCTTTCAAAGGTCCGCAGATTCTTTCTAAAATATTCTTTCTTGTCATTGAAGATGGAAAATTATCTGACTTTAGACATTTGGGTCATTTTCACACTGTTGGCATATTAGCCATTCAGTAAAATATCAAAGAGAACAGAGATAGAATCAAATTAAATTCGATTGAAAGAGATATAAAGGAACTTATTCTCAAAGAATAACATTGTTTTAATATTTTTTTGTATATTTTGCTTATTTTAAATTCAGTTCTGTGAAACTGTATGGCTTTTTCCTATTAGAGAAAATACATTTCGGTGCAAAATCATGCTCCTAAAAATCTAAATTCTGGCAGGGTTTAGTTCCAGCACTTATTAAACACTTTTTTCACCAGAAAATCTGGAATTAAAAAAGACATTTAAATAAATTAAATCAATTACAGACAGGTTTGTTCAACAGGGTTGGAGATGAACTTTTATGAAAGAAAAAAAACCCCACACAAACATGTGCAGACATGAACGTGGAAATATGAGTTAAGCTTTATGAATACATATTTATGTACTATAACAAATGATTCCTGTGCAATTTCAGTACTATGATCCAGACCTCTACCCCTCCATGAAAGAGCAGAAGAATTTTGAAAAGAACGTCTTCAACAAAACACATAAAGCTGACAGTAAGTTTATTGTTTATTAGCTCAATTATTAGATCAATTTAGTGCCAGATGTGTTGCTTGTAGTGAGTAGACCTGATCGGCTGCTTTATGTTCCAAGCTCTTCAGATGTTTCATAGTAAAAACAAGGAAGTTTAGAGATTTTAATTGTGCCGATTAGGACTAGAACTGCTCTCGAAGTAAAATAATAAGCGTCCCAGATCAGTCCCTGATCAAGTTTCTAGTTTACAGTGGTCCTTGATCACTAGAACTTGCATTTGCAAGCTTCCTCTGGGGTTTGCAGGTCAGATTACTGAAAAACTGGGTGGAGAACCTGTTCTAGAGTTCGTACGTGTTTCTGTCACTTGCCCCGTGGGGTGAAGGAGTATGACACCAGGACAACAAAACCACCCTGATCCTTTCACCTGTTTAGGTGTTCACTGTTTTAACATGGTCAAAATACACACCTGTATTTGTGTCTTAAAGGTGAACCTGGAGAAAGGTGAAACTGTCTGCTCTGTTTAAATTTCTTGGAGTTTTCTTCTATTCTCCAGACAGACATCCATCAAACACAGGTGAAAAGAGCCAGAAATAGCTTCTGACCTGCATTCGTTTTGCTTCACATGAAACTTTTAGTAATCAGACACTCAGTTCTTTTAACACAACGTCTCAAGGTAAAACACTGATCTGGGATCAGTTTGCCTACACTCTAAAAAATGTTGAGTTATTTTTTTAACCCAAATGCTGGGTTTAGCCTGTTGGGTCATTTTATTGGGTTATTTTTGATATTTTTACCCAGGTGCTGGGTAGTTTTTTGCATTCTAAAAATGCTGGGTTATTATTTTTTTTTTACCTAAATGCTGGGTTCAGTTTGTTGGGTCATTTTATTGGGTTATTTTTAATATATTTTACCCAGGTGTTGGGTAGTTTTTCTGTAACTCAGCCGCTGGATCATTTTTACAGTCAAAACAAATGATGAACCCCCTCACAATACCTACCCAGTGCTGGGTCTGTGTAACGCAATGTTGAGTAGTCCGTGCCAAACCGGGTAAAACTGGATACATTTGTCAACGGAGGTGTTCTGTTCTGAGAGAAAACTTGACTAACGGGAAACTTCCTGAATTAAATTAAGGTTTAACTTTATATTACTCTGTATCCCTATCGAAATATCACTCTATAAAAAGGAAATCATCTGGAGTCTCACATTTTTCCTTTTTTGTTACGCTAGACTGCTACAAACGCAGTATTAACCGGATCTACACTCAAAGCGAACTACGTGCCGCGCCACCATAGAAGTTTCACCTCCCGCCAAACGACTGTACTCTACTCTACTCTACTCTCTACTGTTCAAACACGACGCGATTTCACTGTTATATGTAACATATTTAAAGTGCGCTTCACTGACTACAACAAAAACGCTATTGATCAGGTGCGCCATGCCGCCATTGTGTTTTGACGGTTTGAAACTTAAATGTCGGACAGACAAGATGGCACGAGGTAAAGCTGTTTTTTTATGTAACTCTTCAAACGCGAATATAAGAAAAGTCATGAATATAAGTCATTCAATGAACTGGAACAGCCCACTAACCTTCTTATTGGGTGCTCTTGCTGCTCCTGTCATATCCTAAAGCCTTTACTGAATGTTTTTGAAGATTTTATGATTGTAAAAGACTGGCTTGATGTTGAATAAAAAATGTTGTATAGCTACTGCTCTTGTCCTATATGAAACAGATTTTAGAGTGCATTTTTATTTTTAAATGAAAAGCTTTCACTAGGTTGACTGACCCAGCACTATGTCACAAAAAAAAAAACAGCCCAGCAAATCTATAAAACCCAACAAGCTGCGTCAAAATAACCCAGCATGTGTCCAATATATAACCAGTGCTGGGTTGCCAAATAACCCATAAATTGTTGGTTTTGGTTGTATTTTTAGTGATGTATATTACTTTGAAGCATTTCCATCTCTGTGCTCTCACTCCATTGACCATTGGATAACTAAATAAACTAGAAAAGTGAACTTTGATGAAAATGACTTGACAAAGACTTGCTTAAAAGTATGGGTGTGCAATATCTATTGTCTATGACAATATCATAATTGTAGTTTTAACAGTGTGTGAGCTGATATTATTGATTATGTCAATCTCTTTGCAAAAAGCAAACAAAAACAGGTCTTTTTTGTAAGATATGAATTAATATCAGACAAGCAAGGGAGGGTTGTTTTCCCAGATATCAGCATGTGTGTGTGATCGCAAATATTGTATATATTTTAGCATTTATATTTATTTTGCCAGTGAAAATAGTTCCGAACTAAGCTGAAGGAAAACATGTGTGCATCTCAGAGCAACACTGCTGTGTTTGGCTCTTGAATTTTGAATGAATGAATGAATAATTTGAACAAATCGTTTGAATGAATAATTTAGCGAATCACTCATTAACATACTGGTGGTTTTAGTGTCTTATTTGTTTATCCATGACAGACCTAAACCAGTCAACACATTCAGCAAAATATTATTTAAATATAAATATTAAGACACCTCTATACCAACAAGTATAAAATGTCTGTGTATCTGACTATACTCATTATCATGTACAAATAAATGGTAAATCTTGTGGTTTTTTTCTGTGTGCACAGATGAAATTGCTTTCTTAGAGGGAATGACGATAGTCTACAAGAGCAGCATAGACTTGTTTTTCTATGTGGTTGGCAGCGCTCAGGAGAATGAGGTGAGTCCTGTATGAAGATGAGATGGCCTGTGATTGGCTGAAGTGCTGTCCATACTCTACAATCTTGTTATTTAACTTGTAAGTAACAGCATTTTTTTTTGACTGTTACGGAGAGCTGGTCAGTTTTAAACACTATTTGACATCTAGGTGACTTTTTTTGTCTAAGAGGATGCAGGTACAACAAAACGTCAGCTGTGTTTCATCCCGTTTCCTTTTTTGTCTCTCTCTCTTTTCCTGTATTTGTCTGATCTCAGCTCATGCTGATGGCAGTGTTGAACTGCTTGTTTGAGTCTCTCAGTCAGATGTTGAGGTAAGTTCGTGCTATATACTGTTATAATGTTCAAAAGTTTGGGTTCAGTGGGATTTATTCAGCAAGGACACAATAAATTGCTCAAAAATGACAATAAAGACAATTATAATGTTACAAATGATGCTAAATAATTCATGTGTTTCTTTCTTCATCAAAGAATTCTAAATAAAATGTAAAACATAGCACAGTTTCCACAAAAATACTAATAATCAGAGAAGTTTCTTGTGTACCAAATCAGCATATTAGAATAATTTCTGAAGGATCTTGTTACACTGAAGACTGGAGTAATGGTGCTAAACATTCAGCTTTCTTCAGTCATAAAGAAATTAGGGAAAACATTCCAGGATTTTTCTCCACATAGTGGACTTCAATGGGGATCAACAGGTTGAAGGTCCAAATTGCAGTTTCAGTCGCGCTTCAAAGGGCTCTACATGATCCCAGCCGATAAATAAGGGGCTTATCTAACAATCATTTTCTAAAAATAAAATCAAAATGTTTATACTTTTACTCACAAATGTTCATCTTGCACTAGCTCTGCGATGTGCGTCTATGACTTCACGCAGGGGCGCCACTCGCAATTTTGGGCCCTATGACAAAATATGAGGTTGGGCCCCCCCCACCACACCAAAGCAGATATCTGGGGGCCCCTAAAGGGCATGGGCCCTTAGAATTGTCCTAACTTTCCCCTCCTTAGCGGCGCCCCTGACTTCACGCATGACATAATCACGCTGGTAAGGTCAAACGTGGTTAGTTCTTCGACAGTGCACTCTGGTTCAAAAAGGTAAGGTAGGGAAAAAGACTTGTCCTTTCCAACTTGACTACGTAATGCGTGAAGCTGTGGATGCAGAGCTAATGCAAGATGAGCAATTGTGGTTAAAAAGTATAGAAATGTTAATTTTTTAAAGAAAATTACCAATCGTTTCGCTAAATAAGACCCTTATTCCTCGAATGGGATTGTGTAGAGCACTTTGAAAGTGCAATTTGGACCTTTATCTTGTTGATCCCCATTGAAGTCCAAAATATGGAGAAAAATCCTGGAATGTTTTCCTCAAAAGCCTTAATTTCTTTTCAAACCATATGCAGTTCTAGCTGCCTATAGACTAATTTATGTTAGAATTCCCCGAATTATTGGCGTTAAGCCTCTTTTGGTAACTGTAGAAACTGGTGAAGTGCAGCACAGGATGTCACAGAAGAACACTTGTGTGCTCAGATGTCTGGTTCTTCTCCAACAGGAAGAATGTGGAGAAAAGGACTCTGCTGGATAATATGGATGGAGTGTTCTTAGTGGTGGATGAAATCATCGATGGAGGGTAAGTAAAACACAATTGATCCTTCACACAGACCTATCCCCTTCATTACTGTTGCTGTGTATGCTCTCACGCCACACGACATGTTCTCATACAGTGAAAAATACATTACTTATTGTTATTAATGTTGAAAACAGTTGTGCTACTCAGTGTTAATTTCGTTCGTTAATTTTCATTTTTTATATTTTTATTAGCCTACCATTCGCCTCCCTCATGCTTGCTAAAAGTGATTAGAAGTCTGATTCGTTTCCACGAAAAGGTTCTTTCGGATATATGAGTTTGATGAACCAGTTAAAAAACAATTCAGAGGTTATTTTACAGTGGAACTGGCTTATGTAGTCCCCAATTTTGGGCATTGCTCAACAGAATTGATCATGATGTGATTGAGGGTCTTGATCTTATTTTCATCTAAAAAGGGCCTACTATTTTTAAAACATTTCTATCAGCCAATGATAATTCTAAAAGAAAATGCCACTAGCATAGATCAGTGGCCGAGAGCGCAGCTGATTGACAGATAAACCACACAAGCTCTGTCAGTGTTATTGTTAATTTTCTGGTTATTTTGTTTCAATGTACAGTCGTGGCCAAAAGTTTTGAGAATTACATAAATATTGGAAATTGGAAAAGTTGCTGCTTAAGTTTTTATAATAGCAATTTGCATATACTCCAGAATGTTATGAAGAGTGATCAGATGAGTTGCATAGTCCTTCTTTTCCATGAAAATTAACTTAATCCCGAAAAAAACTTTCCACTGCATTTCATTGCTGTCATTAAAGGACCTGCTGAGATCATTTCAGTAATCGTCTTGTTAACTCTTGAGAATGTTGACGAGCACAAGGCTGGAGATCATTATGTCAGGCTGATTGGGTTAGAATTTCAGACTTGACATGTTAAAAGGAGGGTGATGCTTGAAATCATTGTTCTTCCATTGTTAACCATGGTGACCTGCAAAGAAACGCGTGCAGCCATCATTGTGTTGCATAAAAATGGCTTCACAGGCAAGGATATTGTAGCTACTAAGATTGCACCTAAATCAACAATTTATAGGATCATCAAGAACTTCAAGGAAAGAGGTTCAATTCTTGTTAAGAAGGCTTCAGGGTGTCCAAGAAAGTCCAGCAAGCGCCAGGATGGTCTCCTAAAGAGGATTCAGCTGCTGGATCGGAGGGCCACCAGTGCAGAGCTTGCTCAGGAATGGCAGCAGGCAGGTGTGAGCGCATCTGCACGCACAGTGAGGCCAAGACTTTTGGAAGATGGCCTGGATGAAGCCTCTTTCCGATTGTTTGGGGCATCTGGAAAAAGGCTTGTCCAGAGAAGAAAAGGTGAGCGCTACCATCAGTCCTGTGTCATGCCAACAGTAAAGCATCCTGAGACCATTCATGTGTGGGGTTGCTTCTCATCCAAGGGAGTGGGCTCACTCACAATTTTGCCCAAAAACACAGCCATGAATAAAGAATGGTACCAAAACACCCTCCAACAGCAACTTCTTCCAACAATCCAACAACAGTTTGGTGAAGAACAATGCATTTTCCAGCACGATGGAGCACCGTGCCATACGGCAAAAGTGATAACTAAGTGGCTCGGGGACTAAAACGTTGAAATTTTGGGTCCATGGCCTGGAAACTCCCCAGATCTTAATCCCATTGAGAACTTGTGGTCAATCCTCAAGAGGCGGGTGGACAAACAAAAACCCACTAATTCTGACAAACTCCAAGAAGTGATTATGAAAGAATGGGTTGCTATCAGTCAGGATTTGGCCCAGAAGTTGATTGAGAGCATGCCCAGTCCAATTGCAGAGGTCCTGAAAAAGAAGGCCCAACACTGCAAATACTGACTCTTTGCATAAATGTCATGTAATTGTCGATAAAAGCCTTTGAAACGTATGAAGTGCTTGTAATTATATTTCAGTAAATCACAGAAACAACTGAAACAAAGATCTAAAAGCAGTTGAGCAGCAAACTTTGTGAAAACTAATATTTGTGTCATTCTCAAAACTTTTGGCCACAGTTTAAGTTTGTGCAAAACATACAAAGTAAACTTTATCATTAAGCTGAACTGTGCACATTTATTTTTGTCTTGTTTAATTCATGCGATTAATGCATGTCCCTGCTGAGCTGTGGGCTATGACTAATTTCACAGGCAAAGCAGACTAAATTATAATTTATTTATCGTCATTTTTTACAAATAAAGCTTCATATTATGAGAAGGATACGTTCTACGAACTTCTACGAGATTAGGTTCATTCAATCTAAAAAACAAGAATCAAAAAGAATCTAAACCAACATTTAGAAATCGATTCTTGGAATTGAATCCTACCGATTCCTGAAACAGGAATCTGAATCAGACTAGATTCCAAAAATTTCAGAATCGAACAGCCTTATTGAAGAGTATTACCCTGGAAATCCAGAGGTCTCGCGAGAGCACAATTTGAATTGTCTCTGCAAGACACTCTGGCATCGAGCAATGATGCACGTTACTGCATTACGTAAGCAGTTCTGGGAACCAATCAAATTGGTGTATCTGATGTAGGCGGACCAGAGGCGAGCTAAGCTGATGATGACAGCACTGCGACGTCTGGATTCCGGAATCATTTAGTAAACATTGAAAGATGGCTACAGAAGAACACCAGTTGTTTGAAACGGCTTTGGCCGCTACAATGAACGAGTTAGACTTGGCTTTCATATAAAAGAGGAACAGAAAACCGCGCTCGAATCTTTCCTTTGCAAGAAGGACTTTCTGCTGTTTTGCCGACTGGATACGGCAAGAGTTTAATCTATCAGTTCACACCATGTATTGTTGTGATTGGTCGTGGCGTTATCCAATTGCGTGCAGTGAGAGTTTCAAATGCATGCTTGGTGCTGCCCCTCGAGTTAGGCCCTTTTCATTGCTCGATGCCAGACCCTTAATCTTAATAGATTAGGGTCTGGATTTTTTCCAGTCTAGAAGACTATAATATAGCTACTAAAGCAAATGTTGGTTACTGCAGTTTGACTAAAAGTAATGACTAAAAGTTGATAAAAATGCAATGACTTTTCGTCGACTAAAACTATGAAAGACTCAAATGACTAAAATGTGACTGAGACTATTAAGCATTTTTGTCTCAAGATAAAGACTAAATCAAAAATGCCTGTCAAAATGAACACTAGTGCTGCTTTATATTTTTGTTCAAATTCTCTATACTCCCTAACTAGACTTACTGAGTGTTTGTCATGATGGTTGTTTTCATTTCACAAATGTCAATTGCAACAATTTTATTATATAAATTCATTACTTTCTGTACTCATATGCTGTTGTTCAACTGATTTGCAGGGTGATCCTGGAAAGTGATCCCCAACAGGTGATTGAAAAAGTCAACTACAAGGTAAGAGACTGTACAGAAGAGCAAATATCATTGTGTAATGAACTGATAGTGCTTGTTTTTCCGTATTTAGGGGTTCTGCTTTGACAGCTTGTTATTAAACCCCAGACAGTTTTCAGATGTGACAACAGTACTGCAAGTCAGCAGAATTTCTAGCTTGCTTGTTTTGTTGTATTTTTTTATCCAGAATCACGGCTTCCTGTCTTTATAATTACCTCAGCACATCATTTCAGCTCGACAGGAAGTCGCCTTTTCTTTTTCTCCAGTTTGTGGTTTAAATTTTTGAAAGTGTAGAATGTTAAAAGCGGATAAGCAGAAGATTCCATTCCAGTGTTCTATAATTAATGTGTCCCTTTGGCATAAATAGACGCACACAGACTAAATATCCCGTCTCTTGCCCTGTCAGTGTATGTCGGAGCAAGCGTATGGCTTCGTCCTTATTGATTACATCACTGGTAACATGGAGGGCCAAGGAGAGAGACGGCAGCTACTGTAGCTCTCCTTCAACCCCCTTCCCTCTCTCTCTCCCTCCGGATAGAGACGGGGAAGAGAGAGGGACGAGGGTGAGAGAGTGGGCAGGTAACCGCATGGCATGCACAAGCGTGTGTGTGAGAAAAACAGCTGTAAGCCAGGTAGACGATCAATATTAAGAAAACGTGGTGCTGACATCTGACCATAAACCTTTCGCTGCGGAGTGGGAGACACTGAGTCACATCTTTGAGTTACGCTCACATAAACTCACTTAATCAATGACCGGGCATGATTTCAGCATGGCTGACCTCAGTCCACGCTTCTGATTTATGCTGTTATGAGTTTTATTGTTCACTCCAGTGCAATGGAGGGAAGACGTTGTCCTACTAAGATCCACAAAAAATGTTTCAATTCAAATAAGATTTAAATACATTACTGAATTTTATTATTATAATTATTGTTACATATTTTGTAATTAAATCACTTTTTGTATTTTTCTTATTAGCACAAAAATTGGCAAGGTATTATCCTTGAATAGAATTGTATTAGCTGGGGCAAATTGTATCATTTGTCATCTTTTATATGTTTTTTTACACTCTAGTGCAGTGGTCAGCCAATATAGATTTTAATGCATTTGTAAAACTTTTTTTGTTTTTTATTATTTGAAGCGTTAATACATTTTATGTATTATTTTTATTAGTAGTAAAATTGCAACGTATACATTTTATTTTGTGATCTTTTTAAACTCAGTTTGTTCAATTTTAGTGATGGTCCTGCTTTAGCATGTTGTCCCACTAAGGTTCACCCATAAAATAAATTATCAACTTCAAATAATATTTTAAAATGAAAGTACAACATAAATTCAATTAGATAGTTGAATTAAGATCTAATCTGCATTAGTGGTAAAACATTTTTTTTTTTTTTTATTATTAGAATATTTTACATATTTTTTTTATCAGTAATAGTAGCAGCTTTCATCTTAGATCTTTTAGAATTTTTTTGTTGTTTTGACTTTTTTTAAAAGACGTTTTAGTGATGGTCCTGCTGCATTATAGTGGTCAACCAATATGGATTTTTTTTGTTTACTTTTTTTTTAATTAGAAGATTTTACATATTTTTATCAGTAGTGGTAGTAGTTTTTTTATCTTGGATATTTTAGCTTTTTTTTGTGACTTTTTTTGAAAGACTTTTAGTGATGGCCCGGCTGTATTACAGTGGTGGACCATATGCATTTATTTATTTTTTTTAAATTATTAACATTTTTTACAGATCATTTTTTTCATCAGTAGTATTTTTATCTTTGGTCTGTTAGACTTTTTTGTGATAAAAAAAAAAGACTTTTAGTGATGGTCCTGCTGCATTACATTGGTCAACCAATATGCATTTAGTTTAATTTATTAATATTAATTTAAAAAATGTACATAATATTTTTATCAGTAGTATTAGTAGTAGTTTTCATCTTAGATCTTTTAGATTTTTTTGTGACTTTTTAAAGACTTTTAATGATGAACTTTTCTGTATTATTTTTCATTTATTAGAAAATTCTGCATTTTATTTCATTTATTTTTTTGTCAGTAGTAGTTTTCATCTTAGATGTTTGAGTTTTTTTTTTTTTTAACTTTTTTTTAAGACTATTAGTGATGGTCATGCTGCATTACAGTGGTCAACCAATATGGATTGTTTTTTTTTTTTTTACTTTTTAAAATTATTTTAAATTTATTAGAAAATTTTACATATTTTTTTTTTATCAGTAGTAGTCTTCATCTTAGATGTTTGAGATTTTGTTTTACTTTTTTAAAGACTATTAGTGATGGTCATGCTGCATTACAGTGGTCAACCAATATGGATTTATTTTTTTTAATTATTTTAAATTTATTAGAAAATTAAATATATATATATATATATATATATATATATATATCAGTAGTAGTTTTCATCTTAGATCTTTCAGATTTATTTTTTTTATTCTAGCGTACTGATCAACCAATAAGGACATTAATATAATATCATTACATCAACTGATGACTTAAAAAAAGCCAATATGCACATAATAACCTTATCCAAAATTAATACTTACAATGTTTACAAAACATTTGCATAGTTGACAACAGAAAATGTTTAAGATCCATTATCAAGGCTGTTAAAAGATCCTATAAGGGACAAACTAACTCTTCAGATAACTGGGCAAGCTGGCATCATTAACAAATGTCATTGATCTCAAATTAGGCAGAAATGTGCTGATCATTCGGTCTGTTATCACTCCAGATGTTCTCTGTGCATTTCCCCTACACCCAACATTAGTAGCAATTGAGTTGAGGTGTGTTGTTTAACCTTTAACATTTAACATTCCCTTTGACAATTTGAAACATCTTGCACGATATGTAATGCTTGGTTGGTTGTGGTTTATATTGGTTCTTATTTGAATCGTAATTGTTCTTGATTTTGAATTGTTGCTTATTTTACAGGCAGAAGACAGCCCACTATCAGAACAGAGTGTGGCACAGGTACTGAATGTACATCATACATTTCAAACACTGCAATGATGCATTTTCCCACCTTTTAACATCACTGTCATGAAACATTTTTAAAGCTCAAAACTTGTTAAAAGGTGTGAAAAGTTTCTGTCTTACCTTCATTAACGCCTGCACTGATTTTAGTCTCGCTCTAACCTCTGCTACTAACTCTAACCTTAACAGCATATCACTGAAAAACTGGCTCTCACCTCTAATGTAAGTGCAAGAACACTCACACATATGTGCTGTTGTGTGTGTGTGTGTGTGTGTGTGTGTGTGTGTGTGTGTGTGTGTGTGTGTATATATATATATATATATATATATATATATATATAAGTAAAGTAAAAAATCTCCTAAAATGTTGTTCAGCCTTTTGGATACATTTTTAAACATTATATCAGAGTGATAACAGAGACACCAGCCCTCCAGGACCGAGTTCGGGCACCCCTGCTTTAGAAACTCAAGAGTGTAATATTATAGTCTTCAGATGCCCCCTTGTGGCCATAATATAAAACTTTGTAGTAAGGTTGAGGAGTTTCTCGTTCTCAGAACATTATGGCAAGATTTTCTCGAGGCCTCGTTTACACTAGTGCGTTTTTTAAAACGACACTTTAAAATGAAAACGATCCTCGTCTACACTAGCGTTTTCTTTGCGTTTCAGAAACGATCTCCGTCTATACCACACAACCGAAAACTTAAGTCGCATGACCATTCATGCAGGTACAACCATAGATATAGGTAGATTCCCTATTATTTAGATGGAGGGCGCGTCTACGTGTTTGGAGCGGTTGAATGATGAATCTACTAATACACATCTATGGGCATGTCACTACTCGATCCGTACCTTTACACGATTTGCACTGCGCATGTGCAGAAACGCAGGTTTTTCTTTACAAATTTAATAATAAATATAATACAAGCTTTAAAACATGTGTTAATTACTGTGTTATCGATTTTTACATTTACTTTATTTTTTTTATTTATTTGTTTTCTACTTCCTGTCTGAAGTACGACTAAACAATTTACGGCAGTTTATAAAATATAAAATAATATATCAAAATAATATATAATAATGTTGTTATAAAACTAACAATGTAATGTGTTTGTGACACTACCCGACCTGCGTGAAAACTTGTTACCTCTGTATAATTTTGGAGGCTTTACGCATGCGCAGTAAGGCGAATTTGACATTTTTGTACGTTTCAGTTGGATGAGAAACTTTTGGGAAACGCTAGTGTGGACTGAGAGCGTTTTAAAACGAAAACTCCGTTTTCAAATGTATCCGGAATAATGTAGACGTAGCCAAAGTTATGCGTTTTAAAACGAAAACGCACTAGTGTAAACTCAGCCAATTGTTCTTCCCGTAACGTTCGTTCAAAGTTATCTAGACTTTAGTTATGTTCTTAATGCTAGCACAAAACATTGTTTATACACTATTTATGATTTCTTTCAGAAACATTTTGGTTCTTGTTTCAGATAATATTCAAAAGTAACATTCCCATAGTGTTTGAAAACGTCTAAAATGGAATGTTCCTTTAACGTTCACAAAACCATTTTTTAATTATTATTATTGTTTTATGTTTTAAACATTCAGATATATTACAGTATTGAGTCTGATATTGTGCAAAGCCAATTAAGTTTCATAATAGTTTCCTTTAGCTACAAGCTATAAAATATGAGAAATAAAAATGAAAAATATTTAAAAATAGTATTTTACAACTATATTGCATTGCTTCAGTGTGGGACCTATTTAGTATTATTCCTCACAATATACACTACCAGTCAAAAGTTTTTTTTTTTAATAAAGATTTTATTGCTTTTTAAAGAAGTCTCTTCTGCTCACCAAGCCTGCATTTATTTGACGGAATTGTTAAATATTTGTACTATTTAAAATAATGGTTGTCTATTTGAATATATTTTTAAATATAATTTTGTTCATGTGATTTCAAAGCTGAATTTTAGCATTATTACTCCAGTCACGTGATCCTTCAGAATTCATTCTAATATTCTGATTTTCTATATATATATATATATATATATATATATATATATATATATATATATATATATATAAAACATTTATTATTATTATTACATTTATTATTATTATTATTATTTTGTTGAAAACAGCTGAGTAGAATTTTTTAGGTTCCTTAGATGAAAGCTTAGAAGAACAACGTTTATCTGAAATAGAAATCTTTTGTAACAATTTAAAGCATCCTTGCAAAATAAAAGTATTAATTTCCTTGGATCATTCTATTTATCAAAGAATCCTAAAAAATGTACTCAGCTGTTTTAAACATTGGTAATAATGCTAATAAAAAAAAAGATTTTGAAAAGCAAATCAGCATATTAGAATGACTTCTGAAGGATCATGTGACACTGAAGACTGGAGTAATAGAGCTGAAAATTCAGCTTTGATCACAGAAAAAAATATATATTAGAATAGATATCTGTTATTTTAAATAGTAAAAATATTTCAAAATGTTACTATTTTTGCTGTATTTTGGATTAAATAAATTTAGGCTTAGTAAGCACAAGAGCCTTAAAAAAACATTAAAAATCTTACTGTTCGAAAACGTTTGAATGGTAGTGTATGCAAAAAAATATGAAATACATCCAAAAATAATATTAACAAACTAACAACTCATTGAATTGCATATGTGGAGTAATGCTTCTTTTTTGGGATTATCCTAATAATTTTTTTTTTCTTTTCAGGTGTTACAGTCAGCAAAGGATCAGATCAAGTGGTCAATTCTGAAATAACATTTTCCATGATCTGAAGGAATCTGTAAATTACTGCAAGAGAAATTCTTTTTTTTTTTTTTTTTTATAATGAGTTGTAATTTAATTAATTATTGAAGTAGTGCACATGGGCAGGTGCATCTCATGTTTAGTGCTGAAATATTTATATTTTTGTCAAAGAGTAAATTAGGTCATTTGTGTTTTTTTAATTGTTTGATATGAAGAGGAATATCTGCTCACTGGGTTCTGAACCAAATATCAGCCAATACCCAAATACATGTCTATTTCCAAAGCTGCTTTAAAGCAATTATAATTTGTTTTAACCTCTGCAAATATTGATGTACTGCTGTTCTTATTGGAGAAGGTACGGTCGTGTTTTCTTTTAGCATGGCCTGTCATTTAAACTTGATTGTCTGAACTTGTTTTAGTCTTTTTGTATTTTTATTTTGCTTTGTCAAAAAGTTGTTACACTAGGTCTATATATAACTAAATATATTGTGCTATAAAAAAGGCAATATTATGAAATGAGTTAGAATAAGGAATTAATATTATAATAAAGCCCACTATAATAATAATAATTGTCTGACAAGTCACAACTAAACGCTATGTGTACTCTAGTTCAGAAATATGGAAAGTAATAGCATTTAAAAGGTTAAAAAAAGTATATTGTTTTGGTGATACAAAATAAGTAATATTTCCATAAAACCAGAATATATTTTATTTTCTACTAAAATAAACTGTGTTGTTATTTTTAAACCATTGTTTCAGTAAATAATTATGCACAGAAATGTCACTAAAAACTAATAAACGTTTTGTGTTTTGCATTTGTCGAGTCGTTTCTGTCTTCTCGAGATCGAATGACAGTAGGACAACGATGCTGATTCTCTATTGGTGAGAGAACAGTGGACGTAGACCAGTCAGATTTGTTCCTTAATGAATATTCTGCATAAATACGCATATGTTTAAAAGTAATCAAAAGAGGGTGTGGCTTGGTCTGTCATTGGATGCCTTCGGCCAATGGAAATCGCGAAGTCGAGGCTCCGCCTACTCGACTGAACCAAAGAGACGCGGCTGTGGAATCGTCAAAGAGTGACTGGTCGCAGATATCAAAGGTGGGCGTTGACTTTTAAAGGCGTGGGAGAATTGCAACACCCAATCACATTTTGCTCTTTCTCTCAGAGGTATGAAGTATAGACAGCGACAGCCAGTGCCCGTCGAATCTGACCTGTCAGCATAAAATAAATAGCCTCAAAGTTAGCCTTTTCTTTACGCTATGGTTAGGCTAATAACCAAAATAGGTTAAATAAATTGGTTGAATAGCTATAAATAATTTAGATGTTACTTTTAGAGTTTTATTTTTGTAGAGATAATTTTAGAGCTGACAAAATACACATAGCCCACCAAATAAGAGTCTATAATAATAAAAATATAAAATAATAAAAATAATTTATTTTAACAATAGTGCACAATTTGCACAAGTACTTGATTAGAATTAACGCGTTTTAAACACTAAACGTGACAATTTAAACAAAATCCACAGTAATATCTACATTCCATTCTTTAATTATTCTACTTAATTAAAATTATATTTTGATGCGAAATAGGTAATTGCACATCTAATAATAATAAAATCACTAACACAGTGAAAAGGCAAAACCCTTTCTGCCATATTCCTAAACAATAACCAGAATGTTTTGTACTAAAATAAAAGTATGTTATGCCATATACACTCTTAAAAATAAAGGTTTTTCAAGCGATGCCATAGAAGAACCATTTTTGTTTCCACAAAGATCCATTCAGTCAAAGGTTCTTTAAAGAACCATCTCTTTCTTACCTTTTTATAATCTGAAGAACCTTTAACTTCAGATGTTAAAGTTTCTTTATGGAACCATTTAGACAAAAAGGTTCTTAAAATTTCAAGGCATCGTGAAGCACCTTTAGAGTGTAGTATAATAAAAGTAAATGTATTATTGTTCGGAAGCAGTTTTAACGAATGCAGCTCAATTCTGTTACGGCGATTTAGATTTTTCATATCGTGATCAATAAAAATTAGAGATTCATGAGCACAAGTTGATTAATGCGCGTCCACTGTTAGGTAAAAACACATTTATAACGCGACAAATATTAAGAATCAAACATGAGACAATTGTTGACACTAGGCCTAAATCATCTGTTTTTTTTTTCCCGCAAAATGTTAATATTTCCCATCGCGGTCATATTCTAGCCTAAAAAAATAAATCACAAAAAAACTGTGGATTTTTAAAACGATTTTACATCGTTACAACTTTCAGTCACTTTTCCTTTTTCACTTTTTGTGATATCGACTTTTTTAAATCTCTTAGGCCCATTTAAAAATAGGCTACTTTAAATTTAGCTAAACACGTATTTAGATGATATTTTATATTTTATATTAAAATGATATTTTTGTTTACTACATACACCGATTTATATAGAAAGAAATAGCCAAAAAGTGAAAGCACGGCGGTGCGTAATGCACGTGACCTGGACGCGGTGATCATGAGCTTTGACCGTCCAAACACAGCAGTAGCTAGACAACAGTGGTTACATACTTTCTCTCAAGACTTTGGACTGTCTTTATTTCCACCCTGCGATAATATAATTTTCTTCCTTTGATCTCCAACGTCTGTGTTTAGTTCGGACCTCTGTTTAGGCTCCTAGTGGATGTAGGTACATCCACAATACCTACACCTTTTGGTATATTTATTTGTGCATTCTTTTAAATAAACACATTAAAAAATTTAAGAAAAGGATGATAAAAAAGGAAACCCACCCCCAACAAGTGTTGGGAAAAGTTAATTTAAAAAATAATGTATTACAATATTGCCTTACTCCCTTAAAAAGTAACGTGAATTACGTTACTTAATTACTTCTTATGGAAAGTAATGTCTTTTTATCTTTTTTTAATCTGGGCAGGGCTTGCTGCTCTCCAGCAATTAAAAAAAAAGCAAAACAAATGTTAGTTTATCTTGAGTAATTTTTGCTTATTAGTATGATTGAATTGGATCATCGAAGATCAGCCACAAAGACACTGGGTAATAAAATGTGATTAAATACATAAAGGTTATTTGTATTACATATATATATATATATATATATATATATATATAAGTAATCTGATTATGTAACTTGCATTACTTGTAATGTTTTACCCACAACTATATAAATAGCTACTCCTATTAAAAGGCCAGCAATATTGTTGATGTATTATTCCTGTTAATAACTTGTGACTTTGTAATCATAAATTATGAGTTATTTCCCCCAAATCATGAAGTTCCCACAAACTCCCACATATTTCACATGCAGGTATTGTTTACAGGAACTCCCTTCAAATTAACCACAAGGAATCTCTAACAAAACAAACATGGGTTTACAGAATAATAATAAGGTTAACATTTATCTTTAAACAAAATCTCATAAAACATAAAAAATGTGTTGCTTTTTTTTTTTGGTTATAAGTCTAAGGGATGAAATTAGAGAGTTAAATTCAGCAAGGAAAATTAAGAGTCACAAAGATGACATAATTTTTGAACAACATATTCAAGAGAAATGTGTTTTGGGTTTTCATAATAACAAATAACATCTTTGAGGACGAAATTGTGAACCATATTTCCATATTACACATATTGATTTGTAATATGCATTACTAAGAACTTCATTTGGACAACTTTAAAAGCGATTTTCTCAATATTTAGATTTTTTTTTGCACCCTCAGATTCCAGATTTTCAAATTGTTTCTCGTCCAAATATTGTCCTGAAAAAGGACCCTTAATGACTGGTGTTGTGGTCTAGGGTCACATTTATAGTACCAAAAACTTAAATCAACCCAAAATTAATAATGCTACAATCCAAAAATAAATGGGCAGCTGTTTCTTCCATAAGACCACAAAATGAGCAATTCTCAGAATATTTAGAAATGGAGGAGTTCACATGATAGATTTTATGAAGGATTTTATAATGGACTTCCTTAACCTTGTTAGACATACAAAATGTACTGGGCCCCAATCTATCAGTTATAAACGAATTCCAGTGGAATTTACCTCTTGGAGTAATCTTTGTTTTTTATTTGAAAAAGTTGAAATTAGAAACCAGTGACTGCAGTGGCAAAAGTCATTGCATTTTTTTTTTTTTTTTGAATTAGCGGTAAAGAAAGTCACAAAAACCTGTCAAATCGAGTAGAATTGACTTTAATAATGGGAACAAATGTTTGAAATTTAAAAAAAAATCTATACATACCGTCACTGAAAGTGTTTACTCAGGTATTTCACAGATGCTTTGTGGTGAAGGACTTTGTCAATATCGCCATCTAGTGGACAAATAGAATAATACACTGTCAACCTGAGAAAGCCAGACTCTCAGCACATAAAGCATTTGTGCTCAATGCTAATTATATAAATTGAGCACAAAAGAAGAGATATAAACAGCTGCTGGTAGCCATTGACTTCCATAGTATGGAAAAACACCGTGGAAGTCAATGGCTACTAGCAACTGTTCAGTCACCAAAATTCTTCATCTTCTTTTGTGTTCAACTCATACAAGTTGAGTAAATGACAGAATTTTTGTGATGGTTTCTGTCTTATTTAGTCACTCAGCTTTGTCAGGCTGGTCTGTTGGCTGGGTTTAGAGGTTAAACCAGGCCAGACTGCAAAATCAGACCAGCTTGGGCAGGATGTGAGAGCATCTAAAACCAGTAAAATCTCTTTGCAGCATCCTTTCTCCCAAACATATCATAGATGTATTTTTAACGCTTGTAGAAATCCATCATTTATGGCATTGTGTTTCCTGCATGTAATTTTACAGAGGGGTCATAAAGCGAACACACACATACCCACGGACACACACACGTGTCGCTTCATCTTCACATCCTCAGGAAATGTGTCTTTGAGAGAGTAGCGGGTGTTAATAGATTTCAGATCGCTTGCAGCTGTCTCACAAAGTGCTTCAAAGTGAAGAAGCGCCAGATGAAAGAATGCCCCGTCATCTGTCACAGACCGCTTCATGGGATAGAGACACGCAACGCTGTGGGCTCGTCCTCAAATACAGCCGTCAGCGAGGTCACCACTGCACGCTAATTTCCTCAAGGACTTAACCTTGAGAAGATTTGTCTACATATTTCTGTTTTCGCCATGATAAAGCTGACCTTGTTTCCTCGGTACTGAGTAGTTTATTGATGTGATGAAAGACAAAATGATGCATTAATGACATAAAGCTGTAGGCATTCATGTAGACAAACAAATGCTGTCATGTAAGCTCTACCGCATATTCATAAATTATGCATGGAGTTATAGATACTTTAACCGAATAACAGATGCTGACTGACAGCTGTCAATCAAATGTGACAGATGTATAAGACATTTATTGTTTTTTTTTTACAAACTTTAAGGGGTACAGATGAAGGAAGTCCTAGATAAATTTAGATATCTTCATGCTAATCTAATAGATTTGTAGGTATTTTTAATTATGTTATGCTGGTTGCATCTTGTCACTTTTCACCTGATATTATTTCAACCTCTTATTGGTACTTTACTGCTAGTTTCATATTTCAAATAAATTAAATCTGGTCATATGTAAAGACATTTTTTTTGCATTTAAAAGGACATATTTGTCACAAAAAATACATTTCAATAAATAAAAATCTGTTAATATCTAATGCCATTTTTTTTACATGCATAAGGAAATATTTGTCATTTAAAAAAAAGAATTAAATAATTAAAATAATTTGATTAAAATAAAATTAGGTTCTAAACTAATAAAATACATTTCAACTCATATTGCTGTAATAACATGCCAACTAGGCCAATAATATAATATTATAAATTACATTTTTTATTTTTAAAATATAAATTATTTCATTTAAATGTATTTTCCCAGGCAACAAAATTCACTGCTACCAACTATATTAGATTTTATAAATAAAAAAGAGATATTGTCAAAGTGTTATGACCCAAAATATTTTATAATATATTATTATATTACTGTTTTTACTGTATTTTTGTTGAATAAATGCACCATTGGTGACCGTAATAGACCTATTTAAAAAAAAAAAAAAAATCTTGCTGACCTCGAATATTATATTATATTATATTATATTATATTACACTTAAAATACAATACTTTATAAAAAATAAAAAAAAACTTTCTGGCCTCAAATATTATATTATTATATTGCTGTTTTTACTGTATTTTTGTTTAAATAAATGCACTCTTGATGACTATAAAATACTTAATTTAAAAATAAAAAAATCTTGCTGACCACAAATATTATATTATATTATACTTAACATATAAATTATTTCATATAAATGTAATTTCCCAATAAACAAAATGTATTGTTACAAATTATATTAGATTTTATAAATAAATAAAAATTCGTAATGGGGTATTTTACCCTTTTACATTATACATTTTAGGGACTGATATTACCACAAATTATATTATATTATATTATATTAGTTTTTACTGCAATTTTGTTGAAATAAATGCAAAAAATACTTATTTAACAAACAAATAAATCTAGCTGACCTTGAATATTATATTATATTACATTACATTACACTTACAATATAAATTATTTCATAGAAATGTATTCAATACAAAATTCATTGTTACAAATTATATTAGATTTTATAGTATTTCACCCTTTTACATTTATACATTATACATTTTAGGGAATGATATTAGCAAAAATTATATTATATTATACTTAAAATATAAATTATTTAATTTAAATGTATTTACCAAGCAAACAAAATTAATTCTTACAAACTATATTAGATTTTATAAATACAAAAAAAATATTCCTATTCACTCCCGTGTGAGTTACCCTTTCACATTATACATTTTAGGGACTGATATTACCAAAATTGATATTATATGATTCTGAATATTCTATTATATTAGCCAATATTATATTATATTATATATTACATTATATGTTAAATCTATTTTTGAAATAAATATTATGTCTCATTATCTAAACAAAGGTGAGCTTGAGACAGATACAAGCATATAATATTGATCAAAACATCAAGCTGGCTCTATAAATCAATGAGTTATGAGGGGGCTCAGTTCTGAAACACTGATTGGTCACATGGTCAGCCGTAATTGGGCATAAGTGGCATCTGGGAAGTACAGGCAATGTAGATTGTGTTTTACATTATAGGAGCCAGTTGGCATATGGTGAGACCTTTGAACTCTTTCTCATATTTCACGTATTGGCAAAGTGTCATGGTTGACATGGGGAAATCTTACTGCTGGTCCGTTCAGAACAGGTTACGGATAAGACCAAGTATTCATGTGAAACAGACACGTGTTAGTTTTAACTTAGTGTAGTGTGGTGATTGGAACGTGTATATGACACAAAAATGGAAAACTTTGTCTATTGTGTGTTTTGATGGTGTGTATGTGTGATTGTGACTGCATCTCTCCCAGATATGACAGTTCATTAATCTGAAATAATTCCTTTCAGTTGCAGAAGTTAAAATCCATAATCACCCGAAGAGCAGCACAAATCATTAAAGCCTCATCTCGCTCACATTTTCAGTCAAATCATGCCGCACAGCAAGGGGTTGCTGCATATATAGGAGATGGAGTGAACAAACCAAGCGTGATTGGTTGGCAGCTGTTTAGCATACTCTCTCTGATTGGCTGAGGAGCTGACATTGATGGATTGGCTCCTTACTGATTGGTTCCTCTAAAAAGTGACGTCCTCAAACGCAGGGCCGGGCTAAACTCATGGGGTGTGGCTAATTTAATGGTGCTGTCAATCACCTAAGGCCCTCCACACAAAAATAAAGCGGCAACATTTTAGTTTGAAACACATGGACTATTATATTTAGCATTTAAAACATGGATTATCAACTCAGCACTTTGTAGAAAAGACAAGTACTAAGTTCTCTGTTTACCAGAGTAGTAGTAAAAAAGTAAACTGGAAATGAAATCGGTAAAATTACACCTGAAAGTGTAAGTGTCCAGTGAAAACTTATTTCTGACCCTGGACCACAAAACCAGTCTTAAGTTGCACGGGTATATTTGTAGCAATAGCTAAAAATACACTGTATGGGTCAAAATGCTCGATTTTTCTTTTATGCCAAAAATCTTTAGGATGTTAAGTAAAGATCATGTTCCATAAAGATATTTTGTAAATTTTCTACTGTAAATATATCAGTTTTGATTTGTAATATGCATTGCTAAGAACTTCATTTGGACAACTTTAAAGGCGATTTTCTCAACATTTTGATTTTTTTGCACCCTCAGATTCCAGATTTTCAAATAGTTGTAGCTTGACCAAATATTGTCCTATCCCAAACAAATCATACATCAATAGAAAGCTTATTTATTCAACTTTCAGATGATGTATAAATCTCAATTTTGAAGAATTTACACTTATGACTGGTTTTGTGGTCCAGGGTCACATTTGTTACCCTGGACCACAAAACCAGTCAAAAGTGTCAATTCTTTTATACATCATACATCAATACATCAACTGAAAGCTAAAAAAAATAAGATTTCCATTGATGGTATGTTAGGATAGGACAATATTTGGCCAAGATACAACTATTTAAAAATCTGGAATCTAAGGGTTCAAAAAGAAGTAAATAAAAACATTTAAAAAATCGCCTTTAAAGTTGTCAAGATTAAGTTCTTAGCAATGCATACTAATCAAAAATTGAGTTTTGATATATTTACAGTAGGAAATGTACAAAATATCTTCATGGAACATGATCTTTACTTAATATTCTAATGATTTTTGGCATAAAACATACAATGTATTTTTAGCTATTGCTACAAATATACCCACGCTACTTAAGATTGATTTCATGGTCCAGATCCCATTTTTCAAACAATAGCTAACAATTAATAAATCAACAGTTCATGACATTCATGTTCCTCCAGAATATTAACTGTTACTCAAACTGCTGAAAGAAAAACGTATGAAATTAACTATTTTAATCATCCGTTTCTTGGAAGAACTGAATAGCGTGGTGTATTTTGCAGGCCTGTGTTATGTAACTATCAGAGTCCTTTTCTTAAGTATAGTACCAAATTACACCACGCTGTCATATGGGCTTTAAATCATATTAAAATATGTGTTGTGCTGGACCTTTAGATCTCATGAAATGAATCCATCCATGAAGCCAGTTGCTTCCAACGCCGTATGGAAGGCCTGAGCTCATAGAGAGACGCGGCCCGCCATTTTGTCTCCTGTTTCTCGTCAGGTCGCCTGCCAACTCCAAGTCACCCAATCAGGGCGCCCAGAGGAACACATGGTCCGCGGGGCTCCTCAATACCCTCGCGTGCCGCACGCCCCATTTCAAATAAACACCCGGGTCCACTTGGCGCGGCGAGACCCGCCATCTGCCCAAACAGAGCAGGCGGAAAATAAATGCCGCTCTCCTAAACAAATAAACCGTCGCGCCATTCAGAACGCGCGAGATGGCAGCGCGGGATAGGAAAAAATACGATTTATCCTCGCGAAGGGTAAACACGGCGACAGGGCTCTGAATATATGAGGAGACCCGCGGAATGGAGAGGTTTCACAGAGTATATAGTCAACAGGAAAGTAATCAAGGGAAAGTGTAGGCGAAGTCGTTTCGAGAAGTAAATGAAAAAGTGTTCAGGCAAAGAGCCACAGCGGGCTTCACGTATATACGTCAAAAGTCCAATTTGCTAGTAGACGACAACCATAGATATCCACCTAGAGAAAAATATTATTTTAAACGTTTTACAAAAAAGCAACCTGTCAGTGTTGAATAATTAAATGTCATAATGTAGTTAAATACGTATTATTTTATGTTATTTAGTTTATTTGACATAACTCTTAACATATTGTTGGTGTAACCTATTAGCTGAATAATAAACCGGTTAATTTAGATCTTGACCACATAAAATGAATCATAATTTTCCACAGGGAATTGTAGGACATTATTAGATAGAATTTTAGTCATATTTGTAACATTCTGTTGCAGATACTCGGATGTAAACAACATTGCATGGTTAATGTACTACTGAACACGTTGTTCTGCTATTTTTTTTTTTTTTTTGCTGTCTAAACAACAACAACAACAAAAAAAAAAACGTGTGGAAGCTGCTAAATCATATAGAGTCTTAGCCTATAAGAAGGAAAGGCCGCAACATTTTGACAAACTAAAGTTAATAGGCTGGAAAAGATACCTATGAGCAGTATTAATAAAGATATTAGCCTAATATTTCACCTACCTGACTGTAAATTATAAGAACAAACACAAATGTTGTCAAGATTCTTGCTCTGGAAATCCTGGTTAAGTTTGGCCAACAACAAACCCCTTTTGTTCCTCAAACAGTTTTTTGCACTCTTCTCTTTGATTTGTTATAACTTTTGGCAATCTATAGTACTCAAAATGTTTTTCCCGGTCAGACTGATTAGTACAGCCAAAAAAATAAAAATAAAATAATTGGCTATTTTCAGCAGCAATAACCAGCAAAATATGCGCGTTTTGTTCGGTTCAGTGGCATTGTTTACATTCAATGCTGCCAATATGGCCGATTAATGACATGTCGTAAAAACTCTCTATATTTGTAACCTTCTGATGCATATGTTACCCTTTTTAGGCCAAAAATATACAAAAATGGCACCATCATCCTCATCATACTGTCTAGTCTCTTGGTCTCTCCAACCACTAAGCATCTGAATGTGACATACTCGTCTTCTTCAAAGCTTCAGAAGAATGAAGGATCTTCTGAAAAGCCTGTGAAGGTAGAATTGCTATTGTTTTTTTATATATTAGTGCTGTAATAGTGGCAGCACTATGACAATAACAGGTGTTTGTTAACAATTATGTATTAGAATATCCACCAAAAAAAGATTTTAATGAGGTTTTTTTTTTATCATTGGTAAAAATGAGAAAGTTTCTCGAGCACCAAAGCAGAAATAAGACCTTGAAATAAGACCTTCATGAGTATTTTTGTTGTTATGGTTATGAAAATGCTCTTGGAAGACCAACATTTTCCACATTTGCCTTATATTATAATCATAATTATCACGTGATATAATCATTGCTTTAACATACGCATTGTTTCGTCTTAAATTAATACAGGATGTTAACTAACTGCATTATCCTATGTAAAAACAAATTTTGTAAAGCTGCTTTGAAGCTGTATGTGCTGGCAAAAGCGCTATAAAAACAAAAACAGAACAAATATTTCACACACTTGTATTGTTGTCTGTTTTTACAGTGAGTCTGTGCATCAACCTTACATCCAGCAGAGGGCGATACAGCATCAAGATGGTATTGGCCCAGCCAGCCTCCAAAGCCCGTTCTGAGACCTTTTTTAAAAAAAATCTGATTATGCCACCTCATATGTGCGCTGGCCATTCCTGGCGTCGTGTTTCAAGTTATCCATAAAAGATAACTTAAAACATAGAATCTGAGACATATGAAGGTACAGAGCAGTGCTAGTTTTTCAGTCACTTTCTTATTTGTTATGTTTGTTTTTAAGGTTTAGTGATGCTAACACATGCTTATATGTAACCCTGGACCACAAAACCAGTCATAAGGGTCAATTTTTAAAAAATGAAATATGGCCGAGATACAACTATTTGAAAATCTGGAATCTGAGGGTGCAAAAAAAAAAAAAAAAAAAAAAGTAAATATTGAGAAAAGTTGTCCAAATGAAGTTCTTAGCAATGCATATTACTAATCAAAAATTAAGTTTACAGTAGGAAATTCACTATTCACTCAAAATATCTTCATGGAACATGATCTTAATACTTAATATCCTAATGATTTGTGGCATAAAAGAAAATAATTTTGACCCATACTATGATGTTGGCTATTGCTGCAAATATACCCATGCGACTTGTTTTGTGCTCCAGGGTCACATATCTCATGGGAAAAGATTTTATGATAACTTTTTTCAAGAAGCAATATGCTCCATAAATTAAAGAGGCTGGTTTGTTAAGCTACATATTAAAAAAAAAAAAAATGCATTAAAAAGTCTTTCTTTCTCACCTTCTCTCTCTCTCTCTCTCTCAAGTCTAAGGGCGGAGAATTAGATGATTGGCTATCTTTGTGTTCCGTCATGCCAGAGGCAGGGCTGTCACAGAACGCTGTCCTTTTAGGGACATAATTGAGGCGGGCAGGACGTCATGTGTGGGCGTGATAGGGCGATTGTGTCCGAGAAAGCAAGATTGACAGGAGTGACAGCTCTATTTATTGGCTGCTAGAGTCTAGTCAGCAAAAGGCCATTCAGGGCCACTGGCTGGCTCTGCTGGCGGCCTGTGCAGTCGGCGCCTGGTGAGTAAGCATTTAGACAGCAGCCCTCACCGCTGCAATGCATGGGAGAAATATCTCTGTCAACACTGACTGTGATCTTTGACGGTGCCTCTAAAGAGGAAGGTCATACATATGAATGCAATCTCTGTCACACTCTTTTTCACACACACTCGCGCACATAAACACACACACAAAACCAAGCCTGACATAAATTGCACATAATGCCATGTTGTCAAAGTCCCCTGGCATAGAGATCCAGCAGTAAATACCCTTGAATAAAGGTTCAGAGGCCTGACCCTGGAAACATGTCACTGAAATTTTCTCAGCACATTACGTTTTGAATGTTGTCTCTGTGGGACGGTTCTAGCTTTTACACATTGGCTGTAAAACAGTTTCATGTTTGCTATTTCAAATTCTTGATGAATGTAAGTTAGTGTGGGGGCAATATGAGATTTCTATATCCCACAATGTGGTCACATGATGCAATTCAAATCAGTGTTGTGCGCCATTCAAATTTGAATATCTTTTAAATTCTAGTTTAATTTGAGTTCTAAAAAGTTGAATTGTAAAAGTCAAAGGAAACAGCGTGAAGGCAAACTTTGAATGATGGCTTGACAAAGCCTTGTTTTAAAGTTCTGAAAGTTTGACAGCATTATAGGCTGACAGAGAGATCCATTCAATTTATGCAGTATATATAAAAAGGTATTCATGTGTATATACAATATCAATAAAAAATTTGGGGTTAGAAAGATTGTTTTTAGGAAGTCTTTAAAGCTCACCAAAGCTGCATTTCGTAGATTAAAAGTACAATAAAACCAGTGATATTTCGAAATATTATTACCATTTAAAATAACTGTTGTCTATTTAAATATACAGTTAAAGTCAAAAGTTTACATACACCTTGCAGAATCTGCAAAATGGTAACTATTTTACCAAAATAAGAGGGATTGTACAAAATGCATGTTATGTTTTTATTTAGTACTGACCTGAATAAGACATTTTACATAAAAGATGTTTACATACACAGTCCACAAAAGAAAATAATAGTTGCATTTATAAAAATAGATAGATTATAAAAAAGATTCTTAATACTGTGTTGTTTCCTGAATGATCCACAGCTGTGTATTTTTGTTTAGTTATAGTCGTTTATGAGTTCCTTGTTTGTCCTGAACAGTTAAACTGCCCGCTGTTCTTCAGAAAAGTCCTTCAGGTCCCCCAGATTCCTTGGTTATTCAGCACTTTTGTGTATATGAACCCTTTCCAACAACTGCGTGATTTTGAGATTTATCTTTTCACACTGAGGACAACTGAGGGACTCATATGCAACTATTACAGATGGTTCAAACTCTCATTGATAATCCAGAAAGAAAGAAAAACCAATGCATTAGGAGCCAGGGGGTGAAAACATTTTGAATTTGAAAATTAGGGTAAATTTAACTTATTTTGTCTTCTGGGAAACCTATAAGTATCTCCTGTAGCATCGAAGGGCAGTACTAAATTAAAAATACATATTTAAGCAAACTAAGAAAAATGTACACATTCTGTTCAAAAGTTTTCACCCCTGGCTCTTAATGCATTGTGTTTCCTTCTGGAGCATCTGTGAGCGTTTGAACCTTCTGTAATAGTTGAGTCCCTCAGTTGTCCTCAGAGATGGATTTCAAAATCGTACAGTCATTGTTGGAAAGGGTTCAAATACACAAAAATGCTGGAAAACCAAAGAATTTGGGGAGCTGAAGGATTTTTCAGAAGAACAGCGGTCAATTGAACTGTTCAGGACAAACAAGGGACTCATGAACAACTATCACTAAAAAAAAAAAAAAAAAAAAAAAAACACATCTGTGGATCATTCAGGTAACAACACACTAATAATAATAATTCTGTTTCACTGATTTGATGCTCAAAAAACATTTCTGAATGGCCAGTGCTATTAAAATTCCAACTCATACACTGAAAAGGAGTTATTTCCTAAATCTGCCCAGTTGTGATTCAAATAATAAAATGACCTTGTAAAATACGATATACCCCTGAAACAGTTTTCAGGAAATGTATTGCCATCACTGACTGTAGTATTTATTTAATCTTTTTTGATTTCTCTTTGTCTATTTCCAGTAATGTACGAAGCCCTGGAGTCACAATAAACAGCATCTCTAGTACTTCAGGAATTTCATCCAACATGGAGGATGAAGAGCTTTCTCCTGGTGAGTTCTGGGAACTCTGTGTATGTGATTTCTGATAAAATAATCCTGCAGTTGTAACTTTGGTCAAAAGTCCCCTGTACTTGTTGCACTTGGCCAATGAATGTCTACGACAATATTTAACTCACAATTTTGGCTTCTTTGCACACACATAAACATCCACGTGCAGGCACAGATATACACACATCAAACAAAAATCATTCTTTTATATATGTTTGCGTAACCTTCCCATCAAACAAAGGTGAAAGAAAACAAACACTCTGCAAAGGAAATGTCCTCCTAAAGGAAACACGCTCACTTGGTGTTACAGCACGTTTTGGTACTAAAATATTTGTGTTTCGGTTTTTCAGAAACGTCAACGTCCAGAGGGTCGCGACCTCGAAATGTGAAAACTAGTGATGTTACGAAACACTCAAAACTGAGTAGGGACTACGCGTAAGTGTTTCATACCAACTGCCATAGTTATAGTCAATATTATATGTGACCCTGGACCACAAAACCAGTCTTGAGCCAAAATACATTATATGGTTCTTTTATGCCAAAAATCATTAGGATATTGAAGATATTTTGTAAATTTTCTACCATTAATATATCAAAACTTAATTTTTGATTAGTAATATGCATTGCTAAAAACTTCATTTCTCAATATTTTTTTTTTTTTTGCACCCTCAGATTCTAGATTTTCAAATAGTTTATCTCGACCAAATTTCCAATTCAAGTGGTTCAACTGGTTTTGTGGTCCAGGTTCACATATAGAATAGGTTTCACACTGTCAGTCCAGCACTGAGATGCAGTGTCCTTCAGCCTAATAAAAGCAGGCGATTCATGTACTTAGGAAAGGGCCACAGAAAGTAGCACCTAATATCCTAAAGCTGTCATGCTCAGAGAATCACTTAATAAGGCACATAATCGTAAGAGGCGGCCAAGACCTCAGATGACACTAAATCAATTGGCAGACGGTAACTCCTCAGGCGGGCCACGGTACCTAAGCTCTGAGTTATGACTTTCGGGGTGCCCCAGGGCTCAATACCCGGCCCACTCACACTTCTCTCCGTCCCAACTTTACCCTCTGGACTTAATTCATTTTTCCCTCGCTGGATCTGACAGGTTGCGTGTTACTTGGCGCCTCTCAAGTCGCCGGGCCAGCGCTATGATTAAGGGAGATGGAGGAGGATTAATGGAAAAGTACAGGAACACCGAGGAACGGTGTTGACCTAGAGGGAAGAACCTTGCGCTAATTCTTAACATGCCGTTTGTTTCTGGCAGGCAAAGATAAAAGGTTATATGTCTCAAGAAACCGTAAGTACGTCAGAAGTGTTTATTTGGTTTGTCCAGGCGTATATTGAAACAGTTGTTTGCGAAGGAAATTGAAATTATAGTACTGCACAACCCAGCTATTTGCTGTGGAGGTCTTGCTTAATCATTTCCATAGCTCATGTTGTCTTTGGTGTCAATTCCCATCTGCAGATGATACCGCTAAAGGATGAATGGCAATCAGATGTTAGTTGTTTTTGAACAGAGTTGGAGGGCGCTTTCGTATGGCAATCATGAGAAAATGCTGCGCTGAGAATTGCGTTCGCCGCAAAGAACGCTTAATCCTTGTCGCTTCCCCATCTTTACCGACATGCGTCTCGCTGGCGAGCTGCCGCTCTGTTGTGCTCATCCCGACAAGAAGACGTTAAACGCCAGTGGAGCTTTTCCAGGTTAGCTTCCCACATTCTCCTCACTAATCAAGAGCTGCCTCGCAATAACGATAAATCTCTCATTTTGACGTGCGGCATAAATAAAGCAAACAGGCCTCGGTTTGATTACCCAGACTCCCCGTGAACAGACGGGCATTTGAGTGGCTCTGCTATTTATCAACCTGGATCTCCCTTCCTCTCAATCTCTCCAGCACTCAAAAAACGCCGTCACTGATTGCGTTTAATGTCTAACACATGGCCTGGCCAAGCATTCCCACTGCTGCCCGGGGAGGTGTTTGGACTGATTAAGAGAACTGTTTTTGCGGCCAAAGACTTGGGTTGTGAAACCGAAAGGTTTTGGCAAGGCGGCAGAATTTCGGGTGTAGCTCTGGGGACTCGAATGCGGCTGCCTCTGTGGTTCGCGGACAGAGTTTCTACTCTCGGAATCTTCCAGAAGCATCCAAACGGGGAAGAAATGGCGTAGAGCAGCAATTACTTATTATCCTGAGGAGTGTTCCTCACATCAGTGCCTCACTTCTCTCTCTTTCTTTTCCCCCTTCATCCATTCAGCACTTCTCCCGTTTTGCCGGCTGCCTGGGGTCACATTTAACCTGGAAGTGCTCTGATTGGGCCGAGGGTCACTTCACGGGCCCCCAAATTGCCTGCACCCATCCGTCACTGTCAGGCCATTATTAGTGCTATTATCATCAAAGTCACAGTCTGAATTATAGCGCATGCACAAGCAGCGCCGCTCGGACTTAACGGCGACCTGAGCCAGGATGACAGCGAAAAGGGTTGAGACCTTGCCGATGACATCACTCTAATCCCTCAAAGGCAGAAATGGGCTGACGCTGAACAGAACTGCGTTCTGGGAGAAAGTTTGCAGGTTGCACGGCTTCGTGTCATCTTGAAACGCTCAGATTCATGTTAACAGATGACCATAGGCCAGATCTGGATCTGCCTGCGGATTTGGGAGCAGTATAAAGTCAAAAAGGTCTTGTTTCTCAAAGAATATGCAGTGATTTACATGTCGGTAGTTAATGAGAAGCAGCATTTGACACGTGGGAAAGTTTGCGTATATTCATTAATTTAGCAGCAGGTGCTTTTAGACAAAGAAACATGCTTTTAGAAAAATAAATTAAGGTTTTTGAAGAAAACATTCCAGGATTTCATTCCATATAGTAGACTTTAATGGACATCAGTGGGTTGAAGATCCAAATTGCAGATTCAGTGCAGCTTCAAACGGCTCTACACGATCCCAGCCGAGAATTAAGGGTCTTATTTAGTGAAACAATCAGTCATTTTCCAAAAAAAATGCTCATCTTGCACTAGCTCGACTACACTTTGCGTAGTCATGTTGAAAAGATTGCACACAATGTAGGCAGAAGTACCGACCCAGTGTTTGCAAAGTGAACGTGCAAAGAAAGTCAGATGCCCTTTACAAAAAAGGGTGAAACAATGATGTCGGATTGAGAAGTTGGAGGAGAAAATGAGATTGTTGAGTTGAGTTTTTCTACCCTACCTTTTTGAACTGAAGTACACAGACGAAGAACTAACCTTTCCAATGTGATTACATAATGCTGCGAGAAGTTGTGGACACAAAGCTAGTGCAATACGAGCATTTGTGGTTAATGTTTTTTTTTTTTTTAAGAAAATTACCAATCGTTTCGCTAGATAAGATCCTTATTCCTCAGCTGGGATTGTGTAGAGTCCTTTGAAGCTGCATTGAAACTGCCATTTGGACCTTCAACCCGTTGATCCCCATTGAAGTCCACTATATGGAGAAAAATCCTGGAATATTTTCCACTTCCACAATAAAAATTTCCTGATAATTTACTCATTCCCATGTCATCCAAGATATTCATGTCTTTCTTTCTTCAGTCCCAAAGAAATTTCGTTTTTTGAGGAAAACATTCCAGGATTTTTCTGGGTGTAGTGGACTTCAATGGGGATCAAAGGGTTGAAGGTTAAAAATGCAGTTTCAAAGGGCTCAAAGTGCTCTACACGATCAAAACTGAGGAATAAGGGTCTTATCTAGCAAAACAATGCCATTTTCTTAAAAAAAATAATGTTTATACACTTTTTATCCATAAATGCTTGTCTTGTCTAGCTCTGTGATGCACATGCACTCCGGTTAAAGACAAAATCGGCCTACATTGCTGTTTTACCTTTTTTTTTTTGTAAAGGACGTTTGACCTTCTTTTTACGTTCACTTTGTAAACACTGGCTTGTTACTTTTGCAGCGATGTAGGACAATTTTGCAATTGGAGGATAAAATGAGATGGGAGTTTTTCGACATACCCAAACTGTCTTGTTAACTGTCTTAAGCTAGACAAGACAAGCTTTTGAGTGTAAAAAGTTTAAAATTGTAAAAAAAAAATTATTAAACAACCGATTGTTTCACTAGATAAGACTATTTTTCCTTGGATGGGATTGTGTAGAGCCCATTGAAGCTGCATTGAAACTGCATTTTAACCTTCAATCCGTTAAGCACCATTAAAGTCCACTATATGGAGAAAAATCCTGGAATGTTTTCCTCAAAAAACGTAATTTCTTTGACTAAAGAAAGAAAGACATGAACATCTTGGATCTAGAAACACAATTTCTGCACCACAAAGAGTTGCAAAACTCATGACGGAGTTGCGCCTGTGCACTAAACTGTAACAGATGAAAGTATTTAAACATCAAAAATTCCACATTTTAATTAAAAAATAAGAGATGTAACACTTAAAAAATCTGTGTTTCCCCTTCAAAGGCTTGCAAAACCTCTGTCCGGCACTCCTTCACATTCACCGCTGCCCTGGACACCGAATGGCCTGCATTGTTTTGTACTCATGTGTCAGTCTATGTTGTCTCTTTGCTACAGATCTTAAGGCAGCGCTGTTGTCCTTTTAAATTAAGCTTCTCCATATGCATGAGCGGAGGGGGGGAGAGAACATTGGCAACGGAGGAAAGAAGTGCCATGGCGGGGAGTCTAATCAAATGACAGACTGCTGAGCAGACTCAATACGAGCTGTCCATCAGCGATAGGTGAGTGTGAGAAACAACGCAGTCTCGCATGCAAGTCTACATAGAAATGTTATGAGGCGCATTTAATACAGATATTATAGTATGTAAGTGTGTTCATTTGTGTCATGCTTTTAGGCCCGGGCGGCTGGCCCACCTTTCTGTTCATTATATCATTTTAAGGCACTCCCAAGGGTTGATGGGAGTAAGGTCAGAGTTCAACTCCAACGCCCCCATATGGTCAATTAAATCCCACTCAGTGCCCAAGACGGGCCTCTTTCTTTATGGCACTATTTACTCTGCTATATTCATTATGTACAGAGAAGGAAAGATGGAGATGAAGAGATCAAGAGAGAAGAAAATTTTGTTTTTGTTTTTTTGATGCATAAGCTTAAAGGATGCAAATTTCACTAGGGTTGGGAATTTCCACATAGCGTTTCCAGATTATGCATAACTATTTGATTGAGAATATCGTTTCTATTGTTGCAATAATGCAATACTGCATTTCTATTTTTTTTTTCTACAGTTAAAGTGAAATGTTTACATACACCTTGGAGAATCTGCAAAATGTTAATTATTTTACCAAAACAAGAGGGATCATACAAAATGCATGTTGTTTTTTTATTTAGTACTGATCTGAATAAGACATTTCATATTAAAGATGTTTACATATAGTCCACAAGAGAAAATAATAGTTGAATTTATAAAAATGACCCTGTTCAAAAGTTTACATCCCCTTGATTCCTAATACTGTGTTGTTACCTGAATGATCCACAGCTGTGTTTTTTTGTTTAGTAATAGTTGTTAATGAGTCCCTTGTTTGTCCTGAACAGTTCAACTGCCTGCTGCTCTTCAGAAAAATCCTATAGGTCCCACAAATTCATTGGCTTTTCAGCATTTTTGTGTATTTGAACCCTTTCCAACAATGACTGCATGATTTTGAGATTCGTCTTTTCACACTGAGGACAACTGAGGGACTCAGTATACAACTATTACAGAAGGTTCAAACACTCACTGATGCTCCAGAAGGAAAAATGAAGCATTATACGAGCCAAGGGTGTAAACTTTTGAACAGAGTGAAGATGTGTATTTTTCTTATTTTGCCTAAATGTCATATTTTTTTACATTTATTACTGCCCTTCAGAACCTACAGAAGATACTTACATGTTTCCCAGAAGACAAAATAAGTTAAATTTACCATAATCTTCAAAAACCCTTATGTTTGATTGAATTAACTCTTTCCAATTAATATTACTAAACTGTTTAAATTGTGTTGGCACTTAATACCAATGCTGACAAATGTTGTCAAAATATTTTTGTACATTGTCTTTTTTTTTTTTTTTTTTTTTTTTACCTCAGTGGCGTCATGAATGGCATCGTTTGATTTCAGCATTTTAATTTTTTTTTTTTTTAAGTAATTTACTCCCAACCCCATGTTTTGTTTTTAGACTGACCTCAGATCAGGTCCTTTAGTAGCAATTCTCACACATAGGCAAGTCTGACAGTCACAAGACAAACTTCAAAGCTGCTCAGACTAAATAAAGAATGACAGACTGTGACCCAGAAAAGATGTATGTGCAATTGATTTGTTAGGAGAGGGGTGAAAGGCCTTATGGGTAAAGTAAATAAAAGAATGCATATCAATATATCATCAATACTCCTCTTTACGCTGGTTTGGAGCCTCTCAAGAGGCTGCAGTATGCTGGGCAGAGATCAATAACCGGTCTGTCTGAGCGAGAAATGGTGGCTCTGCTGTCACATTTGTAGTCTGGGCTGTAATAACATCTGCTGTGATGTAAGAGCTGATTTAAGCACGGATCTTCATGTTTGGTCTCTGCAGATCAGGAGCGTCATGGTGGATCCAGCAAGTTGAGTAAGCCATTTTGTACATGTAAGTTCTCAAAACAAACTGAAATGTCTCTGGCCACCAGGATCAATGTAGTGTAGTGTTCATGCTTGTCTAATCACCGTCATAAGAGAAGGTGCCAGTTTTCTTTCATCCAGCATGTAAGTGCATCTTTCTTAGTTTCCGTAGCGAATTAAATCTGTGTCTCTTAACAGAGAGTCTTTGTGTGCTAGTTTGTTTTGAATCAACAAGCTCATAGAGATATGGCTTTTTAGTTAAATGCATCAAAACCTCACATACCCTATAGAGAGTTTGCACTTACGCTACGATTTGGTCAGTTAATGTACTGCTGAATACGTTGTTCTGCTAATTTATGCTGTCTAAACCTTGGAAAAAACATGTGGAAGCTGCTAAATCATATAGAGAAGGACTTAGTCAGTATTTTGACAAACTGAAATTTATTTTACGTATGAGCAGTATTAAGATATTAGCCTAATATTTCCAAGTACTGCTCACTGCAGAGCCAAATGGCCTCCAGCTCCACCTCTCTTGATGTCCAGCTCCACCTCTAAGTGAACAAATGGGTGGAGTTAAGGTTAGGGATAGGGTAAGGGGTAGGGTTAGGGTGTGGTTAGGTGTCTATCTCCACCCATTACCTCCAGCGAGGGGGAGCTGGAGCTCCAGCTCCTCCCATATGGCTCTGCAGCAATATTTCACCTACCTGACTGGAAATGATCAGAACAAACATGAATGTTGTTAAGATTCCTGTTTTGGAAATCCTGGTTCAGTTTGGCCAACCACAAACGTCTTTTGTTCCTTGTTTTTTCACTCTTCTCCTTGATTTGTTATAACTTTTGGCAGTCTATAGTACTCCAGATGTTTTCCCCTGTCTGACCCATTAGTACAACCCAAAACTTGAAAATAATTGACCATTTTCAAGAACAATAATCATCAGTATGAGAGTTTTGTTTGGTTCAGTGGCATTGTTTACGTTCAGCGACAGCAATATGGCCGATGAGGCGTTGTGAAAACATTTTTACTCCTGGTATTGAGATCTATTTTGACAATCCAGGTGTAAACAGGATCCAGAACACTTTGAGAAACTCTAAATCATATTTGAAATGCATGTGACCAAACTACATTTGTAATATTAGTTTTCACAATGTGTCATCAATCGGCCATATTGACGGCACTGAACGCAAACAGTGCCACTGAACCAAGCAAAGCTTGCATATTTTGCTGATTATTGCTGCTGATAATGGTCAATTATTGTCATGTTTTGGGCTGTACTAATCGGTCAGACCAGGAAAAAATCTGGAGTACTATAGACTGCTAAAAGTTATAACAAATCAAGGAGAAGAGTGCAAAAAACTGTCTTGAGGAACAATATAGGCGTTTAAAGTTGGCAAAACAAGAATCTTGACAACATTCGTGTTTGTTCATCATTTCTGGTCAGGCAGGTGAAATATCAGGCTAATATCTTAATTAATACTGCTAGTGTAGTCTTTCTTTAACACCTATTAACTTTTGTCAAAATATTGCACCCTTTTCTGCTTACTAAGTCGTTCTCTCTATGATTTAGCAGCTTCTGCATGTTTTTCTTGTGGTATAGACAGCATAAATTAGCAGAACAACGTATTCAGTAGTACATTAACCGTGCAAACCATGCTGTTGTTTACATCTGAGTATATCGCCAGCATGGCCGTGCATCCGGGTAACTAACCAAATCGTGACATAAGTGCAAACCCTCTAAAGGAGATGGGAGGAAAAATATATTTCAATGCTTTCTCCCGCAATAATATCATTGGGTAATTACACTGTGTATAAATTGTGTATTGTGTAGAAAGCACTGTGTATAAGCATCATGGAGCCACTATTAATATGCATAGCATTGATATTGCTTTTAAATACTTTTACTTTCACTTTCGAGATTCGCGATCACACATACTCTGTGCACTAGGGAGAGGCCGTACTTACCACACATTTTACAAGATTAGATGTTTCCTGGTGCTCAGGATCTTGGCTAACCATGTCCCTTTAGTGGCTCTGTAGAACGTGTTATTAGTTTTTCGTGCCTTTCCGAACACGGATTCACTATTCGGGCACATCTCAGTGAAGCAACGCCTACTCACCTGTCAGTCATCATCCACTACTTAAGGGTCCACTGAAGTGCTTTAAAACACTCAGCGTTGTTCTATATGTTGACGTAATTTCAACTGGAAAAAAGGGCAGGACTGCTTGATGTAGATTTTTTTAAATAGCCAATAAATAGCATTCTGTGAAGAATTCAAATGGGTCCAATACGTTTTATGGAGCAGACGTGTGCGCTGTGGTGATTCGTGTGAAACTGCGTGAAACCAGACTTCTTTCGTCCCAATGGAAAGCATATTTACACTGTCTGAATAGTTCCCTATTCCCTAGTGCACTACGTGTCATTCACCGCACAGAAAATACAAATTCTGTGGACAAGTGACTGATTTCAGCCACAGCTTCAGTGTGTTTTTATAGTGTAGGGGGCGGGACATTTCGGATTCTAGAGAGCATTTGATTGGACAGAATCTGAAGTGCAGGGTGATGTCATCAAAATCGTTGATCCATATTGGCAGAAGTTACAGAGACTGTAAGTTTTAAATGATTATATCTTCTAAATGCAAATTTGTCATTGTTTTAAAACATTTTAGCTCACAGATAACCTTAAGGCTAACATATTCATACTAAAAGCCAAAAAACTTCTATTCTGATTTCATGGGGACTTTAAAAACAAGGGTTTTGAAAGAAATGAACCTTAGGCTAGTTTGGCTAATACACATCTATTTGTTAAATTTAATACATGAAAACTGAGAATAACTGAGAAACTCATTTGAGAAGTATTTTACTAGCTGGTATGACATGATCTTGTGATTGGATCAAACGAGGCGTCATTTATACTGACCCATATTCACTGTGCATATAACTAGAATACAGGCTGTGGACATACTGTGGACATGACACCATTTGATTGACCTTTTGTGATCCCCAGCCTGCTTTAATGAGTTACAGGATCCACTTTGTTCCAGCACAGAGCCGCTTCCCTCCTCCCATCCCTGCAGAGGCCTCTCTTTTACAACCTCAGGTGCTTCTGGATACACTTAGCACTCACTGTACGTCACTTGGGACTGCATGGGGTCAACCCTTACCTGACCTCCCACTGGTATCTGTGCTCACGCAGCCAAAAAAAGAAAGAACAAGTGAGTATGAAAAAGAAAGTGGCCTATAAAGTGTCTCCATAATGTGGGAGAACATATTTTACGTCTTTAGGTTTATAGGTTTGTTTTAGTTGTATTTTAGACATTTTTTTGGGGTTTAAAGTGAAAGTAGATTTTACATTACATTTAAATCATTTACATCATTGTTCATTGAACAATACTTGTGCAGCATTTGTTAATTTTAGTTAATTTAATGTTAATTTCAGCATTTACTAATGCATTATTAAAATCACAAGTTAACATTAGTTAATGCACTGTGGACTTACATGAACAAGCAATGAACGACTAACATTAACAAAAATGAATAGTGTAATGTATTGTTTACTGTTTATTCATGTATTTTAATACATTAACTAATGGTAACAAATGACACCTTATTGTAAAATTTATCGTTTTTTTTTCTTATTTCTATTGTATTACAATTCCTATACATTTTCTAAATGCATTTGTTTTATTGTTTTTAAACAATAAATCGGTTACAAAAAGAAAACAAAATTAAAAATATTTACCTGCCTGTGTCTAAAACATATTACTCTGTCACAATTTTTTATTATTTTTGTAATGTTTTTTGATCATTAAAATTAGTTTATAATTAAAATGTGTTGTACTACAATGAAACCTAATTCATATATTTCATTAGATTATGACAGTAATGACTTAATTTAACAATGATGTGTATGACAGTTATGATTATGATGATTTTAACTATTAGATACGGTCAAGTAGGTCAAAATCCATATTTCCAAAGGGAATAAAGACATTTTATGTTTTTAAAGCTAGATGCATTTCATGCTAGGTTAATTTTATGTTCGATAATAGTTTATAAAACACATTTAAAAGGTGTTGACACACAAAAATATGTTTTTAAAAAGCTGACTGCGTGTACATGGTGGTAAATCAAAGCTGCTAAATAAATTAGTAAATAATAAAAAAAAATAGATAATAGCCATTAGGATCATTCCAAATGGCTAACTGTTAGCTAGTCTATAATTAATCTCACTTTCACGTACAAAATAAACATCAGATGCGAGATTTACGTTATTAAAATGACCTAATGTTAACACTAGCTAATACATAGCTATGACAGATTATGAGCCGTTCATGATGTCTTTTTTCTTCAAACTGTTATAGATTTAAGACATGTTAGCCGGTGTTAAAACTTTTAGGGTCTCTTTTCCACACATTTTAGTCGTTTTCCAGTGTTTCAGGGCGCACTCGTGATGTTGACACGCCAGAGTGTCTTTAACTTTAATCGAAATGCCACGAGCGTGAAAGTCATCAGGCTGTCACGGATCTGCGCGTGGCCATGACCGGCATGATAAAGAACCGGACGGTATTTCGGCGAGGAAAACGGCTAATGGGCGAAAGATGAGGAGAAAAACAATAGCAAAGCGCATCCTGTACAATGGATACGAGGGATACGAAGAGACACCCGAAGAAACCGGCGCCAGGGCGAACCACGTCTTCAGTGTATGTAAACATCAAGCTTTTGTTGCGTATGTGTCATTGTTTTGCAGTCCCCTGATTTAATTATGTGACTGTCTTTCAGCAAGAGCCGGCGAAGAGGAGAAAATGGAGAGAACTAAATGGAGAGGACATCTCAGCTTGCAATGCTGACTATATCAAGTTCAAAACAAAGGTCTGTTCCTTTTTATTGCTGAATCAATATCAGTTTTGTTTTTAGCTGATAAGCATTGCTGAATAGATTAAAACATGTTCCAGTGACATGTATAGCCTTTAAGATTTTAATAATAAAATGTAATAATGAAATTACATACAATGTAAATTTAAATCTTTCATGTGATTTAAGAAGCTTTAAATGATGTATTTCAGTCTTAATGCATCTGTAGCCTAGTTTAATGAGGGTTAATAGGATCACATACTGTAAAAATGAAGACACTAGAGGCGTCATTTGGACTTCCTCAGATTATCACACTGCCAAAACCTCTGGAGAACCTTCAGGAACCGTTTCAAAAAGGGAAATCAGTTCACTGAGGAGCTTACATAATGGAGCCCCAAGAGTTCCTGCAGGAACTGCCATTAGTTCCTTAAGGAATTCCATTATTAGAATCCTAACTATATAATACTGTACTAGACTATTTGAGGCATCTTTAGAAGGTTCTCCAGAGGGTTCTGCCAATTTGAGGAACCTCAAAATGATCATTTTTGCATTGCTAGCCAATGTTGTTTTGAAGTTGCAAACCAAACCTGAACCGCTGGTTTGTTGTATTTTCATTCATATGTGTTTTGCTTGCTCTTAAACAGGCTTTTGAGGTTGACAAGACCCTTGGAGATGCAACAAGGGATGCAGATTTTACTATGGAGGTATTATGGCACTAAATTCTACTTCTGGGCTATGTTATTAAGACTCGTATGGTTTAATATAACATAAATTATGTTTCTTACTGAAATATGTAGCAGAAAATCCATGAAAGACTTACGTTTAGTAAAAACCCCCACATCATTTTATACATAATTTGGACTATGGGGGGCACCATTATTCTGTCAATGTGAAATGGCTGCACTTGGTAAGTTACTGGCACTATCTGTTTCTATTTTTGCACTCGGAAAATAAAGTAGTCGAAGGGCAACAAGAGAAGTTCTTACTGCTTTTCCTAGCGATAAGAGGAGGAGCAAAGAATGGGAAGATGCCTGTGGACGAATAAAACTACCTAAAGACCTGCGTTTTTGTTCTCTCCACTTTAGCCCTGATGCCTTCAAAGCTTTTAGTAGACCACAGCTACTGAAAGAGCTTAGACAAGAAATGCTAGATGCCATTCTGGCAGGATGTAAACATGCCAATGCTTGTCATGATGCCGCAGCCACATTTTTTTTTTCTCAGCGCAGATTTCATTCAATATCCGGAGCGTTTAGACTCCTTATGGAGAAAATTGATGGTATGGTATTTGGTTTAAGCCTACGCTTATATCCATCACCACCTGTACACTCACAGTAGCTGTGGTCATTGTATCAGTATTTTATTTTTTGAGTTGTGTTGCGGTAAATATAGCAACAGGTAGCGCCAGTAGCTCATGGAGTACAACCATTTTATGTCATAATGGCCCCATAGTCCAAAATATGTATAAAACTATATGGATTTTTTAAATAACGTAAATCTTTCATGAGTTTTCTACTACATATTTCAGTAAGAGACAGCATTGACGTTATATTAAGCCAGGGTTAACAATTTAACATTTAACTCACTGCATAAATTAAACTAACCCATCAGGCACACAACGTCTTAAAATGTTGATATTTGGTTGAATTTCGGTTGCAACTTGGGTGGCCAAAATTCAACGTCAATTCTGATGACATCTAATGTCGACATTAATTTGATGTCCAAACCCGACGTCAACTGACATTGATATTTTGTTGTTTTTAGGTTGTGTTACCTAAATCCAACATTAAGGCAATCTGAAGTCAAATACTGATGTCAGCCTGATTTTCATTCTCAACCAAAATGCAACGTCTTTCTAACAGTGGGGTCCAATGTCAACCTAATGTTATATTGACGTTTTCTTAATTCTGAACATCTACTGTGAAATGGCTTTTAGGGGTTTAGAGACAAAGTGTATTGCACTTCAACTCGTTCGGGACCAAACACTTGTTTTCCATGCTTAAAATAATCATGGGCATTTCTGGCACATTACTGATTCCAGTTTGAACCAGAGATTGTCTTACTATTGGGAGATGAAACGGTCTGTATTATTTACTGTTGGAGAAAGCGTAATGGTCAACCTGGATCATGTGTGCCTTGATAACCAATCACATTATGGCTTTGACGTCATTGAATTTCAGTTTTTAGAGTTGTGCAACATTCAATCTCCATTTACGGATACTTTAGGAATGAATGGGAAGTGCTGTAATCGCGTGACTTCTCTTATAAAATCTTTTTTTTTTTGGTGTAAACTCTATAAATAGTTAAATCCAAAACCATTTAGTCCAAAACAGGTTGAAGATTAGCTGATATGCTGTTTATTCAATAATTTATTTATTCAGCATAGTAAAGCCTCTGCTCAATTGACATCCATTAAAAAGAACGCCATCTGGTTTTCTTTCCCTGCACCGCAGTGTTAGCTTTAGCCGTTACGCTTTTTTGGCTATTGGTTGCAGGCTTGCCTTCTAGTGGCTTTGTTTGAACCCATGTTTCCACTCAGCTTATAATGTGACGTGGATAATATTCTTCCAGGTGCTTGGAAGCCTCCAATCACGTTCAAGGGCGGAGCTTATTGCCATGGTGTTGAGTATGCAGAGGGAGATGGACGGCCTTCGAGAGCAAATCAGAAGCCTTACAGGTAAAACAGTGGACTTCTGAAATGTGGCAAAGTGCCCTTTATGTGTTTTTTTTTTTTTTAGAGAAGTGCATTTCCATTGGCAAGGAAAGTTGTGCACCGAGCTGAAATCTCGCTAACAACCAACTCGTTCACAGATCATTTCATGTTTCAAGATCATTTCATTTTGAAAAAAAAAAGTTCAGCAAGTTCATGAGGAAACTTCACGTCAGAGAAAGATTTAGTGTTACTGTGGTGTGCCGTGTTACACAACAGGTCGCCTTTTGTTGTCAGACAATTTTGGGCTAAATTCGTATTTTTTTTCACAGCTTGTGGGAAGTTGGCTCAGACACTTGAAGAGCTGATCGAGAAGAGTGATAGATGGCTGTGCGGCAGTCACGAAGCAGCAACTCCCAGCATTCCAAGGGAACCTGAGAGAAGCAGGCCACCCAGTCACATTTCTCCTCCGAGGGTGCTCAGTGGAAGAACAGCTGAATGTGCAAGTTCAGAGCAGCAGGGGTGTGGTCAGTATGAGGTCACACAAACAATGTCTCAAAGGAATGGAACGCTTCCCGAACAAAAAGTAAGAGTTACATTTTGGATGCCTCTATAATTAGCTTCAGAATGCCTCATTTTTGCTAAAAGTTCTTCTTAGAATCTTAATCTTTTTGAAATAAAAAGCTGTTTTTAGATTAATCTGCTGGTTATTGCTTTGATTATTCATACATAATGTTCAATGCTCTCCTTCAAACAATGAGAAAAGTGAAGTGATGTTTACATTGGGTTCAGAGTATTTTATAATAAAGAATACAATATGAAATGCTTAAAAAATTTATATAGTTTATCATATTTTTTAATAATCTGTTATTTCTCTGATTAATTCATGCCCAAATCATGTCCATTTTGCAAATGGGAGTAATGTAAACATTGTGTGCAAAAATAGTTTAAAGGTAAAGGTTACAATATTAAGTCAATTTATGTTTTTATGCAGTTGAGGTCAAAAGTTTAGATACACCTTGCAGAATCTGCAGAATCTGCTAAATGCTAATTATTTCAGATAATGCCAAAAGCATGTTATTTTGTATTTAGTAAGAAAATTATAGTTGAATTTATTAAAATGACCCTGTTCAAAAGTTTACATACGCTTGATTCAATACTGTGTTGTTACCTATATAATACACAGCTGTTTTTTTTCCGTTTAGTAATAGTTCATGAGTCTCTTGTTTGTCCTGAATAGTTAAACTGCCTGCTGTTTTTCAGAAAAAAATCCTTCAGGTCCCACAAACGCTATGGTTTTTAAAAAATGTTGTGTATTTGAACCGTTTCCAACAATGACTGTATGCTTTTGAGATCTATCTTTTCACTCTGAGTACAACTGAGGAACTCATAAAATGCAACTATAACAAAAGGTTCAAACACTCACTGATGCTTCAGAAAGAAAAAAACTATGCATTAAGAGCTTGAATTTGAAAATCAGGGTAAATTTAACTTATTTTGTCTCCAGGGGAACGTGTACGTATCTTCTGTAGCTTCCGAAGGGCAGTACTAATAAAAAAAATACAATATATAGGCAAAATGAGAAAAACCTTCATTCTGTTCAAAAGTTTTCACCCCCTGGCTCTTAATGCATCTTTTTTTTTACTTTTTTTCCCTCCAAAATATTGTCATTGTCAATTAAAAGCAGCAGAACAGTTTAAACAACTAAAATGAGTAAAATTACCAAACCAAATTTAGTGTGAACAGTTATCTTAATATATATGAATTATGCAATATTTTTTGCATTATGCATTATTTACTGTTTGTTTCTATAAAAATATCATTACCTGCATTTATGATTTTAAGTTCAGTTGTGGTTTGTTTAAAACTAGAATATGATGTTTAACTAATATTGGAATGACAGCACAATCTCTATGAAATATTCAAAGTTTAACATTGGTAGAAACATTAAATTGCTTTCTGTTAGAATGCATTGTTTTGCAAAATAGAAATGCATGCATTATAGGAATAGTAAAATCAAATTAAATGTTTTTAGGTCGTAGTAATGCATTTTGTACCTGACTAATCAATAATAACGTATATTGTTGATTATTTTAATTCCGTTTTATTATCCGTTGTAAAAATTAGTCATGCGTTGGTTGTTGACTGCATTTTAATAGCTATTTTTTTGTTTTTTTTCTCCAGGTTATCACTGCTGATCTCCTAGAGCGCTGCAACACAGGGACCACCGCTCAGAAACTCACCAACGACCTGCTACGCAGCCTCTACGACAGAGACTGTCTGGCCTCTCACTCAATCTCAGGCATTGTTAACAGCAAGCGAGGGATGCCTAAGCCAGCTCTTCCGGCACATGAGATCCAGGCCATTTTAAGTACGTATAAGGAACTGTTTGTAACAAGTACTGAACGGGTTAGTTCGAGAAAACGTTCAGTTCCATTTCATTAACTGCAATCAGGCTATTGTGAAGTTTGTGATTAATTGTGGTCTCAGGTTTGCCGTTTTGATTAGCAGTGAAACATTCTCCACAGGGACGGTGCAGAGGTTCTTCCCCGGAAAGACTGATTCGGAAATAAAGGGCTACATACGACAGAAGCTTCAGAATGAGGCCAAGAGGCTTCGGAAAAGACCACACCCAGCTGATGATCCACTGGTGGGCTCGTTTGAGGAGGCGCAAGCAACATTTGAGCATTGAGTGTTGACTTCCATTGGACATCCCAGTGAACTTAGTTAGCTGAAGAATTTGAAATCAAACTTATGGCACAAAATTCTGCTGTTAACCTTAACGGGATAGTTCATTTACTTAAAGAGATAGTTCACCCAAAAATATAATTTCTGTCTTTAATTACTCACCTTCATGTTGTTCCAAACCCGTAAGATGTTCGTTCATCTTCGGAACACAAATGAAGACATTTTTGATTAAATCTGAGAGGTGTCTCACCCTCTATAGACAGTAATGTAATGTATTTTTGTTTTCTTTGCGCACAAAAAGTATTCTCTTAGCTTCATAAAATTAAGTTTGAACCACTGATGTCACATTTTAACTGTGACTATTTCAACGATACCCTTACTACCTTTCTGGGTCTTGAATGTGTCAGTTGCATTGCTGTCTATGCAGAGTCAGAAAGCTCTCGGATTTCATCAAAAATATCTTAAATTGTGTTCTGAAGATGAACGAAGGTTTACACGTGAGCAACTCATGATCCAGTGTTTTCAGTATCTCAAAGCGGCTCGATTTGCATTAAATCTGTACTTGTGCTGTGCTTTAGGTCACGTATGACATACAGGCTTATTGGAAATACGTGCCTCTATATACATTTTTAGAAAACTGAAAAAACGTTCGTATATTCGTATATGTACGAATTACTGCAGTTTCCAGTTGAAATGAACACTAGAGGCAGTAAAACTCAGACAACTTTTATTCCTTTTCACACAAAGTATGATTTACAGGTACACGGTTCACAATAACTTGCAGAATATTATGTTATGACTTTAAAACAATTTTAACATCCATTGTCTCAAATTTGTAATGAGATGCACTTATAAACAGACTTTTTATAGTGTTTTCTGCCAAAAAACGTTATAATGGATTTATGCATCCACCATGACACTCGCTGTAAGAAATACAGCAAGCGAAGTGATCCATGCTACAAATAGTGAATTGAAGGTTGGAGGAGCTCTGATATCGCTCTAATATCGTACTCTTATCAGCCAATCAGATTTGAGATCCAGAAAAAACAGTTGTATAAAATAAAAAGCTTAAATATTGTAAATTAGGAGATCTTATTTTAATGTTGTTTTTAAGAATAATAATTTATTAGAATTTTTTTTTTTTTTTTTTAAAGAAGTTTACTTCCAGACCAATCACTTACAGATAATGTACTCACCACTTTGTCATCCAAGATGTTCATGTCTTTCTTTTCTTCATTCATTCATAAAAAAAATATGTTTTTTGAGGAGAACATTTCAGGATTATTCTCTATATAGTGCACTTCTATGGTGCCCCGAGTTTGAACTTACAAAATGCGGCTTCAATGGGCTCTAAACAATCCCAGCCATGAAAGAAGGGTCTTTTTAATACAATTTATATACTTTTTAACCTAAAACACTCGCCTTTTCGCACTTTTCCGGTTCAAGACAGTTGGGGCATGTCGAAAAACTCCCATCTCATTTTCTCCTTCAATTTTAAAATCACCCTACATCGCTTTTTTTTGTTAAGGGTGTTTGATCATCTTTGCATGTTCACTTTGCAAACACTGGGTCGGCACTTCTGCAGCGGTGTAGGATGATTTTGAAATGATTTTTGAAGTTGAGGGAGAAAATATGATGGGAGTTGAACGGAAAAAACAGAGTTCAGGCAGAGCAAGACAAGACGAGTGTTTGAGGTTAAAAAGTATGTAAATTTTGTACGTTTCGCTAGATAAGACCCTGATTCCTCGGCTGGGAGCCCTTTAAAGGCGCATTTAAACTGCATTTTGGAAGTTCAAACTCGGGGCACTATAGAAGGCCACTATATGGAGAAAAATCGTGAAATGTTTTCCTCAAAAAACATAATTTCTTTACAACTGAAGAAAGAAAAATCTTGGATGACAAGGGGGTAAGTACATTATCTGTAAATTTTTGTTCTGGAAGTAAACTTCTCCTTTAAATGCAATTTAATTTTTCCCCAGAAATCGTGCAGCCCTATTCTTGAGTGAACTATCCCTTTAAGTATGTATTCGAAATGTTTTGTCTAAGCCGTAGAGTACATGACAAACAACGTTTGTATGATTTTTGTCGTGTTGATTACCCAAGACGGTGACTTCTTATTGATTTGAAATCGCAAAACGAACCCCTGAGTCACAGCTAGAAGTAGATGGAAAAACAGTAGCTTCGCCGTACCTCCAGCATCACTGCCAGACGTTATCACACACTGTTTGTCGTGCGCTAAAACTTTGAAACCAAGTAGACTAAAGCTGTGAACACAGTGGCAGATGGTTAAGCATCGCTCTCCTGTAAAATGACATGCGTGTCACTTGGTAGGGGGGTCACATCGTGATTGATGTCGTTCAGACTTGTGGTATTTTAGTTGATCACATGTTGAAAGTGTGCCCCGGCGTGTAATGTGAATGTGTTTTCTGTGTGTACCGTGAAATACACACGTGCCTCCTATATCGGACTCCTCACTGTGGCCTTATCAGTCAGAAAACGCAGCAGTACAGTTCTCATTTCCAAACCACTGTGATTATATCCATTAAAAAGGACTCGTCTGTCTTGAACGTGTGGCGTCTTTTTGTCTCGATTGCAGGTTCTGTTCTTACCGTACGGTTTTTACCTTTCCAGACCCTTCCAGAGGCACGCAGGCTCCTGAAGGCCCACGGCTGCGTGAGTAAATTAACCCCGCACTCACCAGCTGTATTACCGCACCCACCCCTTTCTGGGGAAAAAAACACATCACCGAACACATGGCACAAAGGACGGCGTGGGAACTGCATATGGTACATAATCAATAGGCCTTATCGCGCACACACAAGCCGAAGCGCAGACACACCAGCATTGGGCTAGACCATTATCAGTGATACATGACCCTAATCCATTTACGTGTCAATGATACAACAGATTGGGGTTCGGGAAACCAGCGGCGTCGCACTGGGGACGATATCTTCACCGATCCAGCCGTCGCACAGACTCTGCCTGTGTTTCCACTCATCAGATCTGCTAACAGCAAATCAATGGGCTTCTTTTGTTTCTGCAGGTTCAGACATCCTCATTGTGTCGTTGTGTTATCGCCGGCGTAAACCGCTTTGAATTTGCCACCAGGATGGAGGCCGCAATGTTTTCCTTTATCTAATGTGAGGATGTAAACGTTGCGAGGAAGCGAATATTTCAAACGGCGTTTCGGCGCAGCCGTTTGATCTCTGACGGCTCGGGTTGATTTACGAATATGAGAAGAGGTCGAGCTGCGTCGGCCAATATTTTCGCTGCGCAGTCAAAGAAAACTTCAAAGTTGAAAGTCGGAGCGTTAAACTGTCCTCCGGGCTCACATCCTTCTCTGAAGGGGCCAACGCAAACACGCCTCGGCCCTCCGCGGGGCTCTCGCTGAACCTGGGTAAGAGCAGCGGGGAAGACAAGCCGAAATTAAACGTTTGCAGAACGCAGGGAGGAACGCCTCCTCCTGTAGGCCCGTGCGTTTCCCGCAGAGCTGTAATATGTCATCTGGGCAGCCACTTCGGTGGAGGACATATCCCACAATGCCCTGCAAGGCAGGGTGCCGCGGTACCCGTTGCGGCTCACTAACACGCCTCCACGTGCCATCTTAACTTTTCATTTGTCTTCTTCTACCTGTCAAGGGGAAGGAAATGATTGTTCGGAGGGAACAATCCTCCCCGACGGAAGCATGATCTATCAGTTGGACGTCTGTGCCTTTAAATGACTTTGCACTTTTATTTAGGGCTCCACAAGCATCGTAGACAAGCCGACAGAAGTCTAATTCAGTTATCTTAATCCCAGTCATGAAATACATTGTTTTTTTAAGGGATTAGACACTGAAAATAAGGATGACATTCACACATGCTTTGATTGTTTTGTTTGGGTCTTTTGTATGTTTAATATAAGCTCATAAGCTTTTTTTGTTTGTTTGTTTGTTTTTCCCACTTTACTTTTATAATATAAGCTATATGCTTTTTTGTTTGTTTGTTTTTCCCACTTTGTTTTGTCTGGATCTTAACATAAGCACAGACTGACGATTTTTGTTTTTGTTTATATTTTTTGTTTTATTTTGTTTGTTTTGTTCTGATTTAATGCATATATAATAGCTCAAAATCATTTGTTAACATATTTTATCTGATTTTTTTTTCATGTAGAAGCTCAAACCATCATTTTTTTCACCAAGTTTTCTTTTGATTTTCTTTATTTTGTTTGGATATTTAATTTTGTATAATATAAGCCCAAACTATGGTTTTTGTGTTTTTTTTTCTTCTCTTTTCTTTGCCTAGTTTTGTTTGATTTGTTGTAAAATCAAGTGATTATGCTGGTTTGTTTTGACTTTGTATATGTGCAATATAAATCAGTTTTTGTTTTAGTTTTTTTGTTGCATTGCTATACTTTTTGTTTTGTCTGGGTCTTTCGTATGTAGAACATAAGTGCAGACTGACAATTTTTGTGTATATATAATTGCTCAAATCCATTTTTACTAAAATTGTGTGATTTTTTGCATGTAAAAGATCAATCCACCTTTTTTATTTTCTTTTATAAAACGGTTAGTTCCATTCCTCAATTCTGATTGGTCAGCAGCTGTGTCGTATTCATGATACGGCACTGCTATGACCGCTTCACTCAACGGTTTTGTGTATCATTGAACCCCCTTAGCAACCACCCTTAGCAACGTAAACACAGCTGCAGCAGTTAGGGACTACTTTTTACAGCGGAAGGCAGTTAATGATTTTACTTTATGAAAACGTACAACTTAATATATATAAATTAATATATATTTTTGATTTTAATATTTTTATTGTGTGGTAACCGTTTTATAAAAGCAATAAGGTACTTGCCCTTCAGCCGTGATTTATTCACGATACAGCACGGCCTCTCGTACCTTATTGCTTAATTGTATATGTGCAATGTGAATCCAAGCAGTTTTTGTTTTTTTGTTGCATTGCTATACTGGATCTTTTGTATGTAGAACATAAATGCAGACTGACATTTTTTCTGTTTGTTTGTTTGTTTGTATTTTTTCGTTTTGTTCAGATTTTGTGGGTATATAATAGCTCAAATTATTTTTTTTACTTATTTTGTAACATTTTTTGCATGTATAAATTCAAACCACATTTTTTTGTATGGATTTTTATTTGCTTATAATATAAGCCCAAACAACAGTTTTTGTGTGTGTGCTGATGTTATGTTTTTTTTGTTTGTTTGTTTTTCTTTGTCTAGTTAGTTTTTTGATTTTGCATTTGTGTAATACAAGATCAAACAACCATGCTGTTTTGTCTTGTCTTGATGTTTTTTGTTGCATTGTTGTACTTTTTGTTTAGTCTGGATCTTTTGTATATAATATTTTGTATAAACATGGCTTTTTTGTATTTTTTTTGTGTTGTTCAGAATATATATATATATATATATTTTTTTTTTTATTTTTTATTTTTTTGTACTTTGAATTTTTTGGATGTATAAGCTCAAACCGTTTTTTTTAGCTTTCTTTTGCTTTTCTTTGTTTTGTTTGGATCTTTTAATAATGTATAATAGCTCAAACTGCAGTTTTTTTCTCTTTTTGTGCTTTTCTTTTTCTATAGTTTTGTTTTGATCTTGCATTTGTGTAATACAAGATCAAGCAATCAAGCTGTTTTGATTTGACTTTCTATGCGCAATATAAGTCCAAACAGCTGTTTGTTGTTTTCATTTTTTGTTTTGTTTGAATCTTTTGTATGAATAAGTCCAAACAGCTGTTTTTGTGTTTTCTTTTGATCTTTTATATATTGTACAAGTCCAAACTGTTGTTTTAGGCTCAGTTTTTTGTTGCATTGCATACTTTTTGTTTTGTTTGGAAAACAGCTGTTTGAATTTATATATGTGACCCTGGACCACAAAACCAGTCATAAGCAGCACAGATACATTTGTAGCAACAGCCAACAATACATAGTATGGGTCAAAATGATAGATTTTTCTTTTATGCCAAAAATCATTAGGATATTAAGTAAAGATCTTGTTCAATGAAGATATTTAGTAAATTTCCTACCATAAAAATATCAAAACTTAATTTTTGATTAGTAATATGCATTGCTAAAAACCTGATTTGTACAACTTTAAAGGTGATTTTCTTGCACCCTACAGATTTTAAAATAGTTGTATCTCGGCCAAATCCTATTTATTCAATTGAATAATGCATAAATGATTATGATTATGATTATAATGCATAAATCTCAATTTTCTTTTAAAAAATTGAGCCTTATGATTGTTTTGTGGTCCATATATATCCACTATACGTCCAAGCAGCTGTTTTTGCTTTTCTGTTTTGATCTTGCATTCGTTTAAAACAAGATCAAATGTGTTTTCTTTAGACCTTTAATATATTGTACCAGTCCAAAGAGCTGTTTTGTTTAATTTTTTTGGTTGCATTGCTATTCTTTTTGTTTTGTTTGGAAAACAGCTGTTTGAACTTATATATGTGTCCCTGGACCACAAAACCAGTCATAAGTAGCACGGATATATTAGTAGCAATAGCTAACAATTCATTGTATGGGTCAAAATGATAGATTTTTCATTTATGCCAAAAATCATTAGGATATTAAGTAAAGATCATGTTCCATTAAGATATTTAGTAAATGTCCTACCGTAAATATACCAGAACTAAATATTTGATTAGTAATATGCATTGCTAAAAACTTAATTTGCACAACTTTAAAGTCGATTTTCTCAATATTTTGATTTGTCTTGCACCCTCAGATTACAGATTTTAAAATAGTTGTATCTCAGCCAAATCCTATTTATTCAGTTACATAATGCATAAATTATTATAATGCATTAATCTCAATTTAAACTAAAAATGACCCTTATTACTGGTTTTGTGGTCCATATATAAACACTATACGTCCAAACAGCTGTTTTTGCTTTTTCGTTTTGATCTTGCATTGGTTTAAAACAAGCTCAAACACTAATTCTGTGTTTTCTTTTGATCTTTTCAATATTATATAAGCACAAACAGCTGTTTTGTTTTTGTTTTTTGCCGCGTATACTTGGTTTCGTTGTGTTTGGATGACTACAGACCCAAGCAGCTGGGTTGCATTGTGTTTTGTTGTTCTGAACACGGACCCATTCTTCAAAAACCCTCAGTTCGGTTTTAATTAGAAGTGTTTGACTCATCTCGGGAATCTTGTTGTTCTGTCTGTCACGGCAGTAGGACAGGAAAAGACCAGCTGTCATGTTTCCAAATCAACAAAGGCTGTTTTTATATGCATTCTCTAGGGCTGACTATGATTTTCCACCAGCAAGACTCCAAGAAAACCCATTCGCACAGACGCAGCGGTCTGACATTCATAGTCATGCGTGTAGAAAGAACGTGTTTTTTCGCGGCGGTTCTTTTCTCCGCGCGTTTTCCCGCTGAGAAGCGCATGTTCAATTAAAGCGCAGGGGGTGAGCATTGGTCCAAACCAAACAGAACGCGCATACGGTAGCCGCGAACGCGCAGAAAGGCTCGGGATGGTCAGTTGTCAGGGCAACACGGCCCCCGGAGAGGGACGAGGGTGAAGCAAACACCTGCCCTGCTCTGATCTGTGGGGAATTACTCTGACTGAGAGCAGATGAGGATCCTTAAAACCGAGCGAGCGAGCGCGAACGAGCGAGGAGGAGGAGGAAAACCGAGGCGAAAATGTGAGCATCTGTCCAATGAGAAGAGTGGAATTTATTTATTATCAGGAGGAAGAGGTGGTTCCATGGGGTGGTTTGATTAATGTCCAACCCTCCATCTTGTCAGTCCGTTTTTGTCTGCTGAAAGGAAAACAAAGCACGGGGGGTTGAGAGAGGGAGAGCGAAAGAGGGAGAGAGAGGGGTGGAGGGGGGTGCTCGGTTAATGGCTGCCACTGAGGTTTCTTTTCATGTCGCTTGGGCCCGTCAGCTTTGATTGATGGCTCAGACAATGATTGGACAGACCCTTAGCTCCTGCTCACCAACCATGGGCATTATGGGAAAAAGGAGAGAAAGTGGTAGAACAAGAAGGAGAGAGAGAGTTCTCATCCAATCAGAGGGCAGAAAAGCACCTCTGCGGCCAATCAGAGCGAGGGAAAAAATAGAGCAAGAATCCAAGCAGCTGAGAGAGGGAGAGAGAGAAAGAAACAGAAAAGGAGAGAAAATAGAGACAGACAGAATGAATAAAAGAGGTGGAGATTTAGATGAAGCCTGTCTGATCTCACTCGATTATATATGTGGATATAACAGTCTGTATGTGTAACCACTCCATCCAAACCTGTTCGCTCTTTATCTGTCTCTTTCTCTCTCTCTCTCTCTCTCTCTCTCTCTCTATGGTTTTTCGTCCACATCTCAAACCGCATTTCCGTTTCTTGTGGCTGGTAGAACCCGTGAACGGTGTCTATGTCTGTCTGACATACTGTCAGCAAATCAGAGACCAGCCGTCTGTAAACACAAGTGCGTGGGGTCAAATCTGTACACGTGTACCTCAGGGTTTTGTGTCACCTAAAAATAAAAACGGTAGCCTAAAACCCCAAAATAATCACAGTTTGAACTCGCTCAGGGTTGGAAGTGTCGCTTTGAGGCACACCGAAACAGACAGAAACGGGAAGCAGCTTTTCTTTCGGGACAGCCTCAGATTCGGGAGCTGTCTGTCATAATTTCCCAAGGCCGAAAGAACTACTGAAGCGTGGCTCTGTCTGCAAAAACTCCCTTTGAGAATTTCCAACACGATAAGAGTTTTTTTTTTTTTTTTCGAGTCATTCACTCATATCAGGCCAAGTTTAATTTGGGTTGCTAATTTAACTGTATTTTCTTTATTTATTGATTTAATTTTATTTATTGTTCCATTTTAGTTTTTTTTTTTATTATAGTTTTCATTAGTTCGAGTTTTTTCAGTTGTAGTTATTTTACTACTCCAGCTTAAAATAAATGAAACTAGCTGGCAAATAGCTGAAATAAAATGCAATTTAAAAAAAATATATATTTTATTTTATTTCAGATAATGTTTAAATTATTTAAAGTAATACATTTTTTAGGTTGCACATTTTACTATTTTAAATATCATTTTAAAGTGATATTTTCAATATTTAATTTTGTTATTTCAAATAATATATTTCTAAAATATTTGTATAATTTTAAATTACATTTTGCACATCCCTCTTGTTTGGGAGAGAGAAAAACAGGTTTAAGTTGCTACTATACTGCACTTATTATTTATTCCACATTTTATTTTATTTTATTTTTTTTATATTTTATTTTTTAAATTATTATTTTGTTTTATAAGTTTTTAGTTATTTTACTGCTTGATCTTAAACTAAATGAAACTAGCTTGCAAATAGCTGAAATAAAATGTATTTTTTTTAAATATTTTATTTGATTTCAGTTAATGTTTATTTCATTTCAAGTAATAATTTTTCGAGTTCCTTATTTAACTATTTTAAATATAATTTTTAAATAATATTTTCAAGATTTAATTTTGTTATTTTTAATGACAAATTTATAAAATATTGTAACATTTTACATTACATTAAGCATTTTGTCCATCCCTTTGGTATGGAAGAGAGAAAAACAGTTTTGAGTTGCTACCATACTGCACTTTATTTATTTATTTATTTATTGTTATTTTATTTTTATTTTATTTTTAAATGATATTTTTAAAGTACATTTATTTTTAATAATACATTTCTTAAATATTTTAACATTTTTAAATACATTAAGCCTTTTGCACATATCCATCCCCCTCACTATCATTTATTATCATCATTTTTTTGGGATCTAGGTTTTATTTTTTTTAGTTTATAAGTTTATAAGTTTTAGTTTTAATTTTGTTGAGTTTTAGTTATTTTACTACTTCAGCTTAAACTAAATGAAACTAGCTGGCAAACATCTGAAAATAAAATGTAATTTTGAAAAATTTTATTTTCAGTTACTGTGTATTTTATTTCAAGTAATACATTTTTTGAATTGCTTAACTATGAATGATATTTTTAATATATAATATTATGTTATTTTTAATAATATATTTCTAAAATGTTTTTTTTTTTTAATTACATTGAGCCTGCACATATCCATCCCTCTTGTTTGGGAGAAAGAAAACTTGTTACTTTTTTTTTGGATCTAGGTTTTATTAAGTTTGAGTTAGTTTTAGTTTGTAGAGTTTTAGTTGGTTTTTCTACTTCAGCTTAAACTAAATGAAACTAGCTGGCAAATACCTGAAATAAAATGTGATTTAAAAAAAAAATATTTCAGTTAATACATGTTTTTTTTTTTTTGGATTGCTTATTTAACTATTTTAAATATAATTAAAATAATATAATTAATATTTTAATATAATTAAAATAATATTTTTAAGATTTAATTCTGCTGTTTTTAATAACATTTAAAAATATTTTTGCATTTTTAAATTACAAATTAGATTACAGTTTTGCCACCATACTACACATATTATTTATGCCACATACATTTATATACTATAGATTTCATGCATGCATACAACATAATGTGTATTATAAAAGAAAGCACACTGTGCACATTTCCACTTGACTTTTCCACTGTGAGCACTGAAGCGGAAGCAATATCAGCTGCAATTTTTTCATATTTTCTAAACTCATTATTTGACCGCACTGGTAAAAATGTAAAGACATTTCAATGCAAAGTCAGACTTTGCATTAAATATTATATATAGAACATAACTGCTCAAGTAGTGCATGGTGTTTGCAACAGCAAGGTCAAGAGTTTGATTCCAAGGGAATGCATGAATTAATAAACTGCAGACTTTGAATGCAATGCAAGTTGCTTTAGATAAAAGCGTCTGCCAAATTTATTGAACATAAAAATGTGTAGAAGCTTATTTCACTCAAATCTTTGTATTACAGTGTAAATGCAAGCAGTAGGCCAATATCCCAGTCAGTAAGAAACAATAAGAACAGAAGTGTGTGAAAGGCAATTGTACAACGGCACAAAGAAAAGAAACAATGTGTTTGTGTGTGTAACGCAGACTGGAGATACCTGGCTCTGGCTGGAGTGGGTATTATTAGGTTTGGGAAGAGGAACATATGTAGAGGAGCCGCAGGGGCCTGGAGGGACGCTTGATCCCGTGGCGCCGCTTCTCTCTTCTGCCCCCAAATGGAAGCACAAATTGAGTTGGTAGGGCTGCGTAAATTGAATTTACAGAGGGAGCCCCCCCCACCATTACCAACCCCACACTGAGTTTAGGGTCATCTGTTTTAGTTGGCAAATTGATTTTTACATTTTGGCCCTTGTCCTCTGCCATCCCGTTCTCTTTCTCTCTCTTCTCTTTCCCACTCGCTGATGTTTACAGTCATGTATGATGGGAATGGTGTGCATGAACATGGTTTACATCAGTCGTGTAGCTCGTGTTTGCTCCGTTCATGTGATTTTCTTACTGGAAACGTTGGTTTATGTATCTTGGATCCATCAGTTGTCTGTGTTTTGTTCATGAATTAGTTTGCAAATGATTCACAGATGTAGGGATCCGTGTTTATGAGGGCTTGTCTTCTCATCTGTGAACGTGTCCTCAACCTTTATGAGGTTACAGTGTGTGTGTGTGTGTGTGTGTGTGTGTGTGTGTGGCCACTTTAGAACAGTAGAAGTTGTGCTCTTCACTCCCTGTGATGATAGCAGCATTGTAGCAATTAATTAAACAAAATTAATTACCCTCCTTATCATCCGAGTACACATTCACGCAAAGCACTCTCTCCATCTTTCTCTAACGCACACACACACACACACACACACACACACACACACACACACACACACACACACACACACTTTTATACAGATACACTCATACGCCTGCTGTTTTTCTCTCTTTCTCTATCCCTAATACTTGGCAGTAATATGTTTAACGGAAAATGGCATTGCTCTTTTAAAGTTCAGGATATCTCGTTTGTGTTTCATTCAAGAATCAGCTTAGTTTCAGTTTTTTCTCCCTTGAGTGTTGAGATGAGTGTTACCAATATTTCTCAGTTAATTTTGACTTTTGAATGGAGTTTTTGGTGTCTGAGCACAGTTTGAAACCAGTGTTGCTTTATTTCCATTGATTATTTATTAATATTTTGGATTAGTTTTAGTTTTAATTGTAATTTAAGTTAAGGTTTTAGTCATTTTAGTAATTTAGTAAAAAAAGAAAAAAAATTTTTTATTTTACTTTTATTTTATTTTGTTTTATATTATTTTATTGTTCTGTTTTTGTGAGTTTTTTTAAATTATCATTTATTATTTGGTAATATTTTGAATACATTTTAGTTTTCATCTTACTTTTTAGTTGATGTTTTAGTAATTTTATAATTATGTCTATATAGTTTTTATTTAGATTTAGTTATTTTAGTATTTTAACTTAATCTAAATAAAACAAAATAAATGTTGTCTGATCTAGAAACCAGAAACTATTTTATTTTATTGTTCTGTTTTTTGTTGTTCTTACTATTATTGTTGTTGCGTGTATCCAACTTTTAAATCCATTCTTTGCTGTCTGAGCACAGTTTTTTATTGTTGTTTTATTATCATTGATTATTTGGTAATATTTTGGAAAAAAATTATTTTTTATTTTAATTTGAGTTATTTTTTTTATCTGTCTGTATAACGATTTTTAAAATTTCTTTTTAGTTTCTAGTTTTAGTTTATTTAGTTTTAGTTAATTTAAGTACTTTAATTTAATCTAAATAAAATAAAATAAAATAAAAAAGAAGAAATGTTGGCAACTAGCTGAAATAATATACATTTCTATTTAATTTTATTTTGAATGGTTGTTTTATTATCATTGATTATTTGGTAATATTTTGAATTAAATTTACTTAAGTTTAAGTTTTTTGGAATTTTTAATGTGTCTATATGGTGCTTTTTGGCTTTTTAGTTTCTAGATTTAGTTTTAGTTATTTTAGTACTTTAATTTATTGTAAATAAAAAAAAAAGAAATGTACTGGCAACTAGCAGAAATAAAATTTATTTTAATATATATATATATTTTTTTTTGAGTGATGTTTTATTATCATTTATTATTTGATAATATTTTGATAAAATTTTGAATTAGACTTAGTTTTAATTTTAATTTGAGTTAAAGTTTTGCCATTTGTTAGATTTTTTTATGTGTCTATATGGTGTTTTTTTAGTTTCTAGTTTTAGTTTATTTAGTTTTATTTATTTTAGTACCTTAATTTAATCTAAATAAAATAAAAAAAATAAGAAATGTTGTACTGGCAACGAGCAGAAATAAAATGTATTTTATTGTTCAGGTTTGTTTTGTATCTATAGTTTTTATTAAGTATTAATTATTAGTTTTAGTTTATTGAGTTTAAGTTATTTTATTACTTCAGCACCTTTATTTAATCTAAATAAAATAAAATAAAATAAAACATAAAATGTTGTACTGGCAACTGAAATCAAATGTATTATATTTGATTTAATTGTTCAGTTTTTTTATTTTATATCTATAGTTTTTATTAAGTTTTAATAATTATTTGTAGTTTGTCGAGTTTTACTTATTTTATTACTTCAGCTTAAACTAAATGAAACTAGCTGGCAAGCTGAAATAAAATGATTTGTTTTCAATATTTTATTTTATTTAAGTTAATGTTTAGTTTTTTTCACATAATATATTTTTTCAAGATTCTAATTTTTATTAACAATAATAACCCTGTTGTGAGACAGTGTGGAAATTTCTTTTTGTTCAGGTCTCTTTATGAAATCTTTTTCCCCTCTCATTTTAAATAAACAAGGTTTCAAATGATTTTAGGTTTTTGCAGTGATGCCAAAGAAGAACCATTTTTGGTTCCCCAAAGAACTTTTTCAGTGAACAGTTCCTAAAAGAACCATTTTGAAGAACATTTAAAAAATCTAAAGAACCTTTTCTGCATTTGAAAGGTTCCATGGATGTTAAATGTTCTTCATGGAACCATATAGAGACCATCAGTTGTAAATATGTCCTGCTTCACGATTTAATTCCCCATCATTTTTAATCTTTTGAAACTATTTGCTCAAATAATTAAAAGTAGTAAACGTTTGTGGCGTGTGGCGTGTCACACAGAAGACAGATTATGCTTGTTTGCTGACAGTAAGTGTCAGACGTGGGTGTGATCAAGTGTAAGAGTGGGACGTGACACTATTAAACCATCTTATTTTGACATCCCATGACACTTTCGCCATTTTTACCTGTCTGAAGTCATTTCTCGTTCTCAAACGCGCCCTTAGATGTAGTTTTTCTCCTCAAAAGAGGACCAAGTTGTCGGTTGGAGCAGTTCGGTGTGTGTGTGCCATCCTCCCGCTGTGTACAATAGTGGGGTCTTTTCCTCGCCCCCGTGCGTATGCTGAACAGGATGGGGGTTTCTGGCCTGCGGGGTTGGGCCCCTCTGGTGTCTTGAAGCGGGTTCTGAGTGAGATTGATGAGGGTCGAGACCCCCAGCTCCCCCCTCCTGCCCCACCATGTCCCCCCCGAGGGCAGATAGTGGCTGTACACCCCCGAACACTCTCGCTTGCCAGAGCTCTCCGTGTGCACGGGGCAAACCCAGCTGCGCCCCTCCGTGCACAATCTTTCTCTTTTTTTAAATCTCCCCATTTATGCTTTTTAATTCTTTTATTGCTTGTTCTATCCATCTGGTTTCTTGCTTTGCGCTTTTCTCACTCGGGGCTGAGTGTCCTGGCAGTTCAAAGGCCTAGAAATGATGTGTGGCTTGTGTGTTTCTTCATTACTCTTTGTTTTATTGTTTGAAAGCAACAGAGAAAAAGAGAAAGAAGTAAAAGAGGGAGAGAAACAAACACACTCACATAAATTCAGGTCCTTTTATATTTATTTCGGGAGATCTGATGCAACCCAACAGCTGAAAGATGCAATGAGATGTTTCTGCAGGTACCGCATTGGTAGAAATGCTGAATCATTTCTGTAGTGGAAAACGGGGGGAAATTTTTTTTATTTTATTTTTTTTTGGCTGTTGACAGTATTTTATGATGTGTGCAGTAATAAAAAGAGATATTTACAAAATCCCTTCTGACTATCAACCGTAAAAATAATAAAATAAAATAAAATGAAACAAACCGGGCCTTGTATGTGACCCTGGGCCACAAAACCAGTCTTAAGTCGCTGGGGTATATTTGTAGCAATAGCCAAAAATACATAGTATGGGTCAAAATTATTGATTTTACTTTTATGCCAAAAATCATTAGGAAATTAAGTAAACATCATGTTCAATGAAGATGTTTTGTAAAATTCCTACTATAAATATATCAAAATGTAATTTTTGATTAGTAATATGCATTGTTAAGAACTTAATTTGGACAACTTTAAAGGTGATTTTCTCAGTATTTAGATTTTTTTGCACCCTCGGATTCCAGATTTACAAATAGATGTATCTCGGCCAAATATTGTCTATCCTAACAAACCATACATCAATAAAAAAGCTTATTTATTGAGCTTTCATATGATGCATACATCTCAGTTTTGTAAAATTTAACCTTATGACTGGTTTTGTGGTCCAGGGTCACATATAATGATCAGATTTCTGCTCTGGAAATATATGTAAATTTGTGCATATTTAATTTGATTTTTTTTTTTTTTCCTAGTGGTTGAAAGTATTTTCTAATGTGTGCAGTAATAAAAAAAAGATATGCTGAAAATTCTTTTAAATTACATATTAAATTATTATTATTATTATTGGTGGTTGAAAATAAGTAATAAAAGAGATTCTGAAAAGACCATCAACAAGAAAATAAAATAAAATAAACTTTATATAATGTTCAGATTTCTGCTCTGGAAATATATGCAAATTTGTGCATATTTAATTATTATTATTAAATTTTTTTTTTTGGCAGTTGAAAGTATTTTCTGATGTTCAGTATAAAAAGAGATATGTACAAAATCCCTTTTGAAAAAAACATCAACTCGAAAAAAAAATAAAAAAATAAAAAATTAAATAAAATAAACCTGGCCTTATAATGTTCGGATTTCTGCTTGGAAATATATGCAGATTTGTGCATGTTTAATTAAATTTATTATTTTTTTTCTGGCAGCTGAAAGTATTTTCTGATGTGTGCAGTAATAAAAAAGGGATTAAAAAAAATATCTTCTGAAAAGACAATCAACTTAAAAATACAATGAAATAAAATAAAACAAAAATGTTCAGTTTTCTGCTCTGGAAATATATGCAAATATGTGCATATTTAATTACATTTATTATTTTTTTCTGGCAGTTGAAAGTATTTTCTGATGTGTGCAGTAATAAAAAAGGGATAAAAAACCCTTTCTGAAAAGACAATCAACTTGAAAATAAAATAAAATAATAAAATAAGCCTGGCGTTATATAATGTTCGGATTTCTGCTCTGAAATATATGCAGATTTGTGCATATTTAATTAAATGTATAATTTTTTTTCTGGCAGTTGAAATAATTTTCTGATGTGTGCAGTAATAGAAAAAGGAAGAAAAATCCATTCTGAAAAGACAATCAACTTGAAAATAAAATAAAATAAAATAAAATAAAATAAATAAATAACAAATAAATAATTAAAATAAAATAAAAATGTTCAGATTTTTGCTCTGGAAATATATTTGAAAAAACCATCAACTCGAAAATAAAATGAAATAAAATAAAATAAAAGACTTGGCCTTATATAATGTTCAGATTTCTGCTCTGGAAATATATGCAAATATGTGCATCTTTAATTATTTTTTTTTTTTTTCTGGCAGTTGAAAGTATTTTCTGATGTGTGCAGTAATAAAAAGAGATATGTACAGAATCCTCTCTGAAAAAAACATTAACTCAAAAATAAAATGATATCATAAAATAAAATAAAATAAACTAAATAAAATAAATATTTAATTAAATTTGTTATTTTTGTCTGGCAGTTGAAAGTATTTTCTAATGGTGTTTAGTAATAAAAGGAAATATAAAGAATATAAAAAACATCAACTAACTAAAATAAAATAAACCTGGCCTTAAATAATGTTCAGATTTCTGCTCTGGAAATATATGCAAATGTGTGCATATTAAATTAGATCAAGCATAATTTGCATATTCAAACATAACATTTTAGATAACAAAAAATGTCTTATATACTCATATTAATCCACAAGGGAAGTATTTTATTTTATTTAATTTTAGATGTTTATTATTTAGGATTATTTTATTTTATTTTATTTATTTATTTTTTTCACCTGAGGTGTCTTGCCTTAACTTTCAGATGTTTCTCCTTACATTTCTTTGGAGAAATAGACACAGATGACAGTGTGTATAGTGTAGCTAAAATAATTTGGTTTTAAGAAAATTTTAATGAGAATTGATTATTGGGGTGTATATTTTTTTGCCTATTCATAAATCTCAGGATTTTATCAATTAAAGCGTTACATGCCGCACCATTCATGCTAAATATAGTTAGATATTTTTCATTTTTAAAAATATTTTTAAAATAAAATTAATAATAAATATAATAATAATAATAATAATAATAATACATAATAAAATAATATTAATAATTAAAATGAAATCAAATAAAATTTAATAAATAATATTTAAATTAATAAGATTTTATAAAATGAAATATAGTATAAATACTGTTTTATAATTTTTTTAGTATTTATATCTGTTTTATATAAAACCAGTCTTAAGTCGCTGGGGTATATTTGTAGCAATAGCCAAAAATACATAGCATGGGTCAAAATGCTTGATTTTTCTTTTATGCCAAAAATCATTAGGAAATTAAGTAAAGATCATGTTCCATGAAGATTTTTTGTAAAATTCCTGCTGTAAACATATCAAAATGTAATTTTTGATTAGTAATATGCATTGTTAAGTACGTAATTTGGACAACTTTAAAGGTGATTTTCTCAATATTTTGATTTATTTGCACCCTCAGATTCCAGATTTTCAAATAGATGTATCTCGGCCAAATATTGTCCTATCCTAACAAACCATATATCAATAGAAAGCTTGTTTACTGAGCTTTCATATGATGTATACATCTCAGTTTTGTAAAATTTAACCTTATGACTGGTTGTGGTCCAGGGTCACATATATATTTAAATCTACTATATTTCCTATTTTTATATTAATATCTACATTTTATTTTTTATTTTGTTTGGATGAACAAAGTGTAAGGAAAAAGAAATACTGTCATCTCTTTCTCTCTCTCTCTGTAGATAGATAGATAAATGCTATGAATGCTGAATCATATAGTGAATAGATATCAAATGTATATAGTAGAGCAGAGTGAGGTGTCTGGTTGGAAACGAAGCGAACTTTCCACACACAGACTATTTTCAGAGCTCCTTTGCCAATTCATAAATCTCAGGTTGTGATTATTTAAAGCATTCCACGGCGCACCATTCACACTAAATGGTGTGAGTTACATTCCTCCGCTACGGAAAAAAAGCCCCCAGAAGGCTTCTTCCATTACTTCTCATTAACTGCGGCCCCCGTGGCTGTTGATGTTACATTTCGCTTGATTAAACGTTTGTCATTTACACTTTCATCAAGCATCTCTGTCACCCTGCGATTCTGTTACAGTGCGAACATGTCAGTTGTCGTCGGCACACGTCCGGTCGTGATGAATGACTTTTATCAAGTGACCAATCCAAACTCTCAGCGCTAGTTTGAAGGGCAGGCTCAAGTCTGCCGTGACCATCTCTGTAAAATGTTATGAGTTGTTGTGACAGTTATCGTGCGCTGTTTGTGGTTTTATTGCACGAAGGCAATAAAAGTCAGCAACTGAGTTTTAACAGATGACGTCTGGGTGTTGAGATAAAATGTCAGTTCAAGGCCTCCGAGTGTCGGATTTACAGTTTATTTACTCCTTCCAGAACTTGCCATGACTTAAAGATATCGGAATGATTGACTCGTTTGCATTTGTAAAAGTTGCCTGAGTTATTTTATAATTTCTAGTTTTTTGAAATTTTTAATTATTTAACTTTTTGTCATTTAAATAATAATTAAAAAGTTATATTATAATATTTTATGACAAAAACAATATATATATATATATATATATATATATATATATATATATATATATATATATATATATATATATATATATATATATATATATATATATATATATCTGGGTCGGAAATTAATGAGGGCTTATGACAAAAAATGCCAGCAAAATGAACAATAATGACCCATAAATGCAAGACAAAGGGGCTAAAATTAGTTTAAAACTAATAAACAATATATTTACGACCACGTGAAAATGAATTAAAGGTGTAAATTCGCGGAACTACATTTAGATCTGCTCACATTGCATCAAGATTGATTTTACGTGCTTGTTTTGTGCAGCGTTGAGCCTTATAACCAATCAAACTCGTTTCTGTTGAACTTAGGAATGCATTGGCCTATTAGAGTCACTTAGATTAGTCTGCGGTAAATTGAACCAATCAGAGGCTCTTCGATTAGTTTGCGGTGAAAACGAACCAATCAGAGGCGCTTCGATTAGTCACTGCTGCTGTTTGCGCAGTTTCGCGAATTTCCCTCAACATAAACAACACGATGCAGGTAACGTTAAGTAAATAGCTAAAAGATTAATTTCGTATCTTCAATGATTATAATTAGAGTTTTTGCATAACTTGTGTTAGATTTGGCTAAGATCTTGGACCAACATGTTGTCCGTGAAGCCAGAACGTGGCTTGCCCAAAACGTAGATACAAAACAAAAAGTTTTTATATTGTTTTCTACAGGCCTATCGATATTAATATTCATTATTAGAATATAAAGAGCAATAGTGTGACGTTACAATAATGATTTTTGTCATATTGCAGCCCTATGAGCTCCTGTTTTGTTTTTTTACATGTACGTTAGGTTACAATTTTAAACACTCATTTGTTATTGACAAGTTTAAAATCCACTATTGATTGAAGTATTTGGGTAAATTAAAGTATTTGACATTAAATGCAACAAAGTATGGTGATTATAACAAACATTGGCCCCACAAATGTAAAAAATGCCTCAAATATATATATATATATATATATATATATATATATATATATATATATATTATATATATTCCCCAGATGTAAGAAAAACTGTCAGAGTGGCACCTTATTATTTTAACCTTTATAACTTCAACAAAAAGCTTTAAATGCAGACAGAATCTGTGCCATAAACTTTTTCAGGGCAGTTTGAAAGCAAATGGCCCTGTGACGCCATTGTGTAAAGAACCACACATGACTTTTCCCTCCCAAACTTCGTTTTGCATTTCCAAACAAATCCTGATTAGCCAATCAGAGACAGTTAATTGCCGCTGGATTAATGTTGTGACTTGCTGCGGACAGTTTCAAGCTTTTCCCAGTGATTCCACACTGCTGGAGACGGAGCAGTAGAGCCTCATCCTAATTTTTCACTGTGTGTCAGTGAGCAAATGAAAGAGGTGCTTGTAATAAGCCATAAAGAGGCTTTTTATCTGTCCACGACTCCCAAGTGCTCTCTGTCTTCCTTGCGATCCGTTTTTTTCTCCTTTTTAGATTTCAGACAGTTTTGCGCAGTTTGTCTTTAGATAAAATTAAATTACTGCCGTGGATGCCATCAGGCTCAGAAGAATATCTGTCCGTGCCTGCATGGTGATCCTGTTTTTTGCTCATTCACACACATATGTAATAAAAAAAAAAACCTAAATAAATTTGACCATAAGTCTAGATCTACAACTTTAAAATACATTTTTATGTAACTGTAACTGATTTATTATTACATTTCTAAAAATGATTCATTATTTTAATGTTTGGTCTTTATATAATATATATATATATATATTATTCATTTTAAATACAAAATGCATGTTTTTTTTTATTTAGTATTGACCTGAATAAGATATTTCACATAAAAGACGTTTACATATAGTCCACAATAGAAAATAATAGTTGAATTCATAAAAATGGCCCTGTTCAAAAGTTTACATACACTTGATTAATACTGTGTTCTTACCTAAATGATTCACAGCTGTGTTTTTTTGTTTACTGATAGCTGTTCATGAGTCCCTTGTTTGTCCTGAACAGTTAAACTGCCTGCTGTTCTTCAGAAAAATCCTTCAGGTCCCACAAATTCTTTGGTTTTTCAGCATTTTTGTGTATTTGAACCCTTTCCGACAATGACTGTATGATTTTGAGATCCATCTTTTCAGACTGAGGACAACTGAGGGACTCATATGCAACTATTACAGAAGGTTCAAATGCTCACTGATGCTCCAGATAGAAAAACCATGCATTAAGAGCCAGGGGTGTAAACTTTTGAACAG
>NC_133361.1:51280544-51333065 GCF_049309525.1 Garra rufa
CCCTTGTGGCCATAATATAAAACTTTGTAGTAAGGTTGAGGAGTTTCTCGTTCTCAGAACATTATGGCAAGATTTTCTCGAGGCCTCGTTTACACTAGTGCGTTTTTTAAAACGACACTTTAAAATGAAAACGATCCTCGTCTACACTAGCGTTTTCTTTGCGTTTCAGAAACGATCTCCGTCTATACCACACAACCGAAAACTTAAGTCGCATGACCATTCATGCAGGTACAACCATAGATATAGGTAGATTCCCTATTATTTAGATGGAGGGCGCGTCTACGTGTTTGGAGCGGTTGAATGATGAATCTACTAATACACATCTATGGGCATGTCACTACTCGATCCGTACCTTTACACGATTTGCACTGCGCATGTGCAGAAACGCAGGTTTTTCTTTACAAATTTAATAATAAATATAATACAAGCTTTAAAACATGTGTTAATTACTGTGTTATCGATTTTTACATTTACTTTATTTTTTTTATTTATTTGTTTTCTACTTCCTGTCTGAAGTACGACTAAACAATTTACGGCAGTTTATAAAATATAAAATAATATATCAAAATAATATATAATAATGTTGTTATAAAACTAACAATGTAATGTGTTTGTGACACTACCCGACCTGCGTGAAAACTTGTTACCTCTGTATAATTTTGGAGGCTTTACGCATGCGCAGTAAGGCGAATTTGACATTTTTGTACGTTTCAGTTGGATGAGAAACTTTTGGGAAACGCTAGTGTGGACTGAGAGCGTTTTAAAACGAAAACTCCGTTTTCAAATGTATCCGGAATAATGTAGACGTAGCCAAAGTTATGCGTTTTAAAACGAAAACGCACTAGTGTAAACTCAGCCAATTGTTCTTCCCGTAACGTTCGTTCAAAGTTATCTAGACTTTAGTTATGTTCTTAATGCTAGCACAAAACATTGTTTATACACTATTTATGATTTCTTTCAGAAACATTTTGGTTCTTGTTTCAGATAATATTCAAAAGTAACATTCCCATAGTGTTTGAAAACGTCTAAAATGGAATGTTCCTTTAACGTTCACAAAACCATTTTTTAATTATTATTATTGTTTTATGTTTTAAACATTCAGATATATTACAGTATTGAGTCTGATATTGTGCAAAGCCAATTAAGTTTCATAATAGTTTCCTTTAGCTACAAGCTATAAAATATGAGAAATAAAAATGAAAAATATTTAAAAATAGTATTTTACAACTATATTGCATTGCTTCAGTGTGGGACCTATTTAGTATTATTCCTCACAATATACACTACCAGTCAAAAGTTTTTTTTTTTTTTTTAATAAAGATTTTATTGCTTTTTAAAGAAGTCTCTTCTGCTCACCAAGCCTGCATTTATTTGACGGAATTGTTAAATATTTGTACTATTTAAAATAATGGTTGTCTATTTGAATATATTTTTAAATATAATTTTGTTCATGTGATTTCAAAGCTGAATTTTAGCATTATTACTCCAGTCACGTGATCCTTCAGAATTCATTCTAATATTCTGATTTTCTATATATATATATATATATATATATATATATATATATATATATATATATATAAAACATTTATTATTATTATTACATTTATTATTATTATTATTATTTTGTTGAAAACAGCTGAGTAGAATTTTTTAGGTTCCTTAGATGAAAGCTTAGAAGAACAACGTTTATCTGAAATAGAAATCTTTTGTAACAATTTAAAGCATCCTTGCAAAATAAAAGTATTAATTTCCTTGGATCATTCTATTTATCAAAGAATCCTAAAAAATGTACTCAGCTGTTTTAAACATTGGTAATAATGCTAATAAAAAAAAAAAGATTTTGAAAAGCAAATCAGCATATTAGAATGACTTCTGAAGGATCATGTGACACTGAAGACTGGAGTAATAGAGCTGAAAATTCAGCTTTGATCACAGAAAAAAATATATATTAGAATAGATATCTGTTATTTTAAATAGTAAAAATATTTCAAAATGTTACTATTTTTGCTGTATTTTGGATTAAATAAATTTAGGCTTAGTAAGCACAAGAGCCTTAAAAAAACATTAAAAATCTTACTGTTCGAAAACGTTTGAATGGTAGTGTATGCAAAAAAATATGAAATACATCCAAAAATAATATTAACAAACTAACAACTCATTGAATTGCATATGTGGAGTAATGCTTCTTTTTTGGGATTATCCTAATAATTTTTTTTTTCTTTTCAGGTGTTACAGTCAGCAAAGGATCAGATCAAGTGGTCAATTCTGAAATAACATTTTCCATGATCTGAAGGAATCTGTAAATTACTGCAAGAGAAATTCTTTTTTTTTTTTTTTTTTTTATAATGAGTTGTAATTTAATTAATTATTGAAGTAGTGCACATGGGCAGGTGCATCTCATGTTTAGTGCTGAAATATTCATATTTTTGTCAAAGAGTAAATTAGGTCATTTGTGTTTTTTTAATTGTTTGATATGAAGAGGAATATCTGCTCACTGGGTTCTGAACCAAATATCAGCCAATACCCAAATACATGTCTATTTCCAAAGCTGCTTTAAAGCAATTATAATTTGTTTTAACCTCTGCAAATATTGATGTACTGCTGTTCTTATTGGAGAAGGTACGGTCGTGTTTTCTTTTAGCATGGCCTGTCATTTAAACTTGATTGTCTGAACTTGTTTTAGTCTTTTTGTATTTTTATTTTGCTTTGTCAAAAAGTTGTTACACTAGGTCTATATATAACTAAATATATTGTGCTATAAAAAAGGCAATATTATGAAATGAGTTAGAATAAGGAATTAATATTATAATAAAGCCCACTATAATAATAATAATTGTCTGACAAGTCACAACTAAACGCTATGTGTACTCTAGTTCAGAAATATGGAAAGTAATAGCATTTAAAAGGTTAAAAAAAGTATATTGTTTTGGTGATACAAAATAAGTAATATTTCCATAAAACCAGAATATATTTTATTTTCTACTAAAATAAACTGTGTTGTTATTTTTAAACCATTGTTTCAGTAAATAATTATGCACAGAAATGTCACTAAAAACTAATAAACGTTTTGTGTTTTGCATTTGTCGAGTCGTTTCTGTCTTCTCGAGATCGAATGACAGTAGGACAACGATGCTGATTCTCTATTGGTGAGAGAACAGTGGACGTAGACCAGTCAGATTTGTTCCTTAATGAATATTCTGCATAAATACGCATATGTTTAAAAGTAATCAAAAGAGGGTGTGGCTTGGTCTGTCATTGGATGCCTTCGGCCAATGGAAATCGCGAAGTCGAGGCTCCGCCTACTCGACTGAACCAAAGAGACGCGGCTGTGGAATCGTCAAAGAGTGACTGGTCGCAGATATCAAAGGTGGGCGTTGACTTTTAAAGGCGTGGGAGAATTGCAACACCCAATCACATTTTGCTCTTTCTCTCAGAGGTATGAAGTATAGACAGCGACAGCCAGTGCCCGTCGAATCTGACCTGTCAGCATAAAATAAATAGCCTCAAAGTTAGCCTTTTCTTTACGCTATGGTTAGGCTAATAACCAAAATAGGTTAAATAAATTGGTTGAATAGCTATAAATAATTTAGATGTTACTTTTAGAGTTTTATTTTTGTAGAGATAATTTTAGAGCTGACAAAATACACATAGCCCACCAAATAAGAGTCTATAATAATAAAAATATAAAATAATAAAAATAATTTATTTTAACAATAGTGCACAATTTGCACAAGTACTTGATTAGAATTAACGCGTTTTAAACACTAAACGTGACAATTTAAACAAAATCCACAGTAATATCTACATTCCATTCTTTAATTATTCTACTTAATTAAAATTATATTTTGATGCGAAATAGGTAATTGCACATCTAATAATAATAAAATCACTAACACAGTGAAAAGGCAAAACCCTTTCTGCCATATTCCTAAACAATAACCAGAATGTTTTGTACTAAAATAAAAGTATGTTATGCCATATACACTCTTAAAAATAAAGGTTTTTCAAGCGATGCCATAGAAGAACCATTTTTGTTTCCACAAAGATCCATTCAGTCAAAGGTTCTTTAAAGAACCATCTCTTTCTTACCTTTTTATAATCTGAAGAACCTTTAACTTCAGATGTTAAAGTTTCTTTATGGAACCATTTAGACAAAAAGGTTCTTAAAATTTCAAGGCATCGTGAAGCACCTTTAGAGTGTAGTATAATAAAAGTAAATGTATTATTGTTCGGAAGCAGTTTTAACGAATGCAGCTCAATTCTGTTACGGCGATTTAGATTTTTCATATCGTGATCAATAAAAATTAGAGATTCATGAGCACAAGTTGATTAATGCGCGTCCACTGTTAGGTAAAAACACATTTATAACGCGACAAATATTAAGAATCAAACATGAGACAATTGTTGACACTAGGCCTAAATCATCTGTTTTTTTTTTCCCGCAAAATGTTAATATTTCCCATCGCGGTCATATTCTAGCCTAAAAAAATAAATCACAAAAAAACTGTGGATTTTTAAAACGATTTTACATCGTTACAACTTTCAGTCACTTTTCCTTTTTCACTTTTTGTGATATCGACTTTTTTAAATCTCTTAGGCCCATTTAAAAATAGGCTACTTTAAATTTAGCTAAACACGTATTTAGATGATATTTTATATTTTATATTAAAATGATATTTTTGTTTACTACATACACCGATTTATATAGAAAGAAATAGCCAAAAAGTGAAAGCACGGCGGTGCGTAATGCACGTGACCTGGACGCGGTGATCATGAGCTTTGACCGTCCAAACACAGCAGTAGCTAGACAACAGTGGTTACATACTTTCTCTCAAGACTTTGGACTGTCTTTATTTCCACCCTGCGATAATATAATTTTCTTCCTTTGATCTCCAACGTCTGTGTTTAGTTCGGACCTCTGTTTAGGCTCCTAGTGGATGTAGGTACATCCACAATACCTACACCTTTTGGTATATTTATTTGTGCATTCTTTTAAATAAACACATTAAAAAATTTAAGAAAAGGATGATAAAAAAGGAAACCCACCCCCAACAAGTGTTGGGAAAAGTTAATTTAAAAAATAATGTATTACAATATTGCCTTACTCCCTTAAAAAGTAACGTGAATTACGTTACTTAATTACTTCTTATGGAAAGTAATGTCTTTTTATCTTTTTTTAATCTGGGCAGGGCTTGCTGCTCTCCAGCAATTAAAAAAAAAAGCAAAACAAATGTTAGTTTATCTTGAGTAATTTTTGCTTATTAGTATGATTGAATTGGATCATCGAAGATCAGCCACAAAGACACTGGGTAATAAAATGTGATTAAATACATAAAGGTTATTTGTATTACATATATATATATATATATATAAGTAATCTGATTATGTAACTTGCATTACTTGTAATGTTTTACCCACAACTATATAAATAGCTACTCCTATTAAAAGGCCAGCAATATTGTTGATGTATTATTCCTGTTAATAACTTGTGACTTTGTAATCATAAATTATGAGTTATTTCCCCCAAATCATGAAGTTCCCACAAACTCCCACATATTTCACATGCAGGTATTGTTTACAGGAACTCCCTTCAAATTAACCACAAGGAATCTCTAACAAAACAAACATGGGTTTACAGAATAATAATAAGGTTAACATTTATCTTTAAACAAAATCTCATAAAACATAAAAAATGTGTTGCTTTTTTTTTTTGGTTATAAGTCTAAGGGATGAAATTAGAGAGTTAAATTCAGCAAGGAAAATTAAGAGTCACAAAGATGACATAATTTTTGAACAACATATTCAAGAGAAATGTGTTTTGGGTTTTCATAATAACAAATAACATCTTTGAGGACGAAATTGTGAACCATATTTCCATATTACACATATTGATTTGTAATATGCATTACTAAGAACTTCATTTGGACAACTTTAAAAGCGATTTTCTCAATATTTAGATTTTTTTTTGCACCCTCAGATTCCAGATTTTCAAATTGTTTCTCGTCCAAATATTGTCCTGAAAAAGGACCCTTAATGACTGGTGTTGTGGTCTAGGGTCACATTTATAGTACCAAAAACTTAAATCAACCCAAAATTAATAATGCTACAATCCAAAAATAAATGGGCAGCTGTTTCTTCCAAAGGACCACAAAATGAGCAATTCTCAGAATATTTAGAAATGGAGGAGTTCACATGATAGATTTTATGAAGGGTTTTATAATGGACTTCCTTAACCTTGTTAGACATACAAAATGTACTGGGCCCCAATCTATCAGTTATAAACGAATTCCAGTGGAATTTACCTCTTGGAGTAATCTTTGTTTTTTATTTGAAAAAGTTGAAATTAGAAACCAGTGACTGCAGTGGCAAAAGTCATTGCATTTTTATTTTTATTTTTTTTTTTAATTAGCGGTAAAGAAAGTCACAAAAACCTGTCAAATCGAGTAGAATTGACTTTAATAATGGGAACAAATGTTTGAAATTTAAAAAAAAATCTATACATACCGTCACTGAAAGTGTTTACTCAGGTATTTCACAGATGCTTTGTGGTGAAGGACTTTGTCAATATCGCCATCTAGTGGACAAATAGAATAATACACTGTCAACCTGAGAAAGCCAGACTCTCAGCACATAAAGCATTTGTGCTCAATGCTAATTATATAAATTGAGCACAAAAGAAGAGATATAAACAGTTGCTGGTAGCCATTGACTTCCATAGTATGGAAAAACACCGTGGAAGTCAATGGCTACTAGCAACTGTTCGGTCACCAAAATTCTTCATCTTCTTTTGTGTTCAACTCATACAAGTTGAGTAAATGACAGAATTTTTGTGATGGTTTCTGTCTTATTTAGTCACTCAGCTTGGTCAGGCTGGTCTGTTGGCTGGGTTTAGAGGTTAAACCAGGCCAGACTGCAAAATCAGACCAGCTTGGGCAGGATGTGAGAGCATCTAAAACCAGTAAAATCTCTTTGCAGCATCCTTTCTCCCAAACATATCATAGATGTATTTTTAACCCTTGTAGAAATCCATCATTTATGGCATTGTGTTTCCTGCATGTAATTTTACAGAGGGGTCATAAAGCGAACACACACATACCCACGGACACACACACGTGTCGCTTCATCTTCACATCCTCAGGAAATGTGTCTTTGAGAGAGTAGCGGGTGTTAATAGATTTCAGATCGCTTGCAGCTGTCTCACAAAGTGCTTCAAAGTGAAGAAGCGCCAGATGAAAGAATGCCCCGTCATCTGTCACAGACCGCTTCATGGGATAGAGACACGCAACGCTGTGGGCTCGTCCTCAAATACAGCCGTCAGCGAGGTCACCACTGCACGCTAATTTCCTCAAGGACTTAACCTTGAGAAGATTTGTCTACATATTTCTGTTTTCGCCATGATAAAGCTGACCTTGTTTCTTCGGTTCTGAGTAGTTTATTGATGTGATGAAAGACAAACTGATGCATTAATGACATAAAGCTGTAGGCATTCATGTAGACAAACAAATGCTGTCATGTAAGCTCTACCGCATATTCATAAATTATGCATGGAGTTATAGATACTTTAACCGAATAACAGATGCTGACAGCTGTCAATCAAATGTGACAGATGTATAAGACATTTATTGTTTTTTTTTTACAAACTTTAAGGGGTACAGATGAAGGAAGTCCTAGATACATTTAGATATCTTCATGCTAATCTAATAGATTTGTAGGTATTTTTAATTATGTTATGCTGGTTGCATCTTGTCACTTTTCACCTGATATTATTTCAACCTCTTATTGGTACTTTACTGCTAGTTTCATATTTCAAATAAATTAAATCTGGTCATATGTAAAGACATTTTTTTTGCATTTAAAAGGACATATTTGTCACAAAAAATACATTTCAATAAATAAAAATCTGTTAATATCTAATGCCATTTTTTTTTACATGCATAAGGAAATATTTGTCATTTAAAAAAAAGAATTAAATAATTAAAATAATTTGATTAAAATAAAATTAGGTTCTAAACTAATAAAATACATTTCAACTCATATTGCCGTAATAACATGCCAACTAGGCCAATAATATAATATTATAAATTACATTTTTTATTTTTAAAATATAAATTATTTCATTTAAATGTATTTTCCCAGGCAACAAAATTCACTGCTACCAACTATATTAGATTTTATAAATAAAAAAGAGATATTGTCAAAGTGTTATGACCAAAAATATTTTATAATATATTATTATATTACTGTTTTTACTGTATTTTTGTTGAATAAATGCACCATTGGTGACCGTAATAGACCTATTTAAAAAAAAAAAAAAAAAAAAAATCTTGCTGACCTCGAATATTATATTATATTATATTATATTACACTTAAAATACAATACTTTATAAAAAATAAAAAAAACTTTCTGGCCTCAAATATTATATTATTATATTGCTGTTTTTACTGTATTTTTGTTTAAATAAATGCACTCTTGATGACTATAAAATACTTAATTTAAAAATAAAAAAATCTTGCTGACCACAAATATTATATTATATTATACTTAACATATAAATTATTTCATATAAATGTAATTTCCCAATAAACAAAATGTATTGTTACAAATTATATTAGATTTTATAAATAAATAAAAATTCGTAATGGGGTATTTTACCCTTTTACATTATACATTTTAGGGACTGATATTACCACAAATTATATCATATTATATTATATTAGTTTTTACTGCAATTTTGTTGAAATAAATGCAAAAAATACTTATTTAACAAACAAATAAATCTAGCTGACCTTGAATATTATATTATATTATATTACATTACATTACACTTACAATATAAATTATTTCATAGAAATGTATTCAATACAAAATTCATTGTTACAAATTATATTAGATTTTATAGTATTTCACCCTTTTACATTATACATTTTAGGGAATGATATTAGCAAAAATTATATTATATTATACTTAAAATATAAATTATTTAATTTAAATGTATTTACCAAGCAAACAAAATTCATTCTTACAAACTATATTAGATTTTATAAATACAAAAAAATTTTCCTATTCACTCCCGTGTGAGTTACCCTTTCACATTATACATTTTAGGGACTGATATTACCAAAATTGATATTATATGATTCTGAATATTCTATTATATTAGCCTATATTATATTATATATTACATTATATGTTAAATCTATTTTTGAAATAAATATTATTATGTCTCATTATCTAAACAAAGGTGAGCTTGAGACAGAGACAAGCATATAATATTGATCAAAACATCAAGCTGGCTCTATAAATCAATGAGTTATGAGGGGGCTCAGTTCTGAAACACTGATTGGTCACATGGTCAGCCGTAATTGGGCATAAGTGGCATCTGGGAAGTACAGGCAATGTAGATTGTGTTTTACATTATAGGAGCCAGTTGGCATATGGTGAGACCTTTGAACTCTTTCTCATATTTCACGTATTGGCAAAGTGTCATGCTTGACATGGGGAAATCTTACTGCTGGTCCGTTCAGAACAGGTTACGGATAAGACCAAGTATTCATGTGAAACAGACACGTGTTAGTTTTAACTTAGTGTAGTGTGGTGATTGGAACGTGTATATGACACAAAAATGGAAAACTTTGTCTATTGTGTGTTTTGATGGTGTGTATGTGTGATTGTGACTGCATCTCTCCCAGATATGACAGTTCATTAATCTGAAATAATTCCTTTCAGTTGCAGAAGTTAAAATCCATAATCACCCGAAGAGCAGCACAAAAAAAGCCTCATCTCGCTCACATTTTCAGTCAAATCATGCCGCACAGCAAGGGGTTGCTGCATATATAGGAGGCGGAGTGAACAAACCAAGCGTGATTGGTTGGCAGCTGTTTAGCATACTCTCTCTGATTGGCTGAGGAGCTGACATTGATGGATTGACTCCTTACTGATTGGTTCCTCTAAAAAGTGACGTCCTCAAACGCAGGGCCGGGCTAAACTCATGGGGTGTGGCTAATTTAATGGTGCTGTCAATCACCTAAGGCCCTCCACACAAAAATAAAGCGGCAACATTTTAGTTTGAAACACATGGACTATTATATTTAGCATTTAAAACATGGATTATCAACTCAGCACTTTGTAGAAAAGACAAGTACTAAGTTCTCTGTTTACCAGAGTAGTAGTAAAAAAGTAAACTGGAAATGAAATCGGTAAAATTACACCTGAAAGTGTAAGTGTCCAGTGAAAACTTATTTGTGACCCTGGACCACAAAACCAGCCTTAAGTTGCACGGGTATATTTGTAGCAATAGCTAAAAATACACTGTATGGGTCAAAATGCTAGATTTTTCTTTTATGCCAAAAATCATTAGGATGTTAAGTAAAGATCATGTTCCATAAAGATATTTTGTAAATTTTCTACTGTAAATATATCAGTTTTGATTAGTAATATGCATTGCTAAGAACTTCATTTGGACAACTTTAAAGGCGATTTTCTCAACATTTTGATTTTTTTTGCACCCTCAGATTCCAGATTTTCAAATAGTTGTATCTTGACCAAATATTGTCCTATCCTAACAAACCATACATCAATAGAAAGCTTATTTATTCAACTTTCAGATGATGTATAAATCTCAATTTTGAAGAATTTGCACTTATGACTGGTTTTGTGGTCCAGGGTCACATTTGTTACCCTGGACCACAAAACCAGTCAAAAGTGTCAATTCTTTTATACATCATACATCAATACATCAACTGAAAGCTAAAAAAAATAAGATTTCCATTGATGGTTTGTTAGGATAGGACAATATTTGGCCAAGATACAACTATTTAAAAATCTGGAATCTAAGGGTTCAAAAAGAAGTAAATAAAAACATTTAAAAAATCGCCTTTAAAGTTGTCAAGATTAAGTTCTTAGCAATGCATACTAATCAAAAATTGAGTTTTGATATATTTACGGTAGGAAATGTACAAAATATCTTCATGGAACATGATCTTTACTTAATATTCTAATGATTTTTGGCATAAAACATACAATGTATTTTTAGCTATTGCTACAAATATACCCACGCTACTTAAGATTGGTTTCATGGTCCAGATCCCATTTTTCAAACAATAGCTAACAATTAATAAATCAACAGTTCATGACATTCATGTTCCTCCAGAATATTAACTGTTACTCAAACTGCTGAAAGAAAAACGTATGAAATTAACTATTTTAATCATCCGTTTCTTGGAAGAACTGAATAGCGTGGTGTATTTTGCAGGCCTGTGTTATGTAACTATCAGAGTCCTTTTCTTAAGTATAGTACCAAATTACACCACGCTGTCATATGGGCTTTAAATCATATTAAAATATGTGTTGTGCTGGACCTTTAGATCTCATGAAATGAATCCATCCATGAAGCCAGTTGCTTCCAACGCCGTATGGAAGGCCTGAGCTCATAGAGAGACGCGGCCCGCCATTTTGTCTCCTGTTTCTCGTCAGGTCGCCTGCCAACTCCGAGTCACCCAATCAGGGCGCCCAGAGGAACACATGGTCCGCGGGGCTCCTCAATACCCTCGCGTGCCGCACGCCCCATTTCAAATAAACACCCGGGTCCACTTGGCGCGGCGAGACCCGCCATCTGCCCAAACAGAGCAGGCGGAAAATAAATGCCGCTCTCCTAAACAAATAAACCGTCGCGCCATTCAGAACGCGCGAGATGGCAGCGCGGGATAGGAAAAAATACGATTTATCCTCGCGAAGGGTAAACACGGCGACAGGGCTCTGAATATATGAGGAGACCCGCGGAATGGAGAGGTTTCACAGAGTATATAGTCAACAGGAAAGTAATCAAGGGAAAGTGTAGGCGAAGTCGTTTCGAGAAGTAAATGAAAAAGTGTTCAGGCAAAGAGCCACAGCGGGCTTCACGTATATACGTCAAAAGTCCAATTTGCTAGTAGACGACAACCATAGATATCCACCTAGAGAAAAATATTATTTTAAACGTTTTACAAAAAAGCAACCTGTCAGTGTTGAATAATTAAATGTCATAATGTAGTTAAATACGTATTATTTTATGTTATTTAGTTTATTTGACATAACTCTTAACATATTGTTGGTGTAACTTATTAGCTGAATAATAAACCGGTTAATTTAGATCTTGACCACATAAAATGAATCATAATTTTCCACAGGGAATTGTAGGACATTATTAGATACAATTTTAGTCATATTTGTAACATTCTGTTGCAGATACTCGGATGTAAACAACATTGCATGGTTAATGTAGGCTACTACTGAACACGTTGTACTGCTAATTTTTTTTTTGCTGTCTAAACCAAAAAAAAAAAAAAAACGTGTGGAAGCTGCTAAATCATATAGAGAGAGTCTTATAAGAAGGAAAGGCAGCAACATTTTGACAAACTAAAGTTAATAGGATGGAAAAGATACCTATGAGCATTATTAATAAAGATATTAGCCTAATATTTCACCTACCTGACTGTAAATTATAAGAACAAACACAAATGTTGTCAAGATTCTTGCTCTGGAAATCCTGGTTAAGTTTGGCCAACAACAAACCCCTTTTGTTCCTCAGTTTTTTGCACTCTTCTCTTTGATTTGATATAACTTTTGGCAGTCTATAGTACTCAAAATGTTTTTCCCGGTCAGACTGATTAGTACAGCCAAAACAAAAATAAAAATAAAATAATTGGCTATTTTCAGCAGCAATAACCAGCAAAATATGCGCGTTTTGTTCGGTTCAGTGGCATTGTTTACATTCAATGCTGCCAATATGGCCGATTAATGACATGTCGTAAAAACTCTCTATATTTGTAACCTTCTGATGCATATGTTACCCTTTTTAGGCCAAAAATATACAAAAATGGCACCATCATCCTCATCATACTGTCTAGTCTCTTGGTCTCTCCAACCACTAAGCATCTGAATGTGACATACTCGTCTTCTTCAAAGCTTCAGAAGAATGAAGGATCTTCTGAAAAGCCTGTGAAGGTAGAATTGCTATTGTTTTTTATATATTAGTGCTGTAATATTGGCAGCACTATGACAATAACAGGTGTTTGTTAACAATTATGTATTAGAATATCCACCAAAAAAAGATTTTAATGAGGTTTTTTTTTTATCATTGGTAAAAAATGAGAAAGTTTCTCGAGCACCAAAGCAGAAATAAGTCCTTGAAATAAGACCTTCATGAGTATTTTTGTTGTTATGGTTATGAAAATGCTCTTGGAAGACCAACATTTTCCACATTTGCCTTATATTATAATCATAATTATCACGTGATATAAGGTTGTTAACTAACTGCATTATCCTATGTAAAAACAAATTTTGTAAAGCTGCTTTGAAGCTGTATGTACTGGCAAAAGCGCTATAAAAACAAAAACAGAACAAATATTTCACACACTTGTATTGTTGTCTGTTTTTACAGTGAGTCTGTGCATCAACTTTACATCCAGCAGAGGGCGATACAGCATCAAGATGGTATTGGCCCAGCCAGCCTCCAAAGCCCGTTCTGAGACCTTTAAAAAAAAAAAAAAAATCTGATTATGCCACCTCATATGTGCGCTGGCCATTCCTGGCGTCGTGTTTCAAGTTATCCATAAAAGATAACTTAAAACATAGAATCTGAGACATATGAAGGTACAGAGCAGTGCTAGTTCTTCAGTCACTTTCTTAATTGTTTTGTTTGTTTTTAAGGTTTAGTGATGCTATCACATGCTTATATGTAACCCTGGACCACAAAACCAGTCATAAGGGTCAATTTTTAAAAAATGAAATATGGGCGAGATACAACTATTTGAAAATCTGGAATCTGAGGGTGCAAAAAAAAAAAAAAAAAAAGTAAATATTGAGAAAAGTTGTCCAAATGAAGTTCTTAGCAATGCATATTACTAATCAAAAATTAAGTTTACAGTAGGAAATTCACTATTCACTCAAAATATCTTAATGGAACATGATCTTAATACTTAATATCCTAATGATTTGTGGCATAAAAGAAAATAATTTTGACCCATACTATGATGTTGGCTATTGCTGCAAATATACCCATGCGACTTGTTTTGTGCTCCAGGGTCACATATCTCATGGGAAAAGATTTTATGATAACTTTTTTCAAGAAGCAATATGCTCCATAAATTAAAGAGGCTGGTTTGTTAAGCTACATATAAAAAAAAAAAATGCATTAAAAAGTCTTTCTTTCTCACCTTCTCTCTCTCTCTCTCTCAAGTCTAAGGGCGGAGAATTAGATGATTGGCTATCTTTGTGTTCCGTCATGCCAGAGGCAGGGCTGTCACAGAACGCTGTCCTTTTAGGGACATAATTGAGGCGGGCAGGACGTCATGTGTGGGCGTGATAGGGCGATTGTGTCCGAGAAAGCAAGATTGACAGGAGTGACAGCTCTATTTATTGGCTGCTAGAGTCTAGTCAGCAAAAGGCCATTCAGGGCCACTGGCTGGCTCTGCTGGCGGCCTGTGCAGTCGGCGCCTGGTGAGTAAGCATTTAGACAGCAGCCCTCACCGCTGCAATGCATGGGAGAAATATCTCTGTCAACACTGACTGTGATCTTTGACGGTGCCTCTAAAGAGGAAGGTCATACATATGAATGCAATCTCTGTCACACTCTTTTTCACACACACTCGCGCACATAAACACACACACAAAACCAAGCCTGACATAAATTGCACATAATGCCATGTTGTCAAAGTCCCCTGGCATAGAGATCCAGCAGTAAATACCCTTGAATAAAGGTTCAGAGGCCTGACCCTGGAAACATGTCACTGAAATTTTCTCAGCACATTACATTTTGAATGTTGTCTCTGTGGGACGGTTCTAGCTTTTACACATTGGCTGTAAAACAGTTTCATGTTTGCTATTTTATTTTCTTGATGAATGTAAGTTAGTGTGGGGGCAATATGAGATTTCTATATCCCACAATGTGGTCACATGATGCAATTCAAATCAGTGTTGTGCGCCATTCAAATTTGAATATCTTTTAAATTCTAGTTTAATTTGAGTTCTAAAAAGTTGAATTGTAAAAGTCAAAGGAAACAGCGTGAAGGCAAACTTTGAATGATGGCTTGACAAAGCCTTGTTTTAAAGTTCTGAAAGTTTGACAGCATTATAGGCTGACAGAGAGATCCATTCAATTTATGCAGTATATATAAAAAGGTATTCATGTGTTTTTAGGAAGTCTTTAAAGCTCACCAATGCTGCATTTCGTAGATTAAAAGTTCAATAAAACCAGTGATATTTCAAAATATTATTACCATTTAAAATAACTGTTGTCTATTTAAATATACAGTTAAAGTCAAAAGTTTACATACACCTAGCAGAATCTGCAAAATGGTAACTATTTTACCAAAATAAGAGGGATTGTACAAAATGCATGTTATGTTTTTATTTAGTACTGACCTGAATAAGACATTTTACATAAAAGATGTTTACATACACAGTCCACAAGAGAAAATAATAGTTGCATTTATAAAAATAGATAGATTATAAAAAAGATTCTTAATACTGTGTTGTTTCCTGAATGATCCACAGCTGTGTATTTTTGTTTAGTTATAGTCGTTTATGAGTTCCTTGTTTGTCCTGAACAGTTAAACTGCCCGCTGTTCTTCAGAAAAGTCCTTCAGGTCCCCCAGATTCCTTGGTTATTCAGCACTTTTGTGTATTTGAACCCTTTCCAACAACAACTGCGTGATTTTGAGATCTATCTTTTCACACTGAGGACAACTGAGGGACTCATATGCAACTATTACAGATGGTTCAAACTCTCATTGATAATCCAGAAAGAAAGAAAAACCAATGCATTAGGAGCCAGGGGGTGAAAACATTTTGAATTTGAAAATTAGGGTAAATTTAACTTATTTTGTCTTCTGGGAAACCTATAAGTATCTCCTGTAGCATCGAAGGGCAGTACTAAATTAAAAATACATATTTAAGCAAACTAAGAAAAATGTACACATTCTGTTCAAAAGTTTTCACCCCTGGCTCTTAATGCATTGTGTTTCCTTCTGGAGCATCAGTGAGCGTTTGAACCTTCTGTAATAGTTGAGTCCCTCAGTTGTCCTCAGTGTGAAAAGATGGATTTCAAAATCGTACAGTCATTGTTGGAAAGGGTTCAAATACACAAAAATGCTGGAAAACCAAAGAATTTGGGGAGCTGAAGGATTTTTCAGAAGAACAGCAGGCAGTTTAACTGTTCAGGACAAACAAGGGACTCATGAACAACTATCACTAAAAAAAAAAAAAAAAAAAAAAAAAAAAAACACATCTGTGGATCATTCAGGTAACAACACACTAATAATAATAATTCTGTTTCACTGATTTGATGCTCAAAAAACATTTCTGAATGGCCAGTGCTATTAAAATTCCAACTCATACACTGAAAAGGAGTTATTTCCTAAATCTGCCCAGTTGTGATTCAAATAATAAAATGACCTTGTAAAATACGATATACCCCTGAAACAGTTTTCAGGAAATGTATTGCCATCACTGACTGTAGTATTTATTTAATCTTTTTTGATTTCTCTTTGTCTATTTCCAGTAATGTACGAAGCCCTGGAGTCACAATAAACAGCATCTCTAGTACTTCAGGAATTTCATCCAACATGGAGGATGAAGAGCTTTCTCCTGGTGAGTTCTGGGAACTCTGTGTATGTGATTTCTGATAAAATAATCCTGCAGTTGTAACTTTGGTCAAAAGTCCCCTGTACTTGTTGCACTTGGCCAATGAATGTCTACGACAATATTTAACTCACAATTTTGGCTTCTTTGCACACACATAAACATCCACGTGCAGGCACAGATATACACACATCAAACAAAAATCATTCTTTTATATATGTTTGCGTAACCTTCCCATCAAACAAAGGTGAAAGAAAACAAACACTCTGCAGAGGAAATGTCCTCCTAAAGGAAACACGCTCACTTGGTGTTACAGCACGTTTTGGTACTAAAATATTTGTGTTTCGGTTTTTCAGAAACGTCAACGTCCAGAGGGTCGCGACCTCGAAATGTGAAAACTGATGACGTTACGAAACACTCAAAACTGAGTAGGGACTACGCGTAAGTGTTTCATACCAACTGCCATAGTTATAGTCAATATTATATTTGACCCTGGACCACAAAACCAGTCTTGAGTAGCATTTTTGTAGCAATAGCCAAAATACATTATATGGTTCTTTTATGCCAAAAATCATTAGGATATTGAAGATATTTTGTAAATTTTCTACCATTAATATATCAAAACTTAATTTTTGATTAGTAATATGCATTGCTAAAAACTTCATTTCTCAATATTTTTATTTTTTTGCACCCTCAGATTCTAGATTTTCAAATAGTTTATCTCGACCAAATTTCCAATTCAAGTGGTTCAACTGGTTTTGTGGTCCAGGTTCACATATAGAATAGGTTTCACACTGTCAGTCCAGCACTGAGATGCAGTGTCCTTCAGCCTAATAAAAGCAGGCGATTCATGTACTTAGGAAAGGGCCACAGAAAGTAGCACCTAATATCCTAAAGCTGTCATGCTCAGAGAATCACTTAATAAGGCACATAATCGTAAGAGGCGGCCAAGACCTCAGATGACACTAAATCAATTGGCAGACGGTAACTCCTCAGGCGGGCCACGGTACCTAAGCTCTGAGTTATGACTTTCGGGGTGCCCCAGGGCTCAATACCCGGCCCACTCACACTTCTCTCCGTCCCAACTTTACCCTCTGGACTTAATTCATTTTTCCCTCGCTGGATCTGACAGGTTGCGTGTTACTTGGCGCCTCTCAAGTCGTCGGGCCAGCGCTATGATTAAGGGAGATGGAGGAGGATTAATGGAAAAGTACAGGAACACCGAGGAACGGTGTTGACCTAGAGGGAAGAACCTCGCGCTAATTCTTAACATGCCGTTTGTTTCTGGCAGGCAAAGATAAAAGGTTATATGTCTCAAGAAACCGTAAGTACGTCAGAAGTGTTTATTTGGTTTGTCCAGGCGTATATTGAAACAGTTGTTTGCGAAGGAAATTGAAATTATAGTACTGCACAACCCAGCTATTTGCTGTGGAGGTCTTGCTTAATCATTTCCATAGCTCATGTTGTCTTTGGTGTCAATTCCCATCTGCAGATGATACCGCTAAAGGATGAATGGCAATCAGATGTTAGTTGTTTTTGAACAGAGTTGGAGTGCGCTTTCGTATGGCAATCATGAGAAAATGCTGCGCTGAGAATTGCGTTCGCCGCAAAGAACGCTTAATCCTTGTAGCTTCCCCATCTTTACCTACATGCGTCTCGCTGGCGAGCTGCCGCTCTGTTGTGCTCATCCCGACAAGAAGACGTTAAACGCCAGTGGAGCTTTTCCAGGTTAGCTTCCCACATTCTCCTCACTAATCAAGAGCTGCCTCGCAATAACGATAAATCTCTCATTTTGACGTGCGGCATAAATAAAGCAAACAGGCCTCGGTTTGATTACCCAGACTCCCCGTGAACAGACGGGCATTTGAGTGGCTCTGCTATTTATCAACCTGGATCTCCCTTCCTCTCAATCTCTCCAGCACTCAAAAAACGCCGTCACTGATTGCGTTTAATGTCTAACACATGGCCTGGCCAAGCATTCCCACTGCTGCCCGGGGAGGTGTTTGGACTGATTAAGAGAACTGTTTTTGCGGCCAAAGACTTGGGTTGTGAAACCGAAAGGTTTTGGCAAGGCGGTAGAATTTCGGGTGTAGCTCTGGGGACTCGAATGCGGCTGCCTCTGTGGTTCGCGGACAGAGTTTCTACTCTCGGAATCTTCCAGAAGCATCCAAACGGGGAAGAAATGGCGTAGAGCAGCAATTACTTATTATCCTGAGGAGTGTTCCTCACATCAGTGCCTCACTTCTCTCTCTTTCTTTTCCCCCTTCATCCATTCAGCACTTCTCCCGTTTTGCCGGCTGCCTGGGGTCACATTTAACCTGGAAGTGCTCTGATTGGGCCGAGGGTCACTTCACGGGCCCCCAAATTGCCTGCACCCATCCGTCACTGTCAGGCCATTATTAGTGCTATTATCATCAAAGTCACAGTCTGAATTATAGCGCATGCACAAGCAGCGCCGCTCGGACTTAACGGCGACCTGAGCCAGGATGACAGCGAAAAGGGTTGAGACCTTGCCGATGACATCACTCTAATCCCTCAAAGGCAGAAATGGGCTGACGCTGAACAGAACTGCGTTCTGGGAGAAAGTTTGCAGGTTGCACGGCTTCGTGTCATCTTGAAACGCTCAGATTCATGTTAACAGATGACCATAGGCCAGATCTGGATCTGCCTGCGGATTTGGGAGCAGTATAAAGTCAAAAAGGTCTTGTTTCTCAAAGAATATGCAGTGATTTACATGTCGGTAGTTAATGAGAAGCAGCATTTGACATGTGGGAAAGTGTGCGTATATTCATTAATTTAGCAGCAGGTGCTTTTAGACAAAGAAACATGCTTTTAGAAAAATAAATTAAGGTTTTTGAAGAAAACATTCCAGGATTTCATTCCATATAGTAGACTTTAATGGACATCAGTGGGTTGAAGATCCAAATTGCAGATTCAATGCAGCTTCAAACGGCTCTACACGATCCCAGCCGAGAATTAAGGGTCTTATTTAGTGAAACAATCAGTCATTTTCCAAAAAAATGCTCATCTTGCACTAGCTCGACTACACTTTGCGTAGTCATGTTGAAAAGATTGCACACAATGTAGGCAGAAGTACCGACCCAGTGTTTGCAAAGTGAACGTGCAAAGAAAGTCAGATGCCCTTTACAAAAAAGGGTGAAACAATGATGTCGGATTGAGAAGTTGGAGGAGAAAATGAGATTGTTGAGTTGAGTTTTTCTACCCTACCTTTTTGAACTGAAGTACACAGACGAAGAACTAACCTTTCCAATGTGATTACATAATGCTGCGAGAAGTTGTGGACACAAAGCTAGTGCAATACGAGCCTTTGTGGTTAATGTTTTTTTTTTAAAGAAAATTACCAATCGTTTCACTAGATAAGATCCTCATTCCTCAGATGGGATTGTGTAGAGTCCTTTGAAGCTGCATTGAAACTGCCATTTGGACCTTCAACCCGTTGATCCCCATTGAAGTCCAATATATGGAGAAAAATCCTGGAATATTTTCCACTTCCACAATAAAAATATCTTGATAATTTACTCATTCCCATGTCATCCAAGATATTCATGTCTTTCTTTCTTCAGTCCCAAAGAAATTTCGTTTTTTGAGGAAAACATTCCAGGATTTTTCTGGGTGTAGTGGACTTCAATGGGGATCAAAGGGTTGAAGGTTAAAAATGCAGTTTCAAAGGGCTCAAAGTGCTCTACACGATCAAAACTGAGGAATAAGGGTCTTATCTAGCAAAACAATGCCATTTTCTTAAAAAAAAAATGTTTATACACTTTTTTTCCACAAATGCTTTTCTTGTCTAGCTCTGTGATGCACATGCACTCCGGTTAAAGACTTCAAAATCGGCCTACATTGCTGTTTTACCTTTTTTTTTTTGTAAAGGACATTTGACCTTCTTTTTACGTTCACTTTGTAAACACTGGCTTGTTACTTTTGCAGCGATGTAGGACGATTTTGCAGTTGGAGGATAAAATGAGATGGGAGTTTTTCGACATACCCAAACTGTCTTGTTAACTGTCTTAAGCTAGACAAGACAAGCTTTTGAGTGTAAAAAGTTTAAAATTGTAAAAAAAAAAAAATTAAACAACCGATTGTTTCACTAGATAAGACGATTTTTCCTTGGCTGGGATTGTGTAGAGCCCATTGAAGCTGCATTGAAACTGCATTTTTAACCTTCAATCCGTTAAGCACCATTAAAGTCCACTATATGGAGAAAAATCCTGGAATGTTTTCCTCAAAAAACGTAATTTCTTTGACTAAAGAAAGAAAGACATGAACATCTTGGATCTAGAAACACAATTTCTGCACCACAAAGAGTTGCAAAACTCATGACGGAGTTGCGCCTGTGCACTAAACTGTAACAGATGAAAGTATTTAAACATCAAAAATTCCACATTTTAATTAAAAAATAAGAGATGTAACACTTAAAAAATCTGTGTTTCCCCTTCAAAGGCTTGCAAAACCTCTGTCCGGCACTCCTTCACATTCACCGCTGCCCTGGACACCGAATGGCCTGCATTGTTTTGTACTCATGTGTCAGTCTATGTTGTCTCTTTGCTACAGATCTTAAGGCAGCGCTGTTGTCCTTTTAAATTAAGCTTCTCCATATGCATGAGCGGAGGGGGGGAGAGAACATTGGCAACGGAGGAAAGAAGTGCCATGGCGGGGAGTCTAATCAAATGACAGACTGCTGAGCAGACTCAAAATACGAGCTGTCCATCAGCGATAGGTGAGTGTGAGAAACAACGCAGTCTCGCATGCAAGTCTACATAGAAATGTTATGAGGCGCATTTAATACAGATATTATAGTATGTAAGTGTGTTCATTTGTGTCATGCTTTTAGGCCCGGGCGGCTGGCCCACCTTTCTGTTCATTATATCATTTTAAGGCACTCCCAAGGGTTGATGGGAGTAAGGTCAGAGTTCAACTCCAACGCCCCCATATGGTCAATTAAATCCCACTCAGTGCCCAAGCAGGGCCTCTTTCTTTATGGCACTATTTACTCTGCTATATTCATTATGTACAGAGAAGGAAAGATGGAGATGAAGAGATCAAGAGAGAAGAAAATTTTGGTTTTGTTTTTTTGATGCATAAGCTTAAAGGATGCAAATTTCACTAGGGTTGGGAATTTCCACATAGCGTTTCCAGATTATGCATAACTATTTGATTGAGAATATCATTTCTATTGTTGCAATAATGCAATACTGCATTTCTATTTTTTTTTTCTACAGTTAAAGTGAAAAGTTTACATACACCTTGGAGAATCTGCAAAATGTTAATTATTTTACCAAAACAAGAGGGATCATACAAAATGCATGTTGTTGTTTTTATTTAGTACTGATCTGAATAAGACATTTCATATTAAAGATGTTTACATATAGTCCACAAGAGAAAATAATAGTTGAATTTATAAAAATGACCCTGTTCAAAAGTTTACATCCCCTTGATTCCTAATACTGTGTTGTTACCTGAATGATCCACAGCTGTGTGTTTTTTGTTTAGTAATAGTTGTTTATGAGTCCCTTGTTTGTCCTGAACAGTTCAACTGCCTGCTGCTCTTCAGAAAAATCCTATAGGTCCCACAAATTCATTGGCTTTTCAGCATTTTTGTGTATTTGAACCCTTTCCAACAATGACTGCATGATTTTGAGATTCGTCTCTCTTTTCACACTGAGGACAACTGAGGGACTCAGTATACAACTATTACAGAAGGTTCAAACACTCACTGATGCTCCAGAAGGAAAAATGAAGCATTATACGAGCCAAGGGTGTAAACTTTTGAACAGAGTGAAGATGTGTATTTTTCTTATTTTTCTTTTGCCTAAATATCATATTTTTTTACATTTATTACTGCCCTTCAGAACCTACAGAAGATACTTACATGTTTCCCAGAAGACAAAATAAGTTTAATTTACCATAATCTTCAAAAACCCTTATGTTTGATTGAATTAACTCTTTCCAATTAATATTACTAAACTGTTTAAATTGTGTTGGCACTTAATACCAATGCTGACAAATGTTGTCAAAATATTTTTGTACATTGTCTTTTTTTTTTTTTTTTTTTTACCTCAGTGGCGTCATGAATGGCATCGTTTGATTTCAGCATTTTTATTTATTTTTTTTTAAAGTAATTTACTCCCAACCCCATGTTTTGTTTTTAGACTGACCTCAGATCAGGTCCTTTAGTAGCAATTCTCACACATAGGCAAGTCTGACAGTCACAAGACAAACTTCAAAGCTGCTCAGACTAAATAAAGAATGACAGACTGTGACCCAGAAAAGATGTATGTGCAATTGATTTGTTAGGAGAGGGGTGAAAGGCCTTATGGGTAAAGTAAATAAAAGAATGCATATCAATATATCATCAATACTCCTCTTTACGCTGGTTCGGAGCCTCTCAAGAGGCTGCAGTATGCTGGGCAGAGATCAATAACCGGTCTGTCTGAGCGAGAAATGGTGGCTCTGCTGTCACATTTGTAGTCTGGGCTGTAATAACATCTGCTGTGATGTAAGAGCTGATTTAAGCACGGATCTTCATGTTTGGTCTCTGCAGATCAGGAGCGTCATGGTGGATCCAGCAAGTTGAGTAAGCCATTTTGTACATGTAAGTTCTCAAAACAAACTGAAATGACTCTGGCCACCAGGATCAATGTAGTGTAGTGTTCATGCTTGTCTAATCACCGTCATAAGAGAAGGTGCCAGTTTTCTTTCATCCAGCATGTAAGTGCATCTTTCTTAGTTTCCGTAGCGAAGTAATTCTGTGTCTCTTAACAGAGAGTCTTTGTGTGCTAGTTTGTTTTGAATCAACAAGCTCATAGAGATATGGCTTTTTAGTTAAATGCATCAAAACCTCACATACCCTATAGAGAGTTTGCACTTACGCTACGATTTGGTCAGTTAATGTACTGCTGAATACGTTGTTCTGCTAATTTATGCTGTCTAAACCTTGGAAAAAACATGTGGAAGCTGCTAAATCATATAGAGAAGGACTAAAATTTATTTTACGTACGAGCAGTATTAAGATATAAACCTAATATTTCCAAGTACTGCTCACTGCAGAGCCAAATGGCCTCCAGCTCCACCTCTCTTGATGTCCAGCTCCACCTCTGAGTGAACAAATGGGTGGAGTTAAGGTTAGGGATAGGGTAAGGGGTAGGGTTAGGGTGTGGTTAGGTGTCTATCTCCACCCATTACCTCCAGCGAGGGGGAGCTGGAGCTCCAGCTCCTCCCATATGGCTCTGCAGCAATATTTCACCTACCTGACTGGAAATGATCAGAACAAACATGAATGTTGTTAAGATTCCTGTTTTGGAAATCCTGGTTCAGTTTGGCCAACCACAAACGTCTTTTGTTCCTTGTTTTTTCACTCTTCTCCTTGATTTGTTATAACTTTTGGCAGTCTATAGTACTCCCGATGTTTTCCCCTGCCTGACCAATTAGTACAACCCAAAACATGAAAATAATTGACCATTTTCAAGAACAATAATCATCAGTATGAGAGTTTTGTTTGGTGCAGTGGCATTGTTTACGTTCAGTGTCAGCAATATGGCCGATGAGGCATTGTGAAAACATTTTTACTCCTGGTATTGAGATCTATTTTGACAATCCAGGTGTAAACAGGATCCAAAACACTTTGGGAAACTCTAAATCATATTTGAAATGCATGTGACCAAACTACATTTGTAATATTAGTTTTCACAATGTGTCATCAATCGGCCATATTGACGGCACTGAACGCAAACAGTGCCACTGAACCAAGCAAAGCTTGCATATTTTGCTGATTATTGCTGCTGATAATGGTCAATTATTGTCATGTTTTGGGCTGTACTAATCGGTCAGACCAGGAAAAAATCTGGAGTACTATAGACTGCTAAAAGTTATAACAAATCAAGGAGAAGAGTGCAAAAAACTGTCTTGAGGAACAATATAGGCGTTTAAAGTTGGCAAAACAAGAATCTTGACAACATTCGTGTTTGTTCATCATTTCTGGTCAGGCAGGTGAAATATCAGGCTAATATCTTAATTAATACTGCTAGTGTAGTCTTTCTTTAACACCTATTAACTTTTGTCAAAATATTGCACCCTTTTCTGCTTACTAAGTCGTTCTCTCTATGATTTAGCAGCTTCTGCATGTTTTTCTTGTGGTATAGACAGCATAAATTAGCAGAACAACGTATTCAGTAGTACATTAACCGTGCAAACCATGCTGTTGTTTACATCTGAGTATATCGCCAGCATGGCCGTGCATCCGGGTAACTAACCAAATCGTGACATAAGTGCAAACCCTCTAAAGGAGATGGGAGGAAAAATATATTTCAATGCTTTCTCCCGCAATAATATCATTGGGTAATTACACTGTGTATAAATTGCGAGCATCATGGAGCCACTATTAATATGCATTGCATTGATATTGCTTTTAAATACTTTTACTTTCACTTTCGAGATTCACGATCACACATACTCTGTGTACACTAGGGAGAGGCCGTACTTACCACACATTTTACAAGATTAGATGTTTCCTGGTGCTCAGGATCTTGGCTAACCATGTCCCTTTAGTGGCTCTGTAGAACGTGTTATTAGTTTTTCGTGCCTTTCCGAACACGGATTCACTATTCGGGCACATCTCAGTGAAGCAACGCCTACTCACCTGTCAGTCATCATCCACTACTTAAGGGTCCACTGAAGTGCTTTAAAACACTCAGCGTTGTTCTATATGTTGACGTAATTTCAACTGGAAAAAAGGGCAGGACTGCTTGATGTAGATTTTTTTAAATAGCCAATAAATAGCATTCTGTGTAGAATTCAAATGGGTCCAATACGTTTTATGGAGCAGACGTGTGCGCTGTGGTAATTCGTGTGAAACTGCGTGAAACCAGACTTCTTTCGTCCCAATGGAAAGCATATTTACACTGTCTGAATAGTTCCCTATTCCCTACATAGTGCACTACGTGTCATTCACCGCACAGAAAATACAAATTCTGTGGACAAGTGACTGATTTCAGCCACAGCTTCAGTGTGTTTTTATAGTGTAGGGGGCGGGACACTTCGGATTCTAGAGAGCATTTGATTGGACAGAATCTGAAGTGCAGGGTGATGTCATCAAAATCGTTGATCCATATTGGCAGAAGTTATAGAGACTAAGTTTTAAATGATTATATCTTCTAAATGCAAATTTGTCATTGTTTTAAAACATTTTAGCTCACAGATAACCTTAAGGCTAACATATTCATACTAAAAGCCAAAAAAGCTTCTATTCTGATTTCATGGGGACTTTAAAAACGAGGGTTTTGAAAGAAATGAACCTTAGGCTAGTTTGGCTAATACACATCTATTTGTTAAATTTAATACATGAAAACTGAGAATAACTGAGAAACTCATTTGAGAAGTATTTTACTAGCTGGTATGACATGATCTGGTGATTGGATCAAACGAGGCGTCATTTATACTGACCCATATTCACTGTGCATATAACTAGAATACAGGCTGTACTGTGGACATGACACCATTTGATTGACCTTTTGTGATCCCCAGCCTGCTTTAATGAGTTACAGGATCCACTTTGTTCCAGCACAGAGCCGCTTCCCTCCTCCCATCCCTGCAGAGGCCTCTCTTTTACAACCTCAGGTGCTTCTGGATACACTTAGCACTCACTGTACGTCACTTGGGACTGCATGGGGTCAACCCTTACCTGACCTCCCACTGGTATCTGTGCTCACGCAGCCAAAAAAAGAAAGAACAAGTGAGTATGAAAAAGAAAGTGGCCTATAAAGTGTCTCCATAATGTGGGAGAACATATTTTACGTCTTTAGGTTTATAGGTTTGTTTTAGTTGTATTTTAGACATTTTTTTTGGGTTTAAAGTGAAAGTAGATTTTACATTACATTTAAATCATTTACATCATTGTTCATTGAACAATACTTGTGCAGCATTTGTTAATTTTAGTTAATTTAATGTTAATTTCAGCATTTACTAATGCATTATTAAAATCACAAGTTAACATTAGTTAATGCACTGTGGACTTACATGAACAAGCAATGAAAGACTAACATTAACAAAAATGAATAAATAGTGTAATGTATTGTTTACTGTTCATTCATGTATTTTAATACATTAACTAATGTTAACAAATGACATCTTATTGTAAAATTTATCGTTTTTTTTCTTATTTCTATTGTATAACAATTCCCATAAATTTACTAAATGCATTTGTTTTATTGTTTTTATACAATAAATCGGTTACCAATAATGCAGTAAGCTCTCCAATATGAGTAAAAAAAATTAAGAAAACAAAATTAAAAATATTTACCTGCCTGTGTCTAAAACATATTACTCTGTCACAATTTTAATTATTTTTGTAATGTTTTTGATCATTAAATTAGTTTATAATTAAAATGTGTTGTACTACAATGAAACCTAATTCATATATTTCATTAGATTATGACAGTAATGACTTAATTTAACAATGATGTGTATGACAGTTATGATTATGATGATTTTAACTATTAGATATGGTCAAGTAGGTCAAAATCCATATTTCCAAAGGGAATAAAGACATTTTATGTTTTTAAAGCTAGATGCATTTCATGCTAGGTTAATTTTATGTTCGATAATAGTTTATAAAACACATTTAAAAGGTGTTGACACACAAAAATATGTTTTTATAAAGCTGACTGCGTGACTGCGTGTACATGGTGGTAAATCAAAGCTGCAAAATAAAATAGTAAATAATAAAAAAATAGATAATAGCCATTAGGATCATTCCAAATGGCTAACTGTTAACTAGTCTATAATTAATCTCATTTTCACGTACAAAATAAACATCAGATGCGAGATTTACGTTATTAAAATGACCTAATGTTAACACTAGCTAATACATAGATTATGAGCCGTTCATGATGTCTTTTTTCTTCAAACTGTTATAGATTTAAGACATGTTAGCCGGTGTTAAAACTTTTAGGGTCTCTTTTCCACACATTTTAGTCGTTTTCCAGTGTTTCAGGGCGCACTCGTGATGTTGACACGCCAGAGTGTCTTTAACTTTAATCGAAATGCCACGAGCGTGAAAGTCATCAGGCTGTCACGGATCTGCGCGTGGCCATGACCGGCATGATAAAGAACCGGACGGTATTTCGGCGAGGAAAACGGCTAATGGGCGAAAGATGAGGAGAAAAACAATAGCAAAGCGCATCCTGTACAATGGATACGAGGGATACGAAGAGACACCCGAAGAAACCGGCGCCAGGGCGAACCACGTCTTCAGTGTATGTAAACATCAAGCTTTTGTTGCGTATGTGTCATTGTTTTGCAGTCCCCTGATTTAATTATGTGACTGTCTTTCAGCAAGAGCCGGCGAAGAGGAGAAAATGGAGAGAACTAAATGGAGAGGACATCTCAGCTTGCAATGCTGACTATATCAAGTTCAAAACAAAGGTCTGTTCCTTTTTATTGCTGAATCAATATCAGTTTTGTTTTTAGCTGATAAGCATTGCTGAATAGATTAAAACATGTTCCAGTGACATGTATAGCCTTTAAGATTTTAATAATAAAATGTAATAATGAAATTACATACAATGTAAATTGTATCTTTCATGTGATTTAAGAAGCTTTAAATGATGTATTTCAGTCTTAATGCATCTGTAGCCTAGTTTAATGAGGGTTAATAGGATCACATACTGTAAAAATGAAGACACTAGAGGCGTCATTTGGACTTCCTCAGATTATCACACTGCCAAAACCTCTGGAGAACCTTCAGGAACCGTTTCAAAAAGGGAAATCAGTTCACTGAGGAGCTTACATAATGGAGCCCCAAGAGTTCCTGCAGGAACTGCCATTAGTTCCTTAAGGAATTCCATTATTAGAATCCTAACTATATAATACTGTACTAGACTATTTGAGGCATCTTTAGAAGGTTCTCCAGAGGGTTCTGCCAATTTGAGGAACCTCAAAATGATCATTTTTGCATTGCTAGCCAATGTTGTTTTGAAGTTGCAAACCAAACCTGAACCACTGGTTTGTTGTATTTTCATTCATATGTGTTTTGCTTGCTCTTAAACAGGCTTTTGAGGTTGACAAGACCCTTGGAGATGCAACAAGGGATGCAGATTTTACTATGGAGGTATTATGGCACTAAATTCTACTTCTGGGCTATGTTATTAAGACTCGTATGGTTTAATATAACATAAATTATGTTTCTTACTGAAATATGTAGCAGAAAATCCATGAAAGACTTACGTTTAGTAAAAACCCCCACATCATTTTATACATAATTTGGACTATGGGGGGCACCATTATTCTGTCAATGTGAAATGGCTGCACTTGGTAAGTTACTGGCACTATCTGTTTCTATTTTTGCACTCGGAAAATAAAGTAGTCGAAGGGCAACAAGAGAAGTTCTTACTGCTTTTCCTAGCGATAAGAGGAGGAGCAAAGAATGGGAAGATGCCTGTGGACGAATAAAACTACCTAAAGACCTGCGTTTTTGTTCTCTCCACTTTAGCCCTGATGCCTTCAAAGCTTTTAGTAGACCACAGCTACTGAAAGAGCTTAGACAAGAAACGCTAGATGCCATTCTGGCAGGATGTAAACATGCCAATGCTTGTCATGATGCCGCAGCCACATTTTTTTTTTCTCAGCGCAGATTTCATTCAATATCCGGAGCGTTTAGACTCCTTATGGAGAAAATTGATGGTATGGTATTTGGTTTAAGCCTACGCTTATATCCATCACCACCTGTACACTCACAGTAGCTGTGGTCATTGTATCAGTATTTTATTTTTTGAGTTGTGTTGCGGTAAATATAGCAACAGGTAGCGCCAGTAGCTCATGGAGTACAACCATTTTATGTCATAATGGCCCCATAGTCCAAAATATGTATAAAACTATATGGATTTTTTAAATAACGTAAATCTTTCATGAGTTTTCTACTACATATTTCAGTAAGAGACAGCATTGACGTTATATTAAGCCAGGGTTAACAATTTAACATTTAACTCACTGCATAAATTAAACTAACCCATCAGGCACACAACGTCTTAAAATGTTGATATTTGGTTTAATTTCGGTTGCAACTTGGGTGGCCAAAATTCAACGTCAATTCTGATGACATCTAATGTCGACATTAATTTGATGTCCAAACCCGACGTCAACTGACATTGATATTTTGTTGTTTTTAGGTTGTGTTACCTAAATCCAACATTAAGGCAATCTGAAGTCAAATACTGATGTCAGCCTGATTTTCATTCTCAACCAAAATGCAACGTCTTTCTAACAGTGGGGTCCAATGTCAACCTAATGTTATATTGACGTTATCTTAATTCTGAACATCTACTGTGAAATGGCTTTTAGAGGTTTAGAGACAAAGTGTATTGCACTTCAACTCGTTCGGGACCAAACACTTGTTTTCCATGCTTAAAATAATCATGGGCATTTCTGGCGCATTACTGATTCCAGTTTGAACCAGAGATTGTCTTACTATTGGGAGATGAAACGGTCTGTATTATTTACTGTTGGAGAAAGCGTAATGGTCAACCTGGATCATGTGTGCCTTGATAACCAATCACATTACGGCTTTGACGTCATTGAATTTCAGTTTTTAGAGTTGTGCAACATTCAATATCCATTTACGGATACTTTAGGAATGAATGGGAAGTGCTGTAATCGCGTGACTTCTCTTATAAAATCTTTTTTTTTTTTTTTTGGTGTAAACTCTATAAATAGTTAAATCCAAAACCATTTAGTCCAAAACAGGTTGAAGATTAGCTGATATGCTGTTGATTCAATAATTTATTTATTCAGCATAGTAAAGCCTCTGCTCAATTGACATCCATTAAAAAGAACGCCATCTGGTTTTCTTTCCCTGCACCGCAGTGTTAGCTTTAGCCGTTACGCTTTTTTGGCCATTGGTTGCAGGCTTGCCTTCTAGTGGCTTTGTTTGAACCCATGTTTCCACTCATCTTATTCTTATAATGTGACGTGGATAATATTCTTCCAGGTGCTTGGAAGCCTCCAATCACGTTCAAGGGCGGAGCTTATTGCCATGGTGTTGAGTATGCAGAGGGAGATGGACGGCCTTCGAGAGCAAATCAGAAGCCTTACAGGTAAAACAGTGGACTTCTGAAATGTGGCAAAGTGCCCTTTATGTGGTTTTTTTTTTTTTAGAGAAGTGCATTTCCATTGGCAAGGAAAGTTGTGCACCGAGCTGAAATCTCGCTAACAACCGACTCGTTCACAGATCATTTCATGTTTCAAGATCATTTCATTTTGAAAAAAAAAGTTCAGCAAGTTCATGAGGAAACTTCACGTCAGAGAAAGATTTAGTGTTACTGTGGTGTGCCGTGTTACACAACAGGTTGCCTTTTGTTGTCAGACAATTTTGGGCTAAATTCGTATTTTTTTTCACAGCTTGTGGGAAGTTGGCTCAGACACTTGAAGAGCTGATCGAGAAGAGTGATAGATGGCTGTGCGGCACTCACGAAGCAGCAACTCCCAGCATTCCAAGGGAACCTGAGAGAAGCAGGCCACCCAGTCACATTTCTCCTCCGAGGGTGCTCAGTGGAAGAACAGCTGAATGTGCAAGTTCAGAGCAGCAGGGGTGTGGTCAGTATGAGGTCACACAAACAATGTCTCAAAGGAATGGAACGCTTCCCGAACAAAAAGTAAGAGTTACATTTTGGATGCCTCTATAATTAGCTTCAGAATGACTCATTTTTGCTAAAAGTTCTTCTTAGAATCTTAAGTTTAATCTTTTTGAAATAAAAAGCTGTTTTTAGATTAATCTGCTGGTTATTGCTTTGATTATTTATACATAATGTTCAATGCTCTCCTTCAAACAATGAGAAAAGTGAAGTGATGTTTACATTGGGTTCAGAGTATTTTATAATAAAGAATACAATATGAAATGCTTAAAAAATGTATATAGTTTATCATATTTTTTAATAATCTGTTATTTCTCTGATTAATTCATGCCCAAATCATGTCCATTATGCAAATGGGAGTAATGTAAACATTGTGTCCAAAAATAGTTTAAAGGTAAAAGTTACAATATTAAGTCAATTTATGTTTTTATACAGTTGAGGTCAAAAGTTTAGATACACCTAGCAGAATCTGCAGAATCTGCTAAATGATAATTATTTCAGATAATGCCAAAAGCATGTTATTTTGTATTTAGTAAGAAAATTATAGTTGAATTTATTAAAATGACCCTGTTCAAAAGTTTACATACGCTTGATTCAATACTGTGTTGTTACCTAAATAATACACAGCTGTTTTTTTTTCCGTTTAGTAATAGTTCATGAGTCTCTTGTTTGTCCTGAATAGTTAAACTGCCTGCTGTTTTTCAGAAAAAAATCCTTCAGGTCCCACAAACGCTATGGTTTTTAAAAAATTTTGTGGATTTGAACCGTTTCCAACAATGACTGTATGCTTTTGAGATCTATCTTTTCACTCTGAGTACAACTGAGGAACTCATAATATGCAACTATAACAAAAGGTTCAAACACTCACTGATGCCTCAGAAAGAAAAAAACTATGCATTAAGAGCTTGAATTTGAAAATCAGGGTAAATTTAACTTATTTTGTCTCCAGGGGAACGTGTACGTATCTTCTGTAGCTTCTGAAGGGCAGTACTAATAAAAAATACAATATATAGGCAAAATGAGAAAAATCTTCATTCTGTTCAAAAGTTTTCACCCCCTGGCTCTTAATGCATCTTTTTTTTACTTTTTTCCCCTCCAAAATATTGTCATTGTCAATTAAAAGCAGCAGAACAGTTTAAACAACTAAAATGAGTAAAATTACCAAACCAAATTTAGTGTGAACAGTTATCTTAATATATATGAATTATGCAATATTTTTTGCATTATGCATTATTTACTGTTTGTTTCTATAAAAATATCATTACCTGCATTCATGATTTTAAGTTCAGTTGTGGTTTGTTTAAAACTAGAATATGATGTTGGAATGACAGCACAATCTCTATGAAATATTAAAAGTTTAACATTGGTAGAAACATTAAATTGCTTTCTGTTAGAATGCATTGTTTTGCAAAATAGAAATGCATGCATTATAGGAATAGTACAATCAAATTAAATGTTTTTAGGTCGTAGTAATGCATTTTGTACCTGACTAATCAATAATAACGTATATTGTTGATTATTTTAATTCCGTTTTATTATCCATTTTAAAAATTAGTCATGCATTGGTTGTTGACTGCATTTTAATAGCTATTTTTTTGTTTTTTCTCCAGGTTATCACTGCTGATCTCCTAGAGCGCTGCAACACAGGGACCACCGCTCAGAAACTCACCAACGACCTGCTGCGCAGCCTCTACGACAGAGACTGTCTGGCCTCTCACTCAATCTCAGGCATTGTTAACAGCAAGCGAGGGATGCCTAAGCCAGCTCTTCCGGCACATGAGATCCAGGCCATTTTAAGTACGTATAAGGAACTGTTTGTAACAAGTACTGAACGGGTTAGTTCGAGAAAACGTTCAGTTCCATTTCATTAACTGCAATCAGGCTATTGTGAAGTTTGTGATTAATTGTGGTCTCAGGTTTGCCGTTTTGATTAGCAGTGAAACATTCTCCACAGGGACGGTGCAGAGGTTCTTCCCTGGAAAGACTGATTCGGAAATAAAGGGCTACATACGACAGAAGCTTCAGAATGAGGCCAAGAGGCTTCGGAAAAGACCACACCCAGCTGATGATCCACTGGTGGGCTCGTTTGAGGAGGCGCAAGCAACATTTGAGCATTGAGTGTTGACTTCCATTGGACATCCCAGTGAACTTAGTTAGTTGAAGAATTTGAAATCAAACTTATGGCACAAAATTCTGCTGTTAACCTTAACGGGATAGTTCATTTACTTAAAGAGATAGTTCACCCAAAAATATAATTTCTGTCTTTAATTACTCACCTTCATGTTGTTCCAAACCCGTAAGATGTTCGTTCATCTTCGGAACACAAATGAAGACATTTTTGATTAAATCTGAGAGGTGTCTCACCCTCTATAGACAGTAATGTAATGTATTTTTGTTTTCTTTGCGCACAAAAAGTATTCTCTTAGCTTCATAAAATTAAGTTTGAACTGCTGATGTCACATTTTAACTGTGACTATTTCAACGATACCCTTACTACCTTTCTGGGTCTTGAATGTGTCAGTTGCATTGCTGTCTATGCAGAGTCAGAAAGCTCTCGGATTTCATCAAAAATATCTCAAATTGTGTTCTGAAGATGAACGAAGGTTTACACGTGAGCAACTCATGATCCAGTGTTTTCAGTATCTCAAAGCGGCTCGATTTGCATTAAATCTGTACTTGTGCTGTGCTTTAGGTCATGTATGACATACAGGCTTATTGGAAATATGTGCCTCTATATACATTTTTAGAAAACTGAAAAAACGTTCGTATATTCGTGTATATGTACGAATTACTGCAGTTTCCAGTTGAAATGAACACTAGAGGCAGTAAAACTCAGACAACTTTTATTCCTTTTCACACAAAGTATGATTTACAGGTACACGGTTCACAATAACTTGCAGAATATTATGTTATGACTTTAAAACAATTTTAACATCCATTGTCTCAAATTTGTAATGAGATGCACTTATAAACAAACTTTTGTCAACAAGTGTTTTCTGCCAAAAAACTTTATAATGGATTTGTGCATCCACCATGACACTCGCTGTAAGAAATACAGCAAGCGAAGTGATCCATGCTACAAATAGTGAATTAAAGGTTGGAGGAGCTCTGATATCGCTCTAATATCGTACTCTTATCAGCCAATCAGATTGTTGTTTTTAAGAATAATAATTTATTAGAATTTTTTTTTTTTTTTTTAAAGAAGTTTACTTCCAGACCAATCACTTACAGATAATGTACTCACTACTTTGTCATCCAAGATGTTCATGTCTTTCTTTTCTTCATTCATTCATAAAAAAATATGTTTTTTGAGGAGAACATTTCAGGATTATTCTCTACATAGTGCACTTCTATGGTGCCCCGAGTTTGAACTTACAAAATGCGGCTTCAATGGGCTCTAAACAATCCCAGCCATGAAAGAAGGGTCTTTTTAATACAATTTATATACTTTTTAACCTAAAACACTCGCCTTTTCGCACTTTTCCGGTTCAAGACAGTTGGGGCATGTCGAAAAACTCCCATCTCATTTTCTCCTTCAACTTTAAAATCACCCTACATCGCTTTTTTTTTGTTAAGGGTGTTTGATCATCTTTGCATGTTCACTTTGCAAACACTGGGTCGGCACTTCTGCAGCGGTGTAGGGTGATTTTGAAATGATTTTTGAAGTTGAGGGAGAAAATATGATGGGAGTTGAACGGAAAAAACAGAGTTCAGGCAGAGCAAGACAAGACGAGTGTTTGAGGTTAAAAAGTATGTAAATTTTGTACGTTTCGCTAGATAAGACCCTGATTCCTCGGCTGGGAGCCCTTTAAAGGCGCATTTAAACTGCATTTTGGAAGTTCAAACTCGGGACACTATAGAAGGCCACTATATGGAGAAAAATCGTGAAATGTTTTCCTCAAAAAACATAATTTCTTTACAACTGAAGAAAGAAAAATCTTGGATGACAAGGGGGTGAGTACTTTATCTGTAAATGTTTGTTCTGGAAGTAAACTTCTCCTTTAAATGCAATTTAATTTTGCCCCAGAAATCGTGCAGCCCAATTCTTGAGTGAACTATCCCTTTAAGTATGTATTCAAAATGTTTTGTCTAAGCCGTGGAGTACATGACAAACAACGTTTGTATGATTTTTATCGTGTTGATTACCCAAGACGGTGACTTCCTATTGATTTGAAATCGCAAAACGAACCCCGGAGTCATAGCTAGAAGTAGATGGAAAAACAGTAGCTTCGCCGTACCTCCAGCATCACTGCCAGACGTTATCACACACTGTTTGTCGTGCGCTAAAACTTTGAAACCAAGTAGACTAAAGCTGTGAACACAGTGGCAGATGGTTAAGCATCGCTCTCCTGTAAAATGACATGCGTGTCACTTGGTAGGGGGGTCACATCGTGATTGATGTCGTTCAGACTTGTGGTATTTTAGTTGATCACATGTTGAAAGTGTGCCCCGGCGTGTAATGTGAATGTGTTTTCTGTGTGTACCGTGAAATACACACGTGCCTCCTATATCGGACTCCTCACTGTGGCCTTATCAGTCAGAAAACGCAGCAGTACAGTTCTCATTTCCAAACCACTGTGATTATATCCATTAAAAAGGACTCGTCTGTCTTGAACGTGTGGCGTCTTTTTGTCTCGATTGCAGGTTCTGTTCTTACCGTACGGTTTTTACCTTTCCAGACCCTTCCAGAGGCACGCAGGCTCCTGAAGGCCCACGGCTGCGTGAGTAAATTAACCCCGCACTCACCAGCTGTATTACCGCACCCACCCCTTTCTGGGGAAAAAAACACATCACCGAACACATGGCACAAAGGACGGCGTGGGAACTGCATATGGTACATAATCAATAGGCCTTATCGCGCACACACAAGCCGAAGCGCAGACACACCAGCATTGGGCTAGACCATTATCAGTGATACATGACCCTAATCCATTTACGTGTCAATGATACAACAGATTGGGGTTCGGGAAACCAGCGGCGTCGCACTGGGGACGATATCTTCACCGATCCAGCCGTCGCACAGACTCTGCCTGTGTTTCCACTCATCAGATCTGCTAACAGCAAATCAATGGGCTTCTTTTGTTTCTGCAGGTTCAGACATCCTCATTGTGTCGTTGTGTTATCGCCGGCGTAAACCGCTTTGAATTTGCCACCAGGATGGAGGCCGCAATGTTTTCCTTTATCTAATGTGAGGATGTAAACGTTGCGAGGAAGCGAATATTTCAAACGGCGTTTCGGCGCAGCCGTTTGATCTCTGACGGCTCGGGTTGATTTACGAATATGAGAAGAGGTCGAGCTGCGTCGGCCAATATTTTCGCTGCGCAGTCAAAGAAAACTTCAAAGTTGAAAGTCGGAGCGTTAAACTGTCCTCCGGGCTCACATCCTTCTCTGAAGGGGCCAAAGCAAACACGCCTCGGCCCTCCGCGGGGCTCTCGCTGAACCTGGGTAAGAGCAGCGGGGAAGACAAGCCGAAATTAAACGTTTGCAGAACGCAGGGAGGAACGCCTCCTCCTGTAGGCCCGTGCGTTTCCCGCAGAGCTGTAATATGTCATCTGGGCAGCCACTTCGGTGGAGGACATATCCCACAATGCCCTGCAAGGCAGGGTGCCGCGGTACCCGTTGCGGCTCACTAACACGCCTCCACGTGCCATCTTAACTTTTCATTTGTCTTCTTCTACCTGTCAAGGGGAAGGAAATGATTGTTCGGAGGGAACAATCCTCCCCGACGGAAGCATGATCTATCAGTTGGACGTCTGTGCCTTTAAATGACTTTGCACTTTTATTTGGGGCTCCACAAGCATCGTAGACAAGCCGACAGAAGTCTAATTCAGTTATCTTAATCCCAGTCATGAAATACATTGTTTTTTTAAGGGATTAGACACTGAAAATAAGGATGACATTTACACATGCTTTGATTGTTTTGTTTGGGTCTTTTGTATGTTTAATATAAGCTCATAAGCTTTTTTTGTTTGTTTGTTTGTTTTTCCCAGTTTACTTTTAGAATATAAGCTATATGCTTTTTTGTTTGTTTGTTTTCCTCTTTGTTTTGTTTGGATCTTTTGCATGTATAATAAAGGCCCAAACCACAGTTTTCTTTTTGTTTTGACTTGCATAATTTAAACTCAAACTGTCTTGTTTGTTTGTTTGTTTGTTTTTTGTTTTTCCACTTTGTTTTGTCTGGATCTTAACATAAGCACAGACTGACGATTTTTGTTTTTGTTTGTATTTTTTGTTTTATTTTGTTTGCTTTGTTCAGCTTTAATGAATATATAATAGCTCAAAATCATTTGTTAACATATTTTATCTGATTTTTTTTTTCATGTAGAAGCTCAAACCATCATTTTTTTCACCAAGTTTTCTTTTGATTTTCTTTATTTTGTTTGGATATTTAATTTAGTATAATATAAGCCCAAACTATGGTTTTGTGTTTTTTTCTTCTCTTTTCTTTGCCTAGTTTTGTTTGATTTGTTGTAAAATCAAGTGATTATGCTGGTTTGTTTTGACTTTGTATATGTGCAATATAAATCAGTTTTTGTTTTAGTTTTTTTGTTGCATTGCTATACTTTTTGTTTTGTCTGGGTCTTTCGTATGTAGAACAAAAGTGCAGACTGACAATTTTTGTGTATATATAATTGCTCAAATCCATTTTTACTAAAATTGTGTGATTTTTTGCATGTAAAAGATCAATCCACCTTTTTTATTTTCTTTTACAAAACGGTTAGTTCCATTCCTCAATTCTGATTGGTCAGCAGCTGTGTCGTATTCATGATACGGCACTGCTATGACCGCTTCACTCAACGGTTTTGTGTATCATTGAACCCCCTTAGCAACCACCCTTAGCAACGTAAACACAGCTGCAGCAGTTAGGGACTACTTTTTACAGCGGAAGGCAGTTAATGATTTTATTTTATGAAAACGTACAACTTAATATATATTTTTGATTTTAATATTTTTATTGTGTGGTAACCGTTTTATAAAAGCAATAAGGTACTTGAGACCGTGCTGTATCATGAATAAATCGCGTCGTGCCTAACGACGCCCTTCAGCCGTGATTTATTCATGATACAGCACGGCCTCTCGTACCTTATTGCTTAATTGTATATGTGCAATGTGAGTCCAAGCAGTTTTTGTTTTTTTGTTGCATTGCTATACTGGATCTTTTGTATGTAGAACATAAATGCAGACTGACATTTTTTCTGTTTGTTTGTTTGTTTGTTTGTTTGTATTTTTTGTTTTGTTCAGATTTTGTGGGTATATAATAGCTCAAATTATTTTTTTACTTATTTTGTAACATTTTTTGCATGTATAAATTCAAACCACATTTTTTTGTATGGATTTTTATTTGCTTATAATATAAGCCCAAACAACAGTTTTTGTGTGTGTGCTGATGTTATTGTTTTTTTTGTTTGTTTGTTTTTCTTTGTCTAGTTAGTTTTTTGATTTTGCATTTGTGTAATACAAGATCAAACAACCATGCTGTTTTGTCTTGTCTTGATGTTTTTTGTTGCATTGTTGTACTTTTTGTTTAGTCTGGATCTTTTGTATATGATATTTTGTATAAACATGGCTTTTTTGTATTTTTTTTGTGTTGCTCAGAATATATATATATATATATATTTATTTTTATTTTTTTTGTACTTTGTCTGAATTTTTTGGATGTATAAGCTCAAACCGTTTTTTAGCTTTCTTTTGCTTTTCTTTGTTTTGTTTGGATCTTTTAATAATGTATAATAGCTCAAACTGCAGTTTTTTTCTCTTTTTGTGCTTTTCTTTTTCTATAGTTTTGTTTTGATCTTGCATTTGTGTAATACAAGATCAAGCAATCAAGCTGTTTTGATTTGACTTTAGTTTCTATGCGCAATATAAGTCCAAACAGCTGTTTGTTGTTTTCATTTTTTGTTTTGTTTGAATCTTTTGTATGAATAAGTCCAAACAGCTGTTTTTGTGTTTTCTTTTGATCTTTTATATATTGTACAAGTCCAAACTGTTGTTTTAGGCTCAGTTTTTTGTTGCATTGCATACTTTTTGTTTTGTTTGGAAAACAGCTGTTTGAATTTATATATGTGACCCTGGACCACAAAACCAGTCATAAGCAGCACAGATACATTTGTAGCAACAGCCAACAATACATAGTATGGGTCAAAATGATAGATTTTTCTTTTATGCCAAAAATCATTAGGATATTAAGTAAAGATCTTGTTCAATGAAGATATTTAGTAAATTTCCTACCATAAAAATATCAAAACTTAATTTTTGATTAGTAATATGCATTGCTAAAAACCTAATTTGTACAACTTTAAAGGTGATTTTCTTGCACCCTACAGATTTTAAAATAGCTGTATCTCGGCCAAATCCTATTTATTCAATTGAATAATGCATAAATGATTGCGATTATGATTATAATGCATAAATCTCAATTTTCTTTTAAAAAATTGAGCCTTATGATTGTTTTGTGGTCCATATATATCCACTATACGTCCAAGCAGCTGTTTTTGCTTTTCTGTTTTGATCTTGCATTCGTTTAAAACAAGATCAAATGTGTTTTCTTTAGACCTTTAATATATTGTACCAGTCCAAAGAGCTGTTTTGTTTAATTTTTTTGGTTGCATTGCTATTCTTTTTGTTTTGTTTGGAAAACAGCTGTTTGAACTTATATATGTGTCCCTGGACCACAAAACCAGTCATAAGTAGCACGGATATATTAGTAGCAATAGCTAACAATTCATTGTATGGGTCAAAATGATAGATTTTTCATTTATGCCAAAAATCATTAGGATATTAAGTAAAGATCATGTTCCATTAAGATATTTAGTAAATGTCCTACCGTAAATATACCAGAACTAAATATTTGATTAGTAATATGCATTGCTAAAAACTTAATTTGCACAACTTTAAAGTCGATTTTCTCAATATTTTGATTTGTCTTGCACCCTCAGATTACAGATTTTAAAATAGTTGTATCTCAGCCAAATCCTATTTATTCAGTTACATAATGCATAAATTATTATAATGCATTAATCTCAATTTAAACTAAAAATGACCCTTATTACTGGTTTTGTGGTCCATATATAAACACTATACGTCCAAACAGCTGTTTTTGCTTTTTCGTTTTGATCTTGCATTGGTTTAAAACAAGCTCAAACACTAATTCTGTGTTTTCTTTTGATCTTTTCAATATTATATAAGCACAAACAGCTGTTTTGTTTTTGTTTTTTGCCGCGTATACTTGGTTTCGTTGTGTTTGGATGACTACAGACCCAAGCAGCTGGGTTGCATTGTGTTTTGTTGTTCTGAACACGGACCCATTCTTCAAAAACCCTCAGTTCGGTTTTAATTAGAAGTGTTTGACTCATCTCGGGAATCTTGTTGTTCTGTCTGTCACGGCAGTAGGACAGGAAAAGACCAGCTGTCATGTTTCCAAATCAACAAAGGCTGTTTTTATATGCATTCTCTAGGGCTGACTATGATTTTCCACCAGCAAGACTCCAAGAAAACCCATTCGCACAGACGCAGCGGTCTGACATTCATAGTCATGCGTGTAGAAAGAACGTGTTTTTTCGCGGCGGTTCTTTTCTCCGCGCGTTTTCCCGCTGAGAAGCGCATGTTCAATTAAAGCGCAGGGGGTGAGCATTGGTCCAAACCAAACAGAACGCGCATACGGTAGCCGCGAACGCGCAGAAAGGCTCGGGATGGTCAGTTGTCAGGGCAACACGGCCCCCGGAGAGGGACGAGGGTGAAGCAAACACCTGCCCTGCTCTGATCTGTGGGGAATTACTCTGACTGAGAGCAGATGAGGATCCTTAAAACCGAGCGAGCGAGCGCGAACGAGCGAGGAGGAGGAGGAAAACCGAGGCGAAAATGTGAGCATCTGTCCAATGAGAAGAGTGGAATTTATTTATTATCAGGAGGAAGAGGTGGTTCCATGGGGTGGTTTGATTAATGTCCAACCCTCCATCTTGTCAGTCCGTTTTTGTCTGCTGAAAGGAAAACAAAGCACGGGGGGTTGAGAGAGGGAGAGCGAAAGAGGGAGAGAGAGGGGTGGAGGGGGGTGCTCGGTTAATGGCTGCCACTGAGGTTTCTTTTCATGTCGCTTGGGCCCGTCAGCTTTGATTGATGGCTCAGACAATGATTGGACAGACCCTTAGCTCCTGCTCACCAACCATGGGCATTATGGGAAAAAGGAGAGAAAGTGGTAGAACAAGAAGGAGAGAGAGAGTTCTCATCCAATCAGAGGGCAGAAAAGCACCTCTGCGGCCAATCAGAGCGAGGGAAAAAATAGAGCAAGAATCCAAGCAGCTGAGAGAGGGAGAGAGAGAAAGAAACAGAAAAGGAGAGAAAATAGAGACAGACAGAATGAATAAAAGAGGTGGAGATTTAGATGAAGCCTGTCTGATCTCACTCGATTATATATGTGGATATAACAGTCTGTATGTGTAACCACTCCATCCAAACCTGTTCGCTCTTTATCTGTCTCTTTCTCTCTCTCTCTCTCTCTCTCTCTCTCTATGGTTTTTCGTCCACATCTCAAACCGCATTTCCGTTTTTTGTGGCTGGTAGAACCCGTGAACGGTGTCTATGTCTGTCTGACATACTGTCAGCAAATCAGAGACCAGCCGTCTGTAAACACAAGTGCGTGGGGTCAAATCTGTACACGTGTACCTCAGGGTTTTGTGTCACCTAAAAATAAAAACGGTAGCCTAAAACCCCAAAATAATCACAGTTTGAACTCGCTCAGGGTTGGAAGTGTCGCTTTGAGGCACACCGAAACAGACAGAAACGGGAAGCAGCTTTTCTTTCGGGACAGCCTCAGATTCGGGAGCTGTCTGTCATAATTTCCCAAGGCCGAAAGAACTACTGAAGCGTGGCTCTGTCTGCAAAAACTCCCTTTGAGAATTTCCAACACGATAAGAGTTTTTTTTTTTTTTTTTTGAGTCATTCACTCATATCAGGCCAAGTTTAATTTGGGTTGCTTATTTAACTGTATTTTCTTTATTTATTGATTTAATTTTATTTATTGTTCCATTTTAGTTTTTTTTTTATTATAGTTTTCATTAGTTCGAGTTTTTTCAGTTGTAGTTATTTTACTACTCCAGCTTAAAATAATTGAAACTACCTGGCAAATAGCTGAAATAAAATGCAATTTAAAAAAAAATATATTTTATTTTATTTCAGATAATGTTTAAATTATTTAAAGTAATACATTTTTTAGGTTGCACATTTTACTATTTTAAATATCATTTTAAAGTGATATTTTCAATATTTAATTTTGTTATTTCAAATAATATATTTCTAAAATATTTGTATAATTTTAAATTACATTTTGCACATCCCTCTTGTTTGGGAGAGAGAAAAACAGGTTTAAGTTGCTACTATACTGCACTTATTATTTATTCCAAATTTTGTTTTATTTTTTTAATATTTTATTTTTTAAATTATTATTTTGTTTTATAAGTTTTTAGTTATTTTACTACTTGATCTGAAACTAAATGAAACTAGCTTGCAAATAGCTGAAATAAAATGTATTTTTTTTAAAATATTTTATTTGATTTCAGTTAATGTTTATTTCATTTCAAGTAATAATTTTTCGAGTTCCTTGTTTAACTATTTTAAATATAATTTTTAAATAATATTTTCAAGATTTAATTTTGTTATTTTTAATGACAAATTTATAAAATATTGTAAAATTTTACATTACATTAAGCATTTTGTCCATCCCTTTGGTATGGAAGAGAGAAAAACAGTTTTGAGTTGCTACCATACTGCACTTTATTTATTTATTTATTTTTATTTTATTTTTATTTTATTTTTAAATGATATTTTTAAAGATATAATATATATTTTTTTATTTTTTAATAATACATTTCTTAAATATTTTAACATTTTTAAATACATTAAGCCTTTTGCACATATCCATCCCCCTCACTATCATTTATTATCATCATTTTTTTGGGATCTAGGTTTTATTTTTTTTAGCTTATAAGTTTATAAGTTTTAGTTTTAATTTTGTTGAGTTTTAGTTATTTTACTACTTCAGCTTAAACTAAATGAAACTAGCTGGCAAACATCTGAAAATAAAATGTAATTTTGAAAAAATTTATTTTCAGTTACTGTGTATTTTATTTCAAGTAATACATTTTTTGAATTGCTTAACTATGAATGATATTTTTAATATATAATATTATGTTATTTTTAATAATATATTTCTAAAATGTTTTTTTTTTTTTTTAATTACATTGAGCCTGCACATATCCATCCCTCTTGTTTGGGAGAAAGAAAACTTGTTACTTTTTTTTTGGATCTAGGTTTTATTAAGTTTGAGTTAGTTTTAGTTTGTAGAGTTTTAGTTGGTTTTTCTACTTCAGCTTAAACTAAATGAAACTAGCTGGCAAATACCTGAAATAAAACGTGATTTAAAAAAAAAAATATTTCAGTTAATACATGTTTTTTTTTTAATTGCTTATTTAACTATTTTAAATATAATTAAAATAATATAATTAATATTTTAATATAATTAAAATAATATTTTAAAGATTTAATTTAGCTGTTTTCAATAACATTTAAAAAATATTTTTGCATTTTTAAATTACAAATTAGATTACAGTTTTGCCACCATACTACACATATTATTTATGCCACATACATTTATATACTATAGATTTCATGCATGCATACAACATAATGTGTATTATAAAAGAAAGCACACTGTGCACATTTCCACTTGACTTTTCCACTGTGAGCACTGAAGCGGAAGCAATATCAGCTGCAATTTTTTTTCATATTTTCTAGACTCATTATTTGACCGCACTGGTAAAAATGTAAAGACATTTCAATGCAAAGTCAGACTTTGCATTAAATATTATATATAGAACATAACTGCTCAAGTAGTGCATGGTGTTTGCAACAGCAAGGTCAAGAGTTTGATTCCAAAGGAATGCATGAATTAATAAACTGCAGACTTTGAATGCAATGCAAGTTGCTTTAGATAAAAGCGTCTGCCAAATTTATTGAACATAAAAATGTGTAGAAGCTTATTTCACTCAAATCTTTGTATTACAGTGTAAATGCAAGCAGTAGGCCAATATCCCAGTCAGTAAGAAACAATAAGAACAGAAGTGTGTGAAAGGCAATTGTACAACGGCGCAAAGAAAAGAAACAATGTGTTTGTGTGTGTAACGCAGACTGGAGATACCTGGCTCTGACTGGAGTGGGTATTATTAGGTTTGGGAAGAGGAACATATGTAGAGGAGCCGCAGGGGCCTGGAGGGACGCTTGATCCCGTGGCGCCGCTTCTCTCTTCTGCCCCCAAATGGAAGCACAAATTGAGTTGGTAGGGCTGCGTAAATTGAATTTACAGAGGGAGCCCCCCCACCATTACCAACCCCACACTGAGTTTAGGGTCATCTGTTTTAGTTGGCAAATTGATTTTTACATTTTGGCCCTTGTCCTCTGCCATCCCGTTCTCTTTCTCTCTCTTCTCTTTCCCACTCGCTGATGTTTACAGTCATGTATGATGGGAATGGTGTGCATGAACATGGTTTACATCAGTCGTGTAGCTCGTGTTTGCTCCGTTCATGTGATTTTCTTGCTGGAAACGTTGGTTTATGTATCTTGGATCCATCAGTTGTCTGTGTTTTGTTCATGAATTAGTTTGCAAATGATTCACAGATGTAGGGATCCGTGTTTATGAGGGCTTGTCTTCTCATCTGTGAACGTGTCCTCAACCTTTATGAGGTTACAGTGTGTGTGTGTGTATGTGTGTGTGTGGCCACTTTAGAACAGTAGAAGTTGTGCTCTTCACTCCCTGTGATGATAGCAGCATTGTAGCAATTAATTAAACAAAATTAATTACCCTCCTTATCATCCGAGTACACATTCACGCAAAGCACTCTCTCCATCTTTCTCTAACGCACACACACACACACACACACACACACACACACACACACACACACACACGCACACACACACTTTTATACAGATACACTCATACGCCTGCTGTTTTTCTCTCTTTCACTATGCCTAATACTTGGCAGTAATATGTTTAACGGAAAATGGCATTGCTCTTTTAAAGTTCAGGATATCTCGTTTGTGTTTCATTCAAGAATCAGCTTAGTTTCAGTTTTTTCTCCCTTGAGTGTTGAGATGAGTGTTACCAATATTTCTCAGTTAATTTTGACTTTTAAATGGAGTTTTTGGTGTCTGAGCACAGTTTGAAACCAGTGTTGCTTTATTTCCATTGATTATTTATTAATATTTTGGATTAGTTTTAGTTTTAATTGTAATTTAAGTTAAGGTTTTAGTCATTTTAGTAATTTAGTAAAAAAAGAAAAAAAATATTTTATTTTACTTTTATTTTATTTTGTTTTATATTATTTTATTGTTCTGTTTTTGTGAGTTTTTTTTAATTATCATTTATTATTTGGTAATATTTTGAATAAAATTTAGTTTTCATCTTACTTTTTAGTTGATGTTTTAGTAATTTTATAATTATGTCTATATAGTTTTTTTCCTAGTTTTAGCTTATTTAGATTTAGTTATTTTAGTATTTTAACTTAATCTAAATAAAACAAAATAAATGTTGTCTGATCTAGAAACCAGAAACTATTTTATTTTATTGTTCTGTTTTTTGTTGTTCTTACTATTATTGTTGTTGCTTGTATCCAACTTTTAAATCCATTCTTTGCTGTCTGAGCCCAGTTTTTTATTGTTGTTTTATTATCATTGATTATTTGGTAATATTTTGGAAGAAATTTATTTTTTTTTATTTTGAGATTTTTTTAGCTGTCTGTATAACGATTTTTTAAATTTCTTTTTAGTTTCTAGTTTTAGTTTATTTAGTTTTAGTTAATTTAAGTACTTTAATTTAATCTAAATAAAATAAAATAAAATAAAATAAAAAAGAAGAAATGTTGGCAACTAGCTGAAATAATATACATCTTCTATTTAACTTCTATTTAATTTTACTTTGAATGGTTGTTTTATTATCATTGATTATTTGGTAATATTTTGAATTAAATTTACTTAAGTTTAAGTTTTTTGGAATTTTTAATGTGTCTATATGGTGCTTTTTGGCTTTTTAGTTTCTAGATTTAGTTTTAGTTATTTTAGTACTTTAATTTAATGTAAATAAAAAAAAAAAGAAATGTACTGGCAACTAGCAGAAATAAAATTTATTTTAATATATATATATATATTTTTTTTTTTTGAGTGATGTTTTATTATCATTTATTATTTGATAATATTTTGATAAAATTTTGAATTAGACTTAGTTTTAATTTTAATTTGAGTTAAAGTTTTGCCATTTGTTAGATTTTTTTATGTGTCTATATGGTGTTTTTTTAGTTTCTAGTTTTAGTTTATTTAGTTTTATTTATTTTAGTACCTTAATTTAATCTAAATAAAATAAAAAAATAAGAAATGTTGTGCTGGCAACGAGCAGAAACAAAATTTATTTTATTGTTCAGGTTTTTTTTGTTGTATCTATAGTTTTTATTAAGTATTAATTATTAGTTTTAGTTTATTGAGTTTAAGTTATTTTAATACTTCAGCACCTTTATTTAATCTAAATAAAATAAAATAAAACATAAAATTTTGTACTGGCAACTGAAATCAAATGTATTATATTTGATTTAATTGTTCAGTTTTTATTTTATTTTGTATCTATAGTTTTTATTAAGTTTTAATAATTATTTTTAGTTTGTCGAGTTCTACTTATTTTATTACTTCAGCTTAAACTAAATGAAACTAGCTGGCAAGCTGAAATAAAATGATTTGTTTTCAATATTTTATTTTATTTAAGTTAATGTTTAGTTTTTTTCACATAATATATTTTTTCAAGATTCTAATTTTTATTAACAATAATAACCCTGTTGTGAGACAGTGTGGAAATTTCTTTTTGTTCAGGTCTCTTTATGAGATCTTTTTCCCCTCTCATTTTAAATAAACAAGGTTTCAAATGATTTTAGGTTTTTGCAGTGATGCCAAAGAAGAACCATTTTTGGTTCCCCAAAGAACTTTTCAGTGAACAGTTCCTAAAAGAACCATTTTGAAGAACATTTAAAAAATCTAAAGAACCTTTTCTGCATTTGAAAGGTTCCATGGATGTTAAATGTTCTTCATGGAACCATATAGAGACCATCAATTGTAAGTATGTCCTGCTTCACGATTTAATTCCCCATCATTTTTAATCTTTTGAAACTATTTGCTCAAATAATTAAAAGTAGTAAACGTTTGTGGCGTGTGGCGTGTCACACAGAAGACAGATTATGCTTGTTTGCTGACAGTAAGTGTCAGACGTGGGTGTGATCAAGTGTAAGAGTGGGACGTGACACTATTAAACCATCTTATTTTGACATCCCATGACACTTTCGCCATTTTTACCTGTCTGAAGTCATTTCTCGTTCTCAAACGCGCCCTTAGATGTAGTTTTTCTCCTCAAAAGAGGACCAAGTTGTCGGTTGGAGCAGTTCGGTGTGTGTGTGTGCCATCCTCCCGCTGTGTACAATAGTGGGGTCTTTTCCTCGCCCCCGTGCGTATGCTGAACAGGATGGGGGTTTCTGGCCTGCGGGGTTGGGCCCCTCTGGTGTCTTGAAGCGGGTTCTGAGTGAGATTGATGAGGGTCGAGACCCCCAGCTCCCCCCTCCTGCCCCACCATGTCCCCCCCGAGGGCAGATAGTGGCTGTACACCCCCGAACACTCTCGCTTGCCAGAGCTCTCCGTGTGCACGGGGCAAACCCAGCTGCGCCCCTCCGTGCACAATCTTTCTCTTTTTTTAAATCTCCCCATTTATGCTTTTTAATTCTTTTATTGCTTGTTCTATCCATCTGGTTTCTTGCTTTGCGCTTTTCTCACTCGGGGCTGAGTGTCCTGGCAGTTCAAAGGCCTAGAAATGATGTGTGGCTTGTGTGTTTCTTCATTACTCTTTGTTTTATTGTTTGAAAGCAACAGAGAAAAAGAGAAAGAAGTAAAAGAGGGAGAGAAACAAACACACTCACATAAATTCAGGCCCTTTTATATTTATTTCGGGAGATCTGATGCAACCCAACAGCTGAAAGATGCAATGAGATGTTTCTGCAGGTACCGCATTGGTAGAAATGCTGAATCATTTCTGTAGTGGAAAACGGGGGGAAATATTTTTTTATTTTTATTTTTTTTTGGCTGTTGACAGTATTTTCTGATGTGTGCAGTAATAAAAAGAGATATTTACAAAATCCCTTCTGACTATCAACCTAAAAAATAATAAAATAAAATAAAATGAAACAGACCGGGCCTTACATGTGACCCTGGACCACAAAACCAGTCTTAAGTCGCTGGGGTATATTTGTAGCAATAGCCAAAATCACATTGTATGGGTCAAAATTATTGATTTTACTTTTATGTCAAAAATCATTAGGAAATTAAGTAAAGATCATGAAAATTCCTGCTATAAATATATCAAAATGTAATTTTTGATTAGTAATATCCATTGTTAAGAACTTAATTTGGACAACTTTAAAGGTGATTTTCACAGTATTTAGATTTTTTTTGCACCCTCGGATTCCAGATTTTCAAATAGTTGTATCTCAGCCAAATATTGTCCTATCCTAACAAACCATACATCAATAGAAAGCTTATTTATTGAGCTTTCATATGATGCACACATCTCAGTTTTGTAAAATTTAACCTTATGACTGGTTTTGTGGTCCAGGGTCACATATAATGATCAGATTTCTGCTCTGGAAATATATGCAAATTTGTGCATATTTAATTTGATTTAATTTTTTTTTCCTAGTGGTTGAAGGTATTTTCTAATGTGTGCAGTAATAAAAATAAGATATGCTGAAAATTCTTTTAAATTACATATTAAATTATTATTATTATTATTGGTGGTTGAAAATAAGTAATAAAAGAGATTCTGAAAAGACCATCAACAAGAAAATAAAATAAAATAAACTTTATATAATGTTCAGATTTCTGCTCTGGAAATATATGCAAATTTGTGCATATTTAATTATTATTATTAAATTTTTTTTTTTGGCAGTTGAAAGTATTTTCTGATGTTCAGTATAAAAAGAGATATGTACAAAATCCCTTTTGAAAAAAACATCAACTCGAAAAAAAATAAAAAAATAAAAAATAAAATAAAATAAACCTGGCCTTATAATGTTCGGATTTCTGCTTGGAAATATATGCAGATTTGTGCATGTTTAATTAAATTTATTATTTTTTTTCTGGCAGCTGAAAGTATTTTCTGATGTGTGCAGTAATAAAAAAGGGATTAAAAAAAATCTCTTCTGAAAAGACAATCAACTTAAAAATACAATGAAATAAAATAAAACAAAAATGTTCAGTTTTCTGCTCTGGAAATATATGCAAATATGTGCATATTTAATTACATTTATTATTTTTTTTCTGGCAGTTGAAAGTATTTTCTGATGTGTGCAGTAATAAAAAAGGGATAAAAAACCCTTTCTGAAAAGACAATCAACTTGAAAATAAAATAAAATAATAAAATAAGCCTGGCGTTATATAATGTTCGGATTTCTGCTCTGAAATATATGCAGATTTGTGCATATTTAATTAAATGTATAATTTTTTTTCTGGCAGTTGAAATAATTTTCTGATGTGTGCAGTAATAGAAAAAGGATTAAAAAAAATCCATTCTGAAAAGACAATCAACTTGAAAATAAAATAAAATAAAATAAATAAATAAAAAATAAATAATTAAAATAAAATAAAAATGTTCAGATTTTTGCTCTGGAAATATATTTGAAAAAACCATCAACTCGAAAATAAAATGAAATAAAATAAAATAAAAGACTTGGCCTTATATAATGTTCAGATTTCTGCTCTGGAAATATATGCAAATATGTGCATCTTTAATTAATTTTTTTTTTTTTTCTGGCAGTTGAAAGTATTTTCTGATGTGTGCAGTAATAAAAAGAGATATGTACAGAATCCTCTCTGAAAAAAACATTAACTCAAAAATAAAATGATATCATAAAATAAAATAAAATAAACTAAATAAAATAAATATTTAATTAAATTTGTTATTTTTGTCTGGCAGTTGAAAGTATTTTCTAATGGTGTTTAGTAATAAAAGGAAATATAAAGAATATAAAAAACATCAACTAACTAAAATAAAATAAACCTGGCCTTAAATAATGTTCAGATTTCTGCTCTGGAAATATATGCAAATGTGTGCATATTAAATTAGATCAAGCATAATTTGCATATTCAAACATAACATTTTACATAACAAAAAATGTCTTATATACTCATATTAATCCACAAGGGAAGTATTTTATTTTATTTAATTTTAGATGTTTATTATTTAGGATTATTTTATTTTATTTTATTTATTTATTTTTTTCACCTGAGGTGTCTTGCCTTAACTTTCAGATGTTTCTCCTTACATTTCTTTGGAGAAATAGACACAGATGACAGTGTGTATAGTGTAGCTAAAATAATTTGGTTTTAAGAAAATTTTAATGAGAATTGATTATTGGGGTGTATATTTTTTTGCCTATTCATAAATCTCAGGATTTTATCAATTAAAGCGTTACATGTCGCACCATTCATGCTAAATATAGTTAGATATTTTTCATTTTTAAAAATATTTTTTAAAATAAAATTAATATTAAAATTAATAATAAATATAATAATAATAATAATAATAATACATAATAAAATAATATTAATAATTAAAATTAAATCAAATAAAATTTTATAAATAATATTTAAATTAATAAGATTTTATAAAATAAAATATAGTATAAATAAAATACTATATTTTATCATTTTTTTAATATTTATATCTGTTTTATATATATTTAAATCTACTATATTTCCTATTTTTATATTTATATCTACATTTTATTTTTTATTTTGTTTAGACGAACAAAGTGTAAGAAAAAGAAATACTGTCATCTCTTTCTCTCTCTCTCTCTGTAGATAGATAGATAAATGCAATGAATGCTGAATCATATAGTGAATAGATATCAAATGTATATAGTAGAGCAGAGCGAGGTGTCTGGTTGGAAACGAAGCGAACTTTCCACACACAGACTATTTTCAGAGCTCCTTTGCCAATTCATAAATCTCAGGTTGTGATTATTTAAAGCATTCCACGGCGCACCATTCACACTAAATGGTGTGAGTTACATTCCTCCGCTACGGAAAAAAAGCCCCCAGAAGGCTTCTTCCATTACTTCTCATTAACTGCGGCCCCCGTGGCTGTTGATGTTACATTTCGCTTGATTAAACGTTTGTCATTTACACTTTCATCAAGCATCTCTGTCACCCTGCGATTCTGTTACAGTGCGAACATGTCAGTTGTCGTCGGCACACGTCCGGTCGTGATGAATGACTTTTATCAAGTGACCAATCCAAACTCTCAGCGCTAGTTTGAAGGGCAGGCTCAAGTCTGCCGTGACCATCTCTGTAAAATGTTATGAGTTGTTGTGACAGTTATCGTGCGCTGTTTGTGGTTTTATTGCACGAAGGCAATAAAAGTCAGCAACTGAGTTTTAACAGATGAAGTCTGGGTGTTGAGATAAAATGTCAGTTCAAGGCCTCCGAGTGTCGGATTTACAGTTTATTTACTCCTTCCAGAACTTGCCATGTCTTAAAGATATCGGAATGATTGACTCATTTGCATTTGTAAAAGTTGCCTGAGTCATTTTACAATTTCTAGTTTTTTGAATTTTTTAATTATTTAACTTTTTGTCATTTAAATAATAATTAAAAAGTTATAATATTTTATGACATAAACAAAGAATATATATATATATATATCTGGGTCGGAAATTAATGAGGGCTTATGACAAAAAATGCCAGCAAAATGAACAATAATGACCCATAAATGCAAGACAAAGGGGCTAAAATTAGTTTAAAACTAATAAACAATATATTTACGACCACGTGAAAATGAATTAAAGGTGTAAATTCGCGGAACTACATTTAGATCTGCTCACACTGCATCAAGATTGATTTTACGTGCTTGTTTTGTGCAGCGTTGAGCCTTATAACCAATCAAACTCGTTTCTGTTGAACTTAGGAATGCATTGGCCTATCAGAGTCACTTAGATTAGTCTGCGGTAAATATGAACCAATCAGAGGCTCTTCGATTAGTTTGCGGTGAAAACGAACCAATCAGAGGCGCTTCGATTAGTCACTGCTGCTGTTTGCGCAGTTTCGCGAATTTCCCTCAACATAAACAACACGATGCAGGTAACGTTAAGTAAATAGCTAAAAGATCTTATTTCTTATTTCGTATCT
>NC_133361.1:51333565-51491826 GCF_049309525.1 Garra rufa
GCAACAGAAAATTACCAAGAAATATTTTCTTCGTTCGCAAAATTGTTATACTCTTTCTGTTCCTTTTACCCGAACTGAGCTAGGTAAGAAGTCTTTTATGTATGCAGCGCCGTTTGATTGGAATCTCCTCCAATCAAAATTAAAATTAGAAAATCTGCTGACTCTAGATCATTTTAAATCAGTTATCCGGCAAATGGAAGTTGATCTAACAATATGCAACTGTTTTTAAGTGTTTTTAGTCTGTTTGTGTGATGTTTATCTGTGATGTTGTTGATTGTACTGCTGCACTTTTTGGCCAGGACACTCCTGTAAAAGAAATTTTTAATCTCAGAGAGCTCTTTCTGGTTAAATAAAGGTTAAATAAAAAATAAATAAATAAATAAAAATGTTGGCTCTTCCTGAAGATCCAGGACTAAATTGCATCTACATCAGTTTTCTGGCATATTAAAAGTGATAATGTCAATAATGTAATGTTTTTGAGTTATAGGATTTTTTAATAACACAGCTATGTCAGAATTATTTAACCCCTATTCAACATTGCTGTTTTAAGACAGTTATTTTTACGGTAAGTTACAAAATTGTCTTAAAAATTGTCTTGAGCCTTTACAAACGTATTAAAAATGGAATTAGCTTGGGGTTTTACACATAGTATACTCTTGGCCCATTCGTGTGCTGAAGGTGAGTAGCAAATATGGTAAAGTCATCAAAGCTCACACAAAATCAATAGAAAAGAAATAGTTTGCAATATTAGAAAGTCTAAAGCTGCATGAAGATTTCTAAGACATTACATGTCCCTAGAGACACAACTGGCAGCCGTATTCCTTAGATTAAAGTGTGTTGAACCAGAAAACCTTTGAGGCTGTTGAACAAAAAAGCACAATATCATAAAATGTTTGATCAGGTCAACTGAGAAAAACTTGCAATGTACAGCCAAAGACTTGCAAGATGACCCGACGAAAGGAGGCAAAATATTTCAATTCTGTGAATAAGATAAACACTAGACAATATGGTCTTCATGCTGAGGAATCTTGCTGAATACCAGTCTTGACCAAGAAGAACAAAAAGGCTGACTTGAACATGCCAAAATTCATTTGGAAAGACCTGTGGAGTTCTGAAAGAATGTTTTATGGAGTGATATGTCCAAACTGGAACTGTAGCAGGAAGTGGAAAACATGACCATACAAAGCCATTTTGGCAAACATTGTGATGCCTTTTGTGCAAAGTCTGAAGCTAATAATCAATGGACTTTCCTGCTGGACAATCATCCCAAAGTATACGTTGTTTTTGAGTGGCCTGTTCAGTTTGCAGATTTAATTCTCATTGAAAATACATGGTTGAATTTGAAGCAAGCAGTGGCAAAGTAAAAACCAAAGATTATCAGTGATCTGAAAGCTTTTTCATATGAGGAATGGCCCAAGATTGCAGCAGAAAGGTGACAGAAGCATCTAAGCACTTCCAGGCAGTGTTTATTGGTGGTTTTAAAGAATAAAAGATTCTACACCAAATTTACTTTCAGGGGTTGAATAATTTTGAACATAAATGTTTAGAGCCAATTCGATTTTTTTTTTTCATTATTCATCAACTCACGTTCTCAGATTTACTCAAAAGTGTATTAATAAACTTTCTTTAATAGTTTACTGATGCCTTTGTTAAATTGTTTTCACAAAATGTTGTTCTCTGCAGCAAAATGTCTTGCAGGTCAAGGGGGTTGAATAATTTTGATTGCAACTGTATATATATATTTTTTTTAAAATAAAAAATAAATATTATATATAGCTATTAATATTTTATAAAAAATGTAATATCAAAATGTAATATTTTTGTTGTTATTATTATTCTTATTATAAAAGTGATTAATTACTGTTAATTAGTACATACAAAATGTCAAAGTAAGTTTCTGTATCTATATTTCTAATATGTGCATATTTTATTTATATTATTATCTTTTTATACTACAGGGCCGTTGAATGCTTGAATCTGATTGGCTGACGAACGTTCTAGAGGTGTGCATTATATTCAGGGAAACGCACGGCGAACGTAGTTCCAGGCAGCTTTAGACCGCAGTGCATGTCTATATCACTTCGCCATACGATTTCAGTTATTTCAAAGGTCCTTACAGCCCAAAACAGCAAAATAACTAAAACCCACAATGACACTGGCCAAACTAATAAATACAGTAAACATCCGGATAAAAATGACAGATTATTTCCATGTTTTTTTCCACAATATATTACGTTTTATTATGTACGGAAAGCACAAACTATTTCTCTCGCCCTCTCTCACTCACCTCACAGACTCACACACATAATGTTACAGTTTGCACTCGCGTTAGCATTCGCGCTAATGTTGTTAGCGCTGCTCTGACGATGAACAACTTAAAAACGACATGACAGCTCTCACAAGCGAGGTAACAACGGCGTGGTCTTGAAGAAAATGAACTTAAAGTTAACTGTTAGTAGAGACGATGCTGCCAGTCACCCTTGAGAGAGACAGACGTGAGAGAGGTAAAGTCATACACTTAGTTTTTCTCTCCCTCACTCTTTCCGTCTGTCTGCTTGTCTTTCGGTCTGTCTAAACTTCATTATTAACGGCATTATTTTGCTATTAACAGCCCAAGCGTCGTTACTAGTTCTAAAATGACGTTTTGGAACTAGCAACGAAGCTGTTGAATGAGCTGCGTAAGAAATTAATCCTACTCACAATAGGGTTTTAAGGATAAAAACCGGACGAATGTCTTGAAATATATCATTTGATCGATGTCTTGAGGTGTGGTAACTGTAGTATAAGCGGAATAATTGACTTCAGGCCGTAGAATTCTACGAAAATAATGCACACCCGAGGTGTAACGGCCACTCCGCTTCGCGTCGTGACCGCATCGCCACCTCGGGTGTGCATTATTTTCTAAGAATTCTACGGCCCGTAGTCAATTATTCCTTACATATTTATATCTAATATGTGTATATTATTTAAAAAAAAAAAAAAAAAAAAAAAAAAAAAATATATATATATATATATATATATATATATATATATATATATATATATATATATATACACACATAACATGGAATATACATATATCTACATCAAAAATAGCTATAAAATGGCACAATAAAAAACATTTAGAATATAATATGAAAAATAAAATATTAAAACAGATTCAAAGAACAGAGGAATTCACTACTTACTCTTACATTTGAACACTCCTGGGTATTTTGGTCACTTTTGATAGCACTGAGCACCAGGGCTCAAAGTTTCACTAGGCCGTCTGCACTGTGGCTCAGCCTAAAATCCATGTTTTTAGGGTTTTGTAGACGTTGAAAACAGGAAGAAGTTGGCGTGATGGATACATATGCAATGTACCATCCCTATATGTGTGTGTGTGGAGACAGAAAGAGAGTAGTTTACGGCCACAGGGTCAATCTCTCTGAATAGCGAAGAGAAAGGGAACCCCTCACATACACTCTCACACACATAATTCACAAAGACAGATCATTCACAGAGAGATATTTCACTCTCCTCCTTGTCTGCCAGGCCTACGGCGTCTCGGCGAGGCCGTAACTCAGCCGTGTGATTGACGGCTGGGATGGAGGGCTGAAAAGCAGGCTGGACACGTCAGATCATCTGGCATGTTGGAATGCCAGAGCGTCTGACTATTGTCTGATGTGGACAGGCCAGGCTGTGTGTGCATGTGTGCGAGAGTCGCTCAGACATTACTGAGACACGGAGAGAACCTCACAGACTGATCAGAGAAAGCTAGTGTGACAGTGTGAGCGTGTGTTATCTGATCGGTCCACTGTTTGTCTAGCACTTGGGTTACAGCAATTACAGGTCGCTGAGTCACATGTAGAGCCCCGCTCATGTATGCATGCTTTACACCCACACGGGCCTGTCAGATATACATCACTGACAACCCCCTTCCTGAATTTACAACATGGACATCAAACGCCCCCTCACACAGCTGTCTGCCACCCTCAGCTTACCTGTCACCTGATATCACACACACACACAAATATGTAGGCCTTAACAATATATAAGGCCTAATTTTTAAAAATAAAAATACAGTCAAATTCTGAAATATTATTACATTTTTAAATAGCAGTTTTCTATATGAATGTATTTTAAAATGTAATTTATTTCTGTGATGTAAAGCTGAATTTTCAGCATCACTCTAGTCTTCAATTTCACATGATCCTTTAGAAATCATTCTAATATGCAAATTTTATACTAAACAAATTGAGTATTATGTTTAATGTTGAAAACAATTGTGCTGCTTAATATTTTTTTAGTAGAAACTGTGATTTGTTTAAATAGTAATCTTTTGTGACATAAATGTCTTCAGTGTCACTTTTGAAGAATTTAATGCATCCTTGAGGAATAAAATGTTAATTTACTGAACAAATTTACAAAAAAAAATTGAACAATATATTTGATTGTTATTAATTATATATATAATATTAAATAATAAATAATAATATATCCAGTCATAGGTTATTAGGTACCAACTTTGTCTCAAATGTTTCTGGATAAATAAAAATAGACACAAATGAGAAATTGTTGGTATGACATCAGTTTAGAGCCGTTTGGTTTTGTTTGAAATTTGACTTTGCAAACTTTGATATCTTCACAAATCTGAGCACAGTTTGAGACACTGTTGAGGTCTCTTTTAAAGCACTAAAGGAGACATGTGAGATTACTATGGAAGTCAGTTTCCGCCATTGAATAAAAAATAAAACGTTTTTTTCTCACAATTTTTTTATTCACAATTTTAAGTTATAAAGTCAAAATTGCATGATATAAACTCACAATTGCAAGTTAAAAAGTCAGAATTGTAATATGAACTCACAATTGTAAGCTCTAAAGTCAAAATTGTGTGATATAAACTCACAGTTTTGACTTATAAAGTCAGAATTGTGATATAAACTTACAATTGCAAGCTATAAAGACAGAATTGCATGATATAAACTCAAAATCAGAATTGCTTATATCACAAAGTCAGAATTGTGATATAAGCACAGTTGTGAGTTATAAAGTCAGAATTGCATGATATAAACACGCAATTGCGAGTTAAAAAGTCAGAATTGTGATATAATCTCAAAATCACAATTGTAAGTTCTAAAGTCAGAGTTGCATGATATGAATACAGGTGCTATTTAAAAAGTCAGAATTGTTTTATAAACTCAAAATTGTGAGTTCTAAAGTGATATAAAAGCACAATTTTGACTTATAATGTCAGTATTGTGATATGAACTCAGTTGCATGTTATTTGCTTGTTAAGTCTGACGTCACACATCAGATGCCACAAGAAAACAACAAATGGTGCTAATATACACTTACAATGTGATATAACACTACCAAAATTATAATATCCTTCCCTTTAACTCCATACTGAATCCCAGATTGCCAGACAATGAAAACATACATATATAAAAATAAATAAATATAAAAAAAATGATTTGTGTTTGGGACGCTGTGAGCACGGAAATGTTTAAAATGAATAAACAGTGCTCATAAACGGTGGTTGAGATAGTATTCTCAAGAGATGCGCATTGGATGCGCATTACCTTATCACTTCACCAGCGGATAAAGTCAGAATTGTGATATAAACTCACAACTGCGAGTTATAAAGTGGACGTGCATTACCTTATTACTTCACCAGCGGATAAAGTCAGAATTGTGATATAAACTCAATTGGGGGTTATAAAGTCAGAACTGCGGGATATAAACTCACGGTTGCGAGTTATAAAGTCAGAATTGTAATATAAACACAATTATGTGATATAATCTCAGAATTGTGAGTTAGTACTGTGTGATATAAACTTATAATTGTGAGTTATAAAGTCAAAATTATGTGATATAAACGCAATTGTAAGTTATAAATTCCATTTTGAGGGGAAAAAAGACTGATACTCAGAATTGTGACTTGATTTCTCAGAATTGCAAGTTTATGTCTTGCAATTCTAAATCGTGATATAAACTCACAATTGTGAGTTAAAAAGTCAGAATTGTAAGATAAATTCGCAATTACCTTTTAAAAATTGTTTTATTCAGTGGGAGAAACGAGCTTCCATAGATTACGGTCACATGTGAGTATAGGGTTTTATTGTCAGGAGAAAATTTTAAAAACCAGATGACTAAATCAGAACTCACTCTTCTAATCTATGTTCTTTCCTAAGGGCTTGTTTGTTATATAAAGTTTATGCAAACGATTGTTTGCAAAAAATGATTTTGATCTCATTTTAATCAAATACGTTCCACAGTAGCAACAAAAACTGCACAAACTATGGTGTTTTGCCAGAAACTTTAATTACCATGGTACATTTTTGTAAAGAATGTTTAGGTCCATTTGGCTTCCACACAGTTTGGAAGCAATTTATCATAATTCTCGGCTCATGCTCATGAGAAACATCTCTCACACTGTGTTTTTACATCGTGACTTTCAGCAGAACGAAACGGGAGAAGCCACCCAGAAAGCGATGACCTCTGACCTTGTCGTAATGCCAGCCTCCAGGCGTGCTGACTTCACAGAAGCAGATGCACACAGCTCTCTCTGTTCTGCTCTTCAGCTGCCCAGGCTCTGGAGCCATGGGGAGAACAGCTCAAGGACAGGGAGAGAGGAGACCGAGCCCTCCGGGCCTTTTCTGGACTCCACTGTCAGCTCCAACAGACAGCTGTTGCCCAGGTAACAGAATGGGCGGGTTTATGGGATAATGTGGGCGGCTGGTGTTCTGGTTTGTGGTTATCTATGGACAACATACACCAAAGTATGCAATTAAGTACATAACCAACAAGATTATCAACATATAATCAGGAGTACAATAAAAAAACTGATTATGAACCTATAATGAGCCCGAACAGGAGCAAATGTGTGTGTGTGTGTGTGTGTGTGTGTGTGTGTGTGTGTGTGGATGGTTTGACAAGCCGAGGAGATTCCACTTTGCTGCAACTCTCCAGATGCCATCACCATGGCTACACCAGGCTGGGAACCTGATCTTTGACCTCTCAGAGGGTCACTAAGTGACCCCTGCTGTTTGTACAGAGAAACTCTTTAGTGACAAGCGAGAGGGAAAGACATCTGGCGATGTGTGTATGTGTGTCGAGCGAATTACTGGGCATGATGAACAAATCTTAGCTTTGGGAAAAAAGTCTTGGATGTTTACAATAATAGAGTGGGGTTTTGAATTTTTATGCTTTGTGATGTTTATATGCCAGTGTCTAGAATAAGAAGTATTGAAACGGCACTTGTCTCCATTTCTACAATCTGACAAACCAGTCTGCGTGTGGGAAAAAGTCAATCAAAGTGCTATATCTTTTATGCTCCCTCACTTTTTTTCTTTTCCATATTCATTTAACATGACATGCACTTGTTTTGTGCTCTCTTTCTCTCTTTGTCTCTCGCTCTCTCTCTTTATGTTTATGACGCCCACATTCTTAATGTATGTATCTCCACCTCTTTTAATCTTTCATGCTATTGGATGTTTCTAGCCACACCCAATTCTCTCTCTTTCTCTCTTTCTCTCTTTCTCTCTCTCTCTCTCTCTCTCTCTCTCTCTCTCTCTCTCTCTCTGCCTGCATCTCAATTCATATATATGAGTAATAAATAGTATGCAAGATCATAATTAATATCCCAGATAGTACACAGTTCAGTTCAGAAGTTCAGGGTCATTCACGTTCAGGGTCAAAACCCCCCAAAACTAATTGATTAAAATAAAATTAATTCATTAAAATAATTTTTTTTTTTTTTAGCATTGATCATAATAAGAAATGTTTATTGATCATTATCATTATCATTATTAGAATGATTTCTGAAGGATCATGTGACACTGAAGACTAGAGTGATGATGCTTGAATGAAAATTCAGCTTTGCATCACATGAATAAATTATATTTTAAAATATATTCAAATAGAAAACTGTTATTTTAAAATGCAAAAATATTTCAGTAATAATCCCAATTTTTACAGTTTTTTTATAATTTATTTATTATTAGTATTTTATCAAATCAATGTAACCTTTGGTGAACATGAGCGACTTTTGAAAAACTAAAAAAACAACAACCATAAACTTTTAAACTGTACTATAAATTGGAAATATGATGCCAAAACTGCACATAGGGTTACTATTTATGGTGGATTTTTAGAAATGTGCATTAATGTATGCTTTTACCTGCCAATGTTGCCCACAATGCCTTGCATAATCGAGGAGGAGGTAATGATAGTCACTTTCAAATTTTTGAGCTGAAAAAAGAAATGAACATTTTAATAAATTGGTTAACATTTATCATTTATTCAGTGATTAAATAAATGATTCACTGATTCATATTGTTCAATTTAATTTAAAGAATTAAACATCTTCAATGTAGTTAGCTACTTTTTGTTGATAGGTTGAATAAATAGATGTAAATTAAAGAGTAAATTTCAGATTAATCAGATGCATTTTTGCATACTGGCACATAGTCTTACATACTATGCCCAAGTGCATGTGACCCTGGACTAAGAAAAACAGTAAGTAGCACAGGCATATTTGTAGCAATAGCTAACAATACCATGTTTGGGTCAAACTTATTGATTTTTCTTTTATGCCAAAAATCATTAGGATATTAAGTAAAGATCATGTTCCATGATGATATTTTGTAAATTTCCTACCGTAAATATATTAAAACTAAATTTTTGATTAGTAATATGCATTGCTAAGAACTAAATTTGGACAACTTTAAAGGCGATTTTCTCAGTATTTTGATTTTTTGCACCCTCAGATTTTCAAATAGTCATATCTCAGCCAAATATTGTTCTATCCTAACAAATATACATCAATGGAAAGCTTATTTATTTAGTTTTCAGACAATGTATAAATTTCATCTTCAAGAAATTGACTCTTATGACTGGTTTGTGGTCCAGGGTCACATATCGTTTTAGCAAATTAAAGTGCCGCCTTTATTTTTAATTGACTTAAATTAATAAAAAATAGCTTTTTCTTTATGCATATACTCTGAATTCCAGTGTAATCTGCTGTTAAACGGGTGGATTTCCGCTACTTTTTGTTGATAGGCTGAATCAATAAATGTAAATTAGAGTAAATTTCCATTTATCTTCCCTAAATCTGTTGAAATATAATATGAAATGCATTATTGCATACTGGCACATAGGCTTACATACTATGGCAAAGTGCATGTGACCCTGGACCAAAAAAAAGTAGCACAGGTGTATTTGTAGCAATAGCCAACAATACATTGGATATGGATATCGATCAAAATGATCAATTTTACATTTATGCCAAAAATCATTAGGATTTTAAGTAAAAATTAAGTAATTTTAAAATAAAGTAATTAAGATTTTAAGTAATATGCATTGCTAAGAACTTTGGACGACTTTAAATGTGATTTTTTTTTTCAATATTTTGATTTTTCTGCACTGTCAGATTCCAGATATTCAAATAGTTGTATCTCAGCCAAATATTGTCCTGTCCTAACAAACCATACATCATTTTAAATCTTATTTATTTAAAACTTATGGTTTTGTGGTCCAAAGTCAGATATAGTTTTAGTGTACAAAAATATGTAAATTAAAATGTAGCCTTTATCTCTAATTGACTAAATAAGGCTTTTAATTTATGCAAATAATAAAAGTGCTCTGAATTTCAGTGTAATCTACTGTTGAACTGGTGGATTTTCAGTCTTGATTGAGTGGCAGGCTCAGAAGGAGCCCGGGGCCTAACGGGCCACAGGGCAATAGTGCATGATAATATACAGAACAGAAACACGCGGGAGTCAAGCAGAACCCAAACACACATCCTGTCTCCTGCAGGACTCCCAGGTGCTGTGGAGTATCACGTTTCCATGTTCAGTCCCCAGAACGCTGCCAGTCAACGTGCCGAGAACTCGGAGCGAAAGACCGTCTGTGTGTTTGAGGCTGATACAGCACATATGGCCCAAATGATCTGGCAACTCTATTTATTACACACAAGAAGTTAAATTGAGCTTTATGAAGAGTGTGTGAACATACAGCTCTGGCAGCGGCCAACCGCTGTGATGTTTCGCAGGCCTGAACCGGCGTGTATGTGTGCCTGGAATTCCTATATAACATAGTTAGCGGCCATTTCTCTTCCGAGCACACTGAATCGAGCTCTGTCAACTGGTTTAAAAAAAAAAAAGAAGTTTTCCACATCTTGATTACTGCCATCTTCAATCACATCTCATTGGACAGCCATAAGGGAAGCCGCATTTTAATTAGTCATATTAATTAATACAGCTGTTAGAGTCTCGGTCCAGCTCCCATTACCATCAAATCATTTCAGAGTTCATGCAACATCGAGTTGTACTTTCATATTTTATATTTATTTATTTTTGTTTGCGTTCCTCTCACTTTCCAGGTGTAATTGACTCAAATGAGTTCCAAACTCACATGAGAATTTCCTTAAATCTTATTATTGTTTGTAGCCAGATGAGTTTCATTAATATATAAACATCTCTCTAGAGTTTTGCTCCCAGGAGCTCTAATGCAATAAAGCATCTTTAACTACCATCTGCCCTGAATTATGCTCTAATTACCTAATAACCTCCAACATAAATGAACAGAGTATAATGTTGTAATGTTTTAATGTAGCACCTGCATAATAATGTCAGCTCGACTTGCTATCTAGATACCGACAGCTGTAAACGTCTGAATTTCTACCAGGAAAAGCACTGTTGCTTCAGTCGACGACGCTGGCTTTTATTGTGAATGAGTGATGCTGTGTTTTCATAACCGAGACAGATCTTCAGCACTTACCGCAGATAATTCAGAGCGTACGTTCACCCCGTCACTTTATTACACACTTTATTAAAGCACTCTGACCAGAGATGAGAGGCTGCAAAATCCACACCATTATTTTTCTTAATGCCTGCGATCTATCTCTTTGCATTAATGCATCCGCAGAGGATTGCACCAAGTTTGTGCGTACAGTAATTGTGCAATGCGTGATACATTAAAAAAATAAATGAAACTATAATATAAAATGCTTTATTTATTTAAAAATATGTATATAAATAAGAAAGTACACCTGCAGAGGATTCTGAGTGTGTGTACACTGTGTAGAGTGTGTAATAAAATGCTCTATTTATAAAAAAATATATCAAATAGAACTAATACAAATTTAACTCAAATATAATAAGAATAAACATTTCTAAATATAATTGATTGCTCCAGCTCTTTGTGCATAAGAAAAAAACATTATTTAATTTTTTAAGTTTTCATATTTTTAATGTGGCATGGCTTTTATGCAAACGTGACGTCTTTGACGTTCTTTGTCTATTGAGATTCTTCATGTTTTTAGATTGATACACGTCTAGAACATCATTTGCATGTCCAGCTGTGCAGATACAGACTGTGTGTATATGTGTGTGTGTGTGTGTGTGTGTGTGTATGTGTGCTAGCAGCTGAGCGAGGTGAGGTGTGTAAATCGTGCTTTGCTGATGTATGTGTTTGGCATTCTTATGGTAATGGTGTCAGATAGCATGTAATGAATTCATTATACTGCCTTATTGCACCCTCATCTGCAAACAGACAGCCACTCAGGGACATACTGTATACGTGTGTGTGTGTGCAAGGTTAAATGAAAAATATTATATGGCATTATAAGATAATAATGATCTTGCTTTTGTTTAACCATTTATTTAACGTCAAAGCATTTTGCTTGTGTGTATTTATATTTATTTTTAGTCAGTTCATTTGGTTTATTATTTCTATCTGATGGTGTAAAAGGTAATTGTGCAGTGATTTTAGATGTGAAGAATCTTAAGTCTCTGCGGTTGTAGATGGCATCATGGCTGATCGGCTCGGCCCACCCTTGTTTCTTCAGTTATGAAGCACTGGTTGAAACGTGAGAACAACGGCAAAGCTACAGAAACGCTTAAATAAACATTTGATTCAATTTCAGCCTAGGAAACTGAGAGGTTTGATCTTAGGCCTTAAATTTACTCATTTATTTCTGTACAGATTAGTAGCGTCCCACACCGCACTGGGAATTGCTGATTATTACGTACTATATTATTCATACTCATAATGATGATGATTAGGACAATGGAGGGAAATTAAATTGCTGGAGTATTTGGTATGTTTGGAATGGAATTCGAGCACACTGCATAGTATGTACTTACTGTATACTGCAGGGCAATAACCATCATCGACATTGACAGGAACAAAACCCACCAAATATTCCCATTAGCAGTCAATCTGGATGACATTTTCATAAATGATTACATTTGGTCCACCTCAGACCTGAATATGTGGTTACATGACTGCTATACAGCCTATTATTTTTTAAATAACACACAATGCAACAATAATTTCAAACATTTATGTAGGATTCAAGCCATTTTTGCATGCTCTTTTAAAGCTAAAGCATGTGCATGTTTTGAATCCTGGCAGTCCGATCAAATAATCAGTCAGGAAAAAGATGTTTATTATAGAATAAATCGCTGTCACAAGATCTCATTGAATGCGTGGTGCTTGGTTATCATCTCAGAAATAAAAATGTTTATTTTGGATTTTTAAACCAATTCAGGTCAACTGCGTAAAAATCGCATGAAGTTTCTTAAAATGAGAAAATAAATAAGTTAAATGATAATCATAAATAAGAAACTACACCTGCAGAGAATTCTGAGTACACTGAGTGTGTTTGTGTGTACAGTAATTTTAAAATAAATTAAAATATAATAAAATGCTTATAAAAATATATAAAATAAAAGTTATACAAATTAAATAATCAGTCGAGAAAAAGATGTTTATTACACAATAAATCATTGTCACTGGGTCTCGCTAAAAATGTTTGTTTTGCCTTTTTAAACCAATGCAACTCAAGTGTATATTCAGTGCTTACAAGTTTATTTATGGCATCCAAGAATCTATGAAAACTTGCACAGATGTTTTCTTTATCCACCTTTTTTCTTTAACGCGGAAGTATGTCTATGGGTAAGACTTCTGGTTCATAAGTCGCTATAGAGAAAAAAACGAGAAGAAAAACAATGTGCAGTAAACAGTAAAACTGTTTGCACTACAAACCAGTGTGTTCATAACTAAGATAATACATTAAAATAATATGGCAAGGCACATCAATTTGCAATATCAAGCTGCAAAAGAAGCTGTTTTGTACAGCTAAAAATAGCTGGACGTGGATGAGACCAGAAGCCAGACCCATAAAATGTACAAATGGTGGCGCCCACTCTTACAGGAAGAAAAAGGTGGATAAGAACTTTCATCAAGGACAAACAACATCTGAGAATATTGTTCTAAGAACGTTTTCTCTCAACCTATATCAAATATAAATAATTTTAAAAGCATGTTGCATGAACATTACTTCACCAACGTTTTGTACTCTTTTATATAAGTGGCAGAGCAGACTTGGAGTAAGAAAAGTCCAGCACTTGGTGTTTGAGTAGGCCTCCACACAAACTCTTTACTTCACAAACACGCAGAATCTCCTTCCCTCTTGCTCTGCTTGGCTTCATATTTCTCAATTACGCAGGTTTTTAAACACCTCTTGTACTCCTATTAGAGAAAAAAGAAGCCGAAGAAGAAGAAGTTCTGCACTATTTATCCCGTCAGACTATCAATCACTGTCGCTCTCGCTGCCCCGTCTTGGGCGCAAAGACAGCGCTACGCGGCCAGCCATTTGTCAAAGCGGCCCCGGAGGCTACGCATGGCTGTGTCCGGGGAGGACGGCCTGTCGTCGGGCCGACGTGGATGAACGAAAGCGCTATGCAAATTAGCGGCTAATCTGTGGCGGAACACAGGCGCGCCCGGCTCGCAGGTTCCATTACTCCTCTTTAGCTCGGTTGATTATGATTAAACTGATGCCTGCCGATCGGTTTTAACCCTTTTGCCCGCCAAAAAAGCAGCCCGGTGCGGATGCTGCGCTCTGGCTGGAGGCGCACGGAAGATGAACTGTCTGTTTATATAAATAAACACGCTAAGTTTGAGTCTCGATGGTTCCCCACAGAATCAGCAGTTTGGAGGCAAACTTCCTTCTTCGATATGTTAATGAAACAACCTTATCAAAATGAGGAAAAACGTGAAATAATGAAGGCTCGGGTTTTGTGTAAGCCCACTTCACTACACCTGACAGACTTTGTGTTTTTGTGCCTCTGCTAATCCTAAAAGATGATACATTTAAATGTTCTCACTACAAAGTCTGAACGCAGAATCTAATGTTTGAAGTTTATTTTATTCAGAGACATTATTATGCGTATCTTCGGCAGGAAGATGCGGCGGATAGAAAAGAGAGATGGAAGCAGAGATGTTATGATTGATGGCTTCCATCATTCAGCATCTCTTCTCCACATCGTCAAAAACGAGTGTCTGTGCAAAGATAAGGTCTGGTAGCCACGAACTAAGACCTCTGTGAGAACATGCTCTAAGCGAGATTTTGGGAAGAATGAAAGCAACAACCCTAGTCGGGTTATTTCATAGTAGCCTAGTTTTTTAAAAATGTTTGTTTAGGTTGTTTTGTTTGCACTTCTGGTGCGTTTTCCAACCTCATAATCCTGTTCAGCCTTCATTGTTCACTCTTTGTCCCTGTGATTCTTATTCTTGGTTTTCTTTTATTCACGAACAATGTAATCTTTATGTGGATACCATACTCTGCACAGTTTGCTGTATTATGTTTCTGATGCAGCCATTGTTTACCCCATAATATGGCACGGAAAATAGGGAACAAGGGACTCCAGGACTCCATTCAGCAGAATAAAACAAAGAAACGGCAAAATAACTGTGTCATCCTTTTTCCCTCCTCCTTTGAAACGGCTCTATCTGCACCCGTAGCCCATCTGTCCGTTTCTTTCCCTCTGTGGACTATGATATGACATAACTTCATTCTCTCAATAGATTGACAGTAATTTCATTTTCAATTTGTTGTGGTTCAAGGCTGTAATGATGACTGACGGGTGCTACTGCCACCTGGTGGGAAAATAGAAAACTGCGGAGCGTTAACCAGCACAACTGGCGAACCTGTTGTTCATGAATCTCGCCACGAGAAGGCGCACTAACACAACACGCATTCAATGACGCAAGGTAAATAAAAACAATGCAAATGTAATGCATCTCTGAGAGTGTCAAATTGAAATTGTATCAAAATCATTTATTGAAAAACAGCTTATGTTATTTAGAGTTTCATTGAGGTTAATCAAATTCATTAATTTTAAGTGAGGTAGTAAAATATGATGTATTTTAATTCTAATTTGAGAAAAAAATAGATTTAAAAATACAATAAATAAACTCATAACATCTGTTTGTAGTTTTTACCCCGTGGGTTTTCATAGACAACATGTGGTGCAGAAAAAAAAATAAAAATAAATTATATATATGTGTATATATGTATTTATTTAAGACTGTGTCCAGCAATTTAAATATATATATATAGTATATAAATTGAAATGCCATCAAAATCATGTAATGAAAAGAGATAGATAGATAGATATTAGATATTTATTTAATTCTAATTTTAGAAAGAATTAGATTTAAAAACAAAAATCAAAATAATTATATAATCATATAGCACCTGTTTGTAGTTTACAGAGCACTTAATTTATCAGTTTAAATACCCCAATTTTTTTCATATATACTACATGTGGTGTATTTACAGAAAAAAATATAACCAATATGTAAAATGCAATCTATAGATATTTGAATTTAAGTGAAAAAAAATTCTAAAACGTAAAATATTTATAAAAAATAAATATATTAATAAATATGTGATTTTTAAATGGCCTCAAAATCATTTAATAAAAACTGTTATTTAGAATAAAAATCAAGATTAATCAAAAATTTTAACAAAGGTTGCAAAATATATAATATTTTAATTCAAATTTTAGAAAGAGGTAGATTTAGAAATAAGGCACCTAATTTATCAGTTTGAATACCCCATGATGTTTTATAGATGTGGTCTATTTATAGAAAACAAACAAACAAACAAACAAAAAATATATACAGTATATATATAACCTTTATGTAATATGCAATTTATAGATATTTGCATTTATTTAAGTATGGTATTTAATATAATAAATATAATATAATTAATACAATAAATAAATAAATGTAATATAAATATAATATGGTATGATAAATAAATATTATAATAAAATATAATATAATAAAAAATACATATATTTAATATATATTTAGTATGTCATTTCTTATGATGAAAGAACACTTTTCCTAAAATGCTCTAATTTATTTTAAAGTCGTGAAGCAGGTTTACAAGGCAGAAAAGCCTGAGAAGTTATCTTGCCTATTTTGTTGTGTTGGGCTAGTGACATTTTTCTGTTGTGATTGACTTGGATTTCTTTTAATTGCAATTCAGTAAATTCATCTTCCTGTCATTCCGTTCCAAAATTCCGTATCCATTTAAATTTAAATTCCATCTCATCGATTTAAAAGGGAGACAGTTCCTAAATTCTGAATTCGTTTAAACTGCTGAAGGTTCAAACCTAAAAGTCAGATATCAGAAATAGGCCAAACATTTTACATGCCTTTTAAAATGAAAAAATGACTGTTGTTGGGCCAAATGAAGTTTCCCATCACAAGCTATAAGATAATGATTAATGGACTGTGTGTTCTGCAGACTGTGAAGCGGCAGATCTTGGCTGCCATGAGCAAACTACCAACGCCAGAGCCCAGCTGGTGCTGAACAGCCCCCCAGCCGCACGCTTTTCGAGTGGGCCATGAAATGTGGCTTGTTCTTATTTAATCCCCGTGTGTATGAAGGCCGCATACGCTGTCCTACCGCCAGCGCACCATGTGAACCAGGCAGTCCCTAGACGGAGGGCAAGTCCTCCTTAACACACCCAGCTAGGGCAGCGGTCAGCCATTAGTATCCCTCAACCAGCCTAATCGCACCAGTGGGCATCCTGGCATCAGCCGCTTCTCTGGCCATTGTTCCTGTTCAAATGCTGCCAGAGCCTGCACTGCTGATTATTACTTCTCAAGTAAACAGGACAGAGAGTCTGCCCTCTACTGGTAGGATGTGGAATTGTTATTTATTCTTGAGATTAAGATATTTATAGTTTAAATTAAGCACAATGTCTTACATCTATATGTAATTAAAATATAATTTCATAATTGCCTATAGAATAGGAGAAAAAAAGGAGATAATCTAGAGAATTTTAGACAATTTAAAGTATTTATCGAAATTATTTGATAAATGTAATTTAAAAAGGGTTTGCTCTGCAGTATTTTGCCAAAATGTTCCCTGTCTGAAGGTAAAATGACATTCAGATGTTTTCTAGACAATTTTATTAGTATCTTGTAACTGTGTGGATCTACGTTGAGCCGTATTTATTTAAATAAACAATCTAAAAAGACTAATAGGGGAAAAACCAGCAACAAAACAGCTTTAGCACAAAAAAGAGTTGAAAAACACAATCAGTGTCAGAATAGTTAATCCAAAAATGAGAATTACCTCATGATTTACTCACCTTCAAGCCATCCTAAGTGCATATGACTTTCTTCTTTCTTTTTTTCAGATCAATGCAATTGGAGTTATATTAAAAATGTTCTCGCTCTTCCAAGCTTTATAATGGCGGTGAATGGGTGTTGAGATTTTGAAGTCAAATAAAGTGCATCCATCCATCATAAAAAGTGTTATGGCTCTGGGGTGTTAATAAAGGTCTCCTGAATCAAATTGATATGTTTGTGTAGGAAAAATATCCATATTTACAACTTAACTGTTATCTCTAGCTTCATCTAACTGTCGTACACACGTTCACGAGAGAGTGGCGATCCAGTGTCGCTTATCATCAGAGCCTATGCTTTGAAACGCCACTCTCTTGTGAATGCACGTACAACAATTAGCAGAAGCTAGAGATTTAAGTTTAAAAAGCAAATATGGATATTTTTCTTAAATGCATTGATTTGCATCAGAAGGCCTTTAATAACCCCCTGGAGCCATGTGGAGTACTTTATATGATGGATGGATGCACTTTATTGGACTTCAGAATCTCAACACCCATTCATTGCCATTATAAAGCTGGGAAGAGTCAGGACACTTTTTAATATTACTTCGATTGTATTCGTCTGAAAGAAGAAAGTCATATATACTTGGAATGGCTTGAAAGCAAGTAAATCATGGGTTAATTTTCATTTTTGGGTGAACTATTCATTTTATAGAGACGTGAAACATATGTTTTCTTATGAGATGTTGTATACACATGACACGTGGACCTTATATTCAGACTAGACATGTTTAATTCCATTTAGAAATGGAATGTGATGCTTTTCAGAATGTGTGCTCTAAAAATATGCATACTGTATAATATATGTTAATATATGAAGAGTTCAGATGAAATGTTCTTCTAAAACTCTCAGGCTCCAATGTTTATGTTCAGTTATTTCACTTTGATGGCAATGGCACAAACCTATTAAATGCCATTAAAATAAAATTATTAAACCTACACATAGGAGCCTGATAAAAAATCTCATTTTAAAAGAAAATTTCAAATGGAACTTTTCATGCTGACTTCACCAAGATTTTGAAACAGTTTGCCATTGATGATTGAATCTGCAGAGCCTATTGACATTTTTAAAAGGAGACTTATGTAGTTTACCCAAAATGAAATTTCTGTCATTTATTACTCACCTTCATGTTGTTCCAAACCCTTAAAGGATTAGTTCACTTTCAGAACAAAAATTTACGGATAATGTACTCACCCCCTTGTCATCCAAGATGTTCATGTCTTTCTTTCTTCAGTCGTAAAGAAATTATGTTTTTTGAGGAAAACATTTCAGGATTTCTCTCCATATATTGGACTTCTATGGTGCCCCCAAGTTTGAACTTCCAAAATGCAGTTTAAAGGCAGCTTTAAAGGGCTCTAAACTGATCCCAGCCGAGGAAGAAGTGTTCTTAGCAAAACAATCGGTTATTTTTGAAAGAAATTGACAATTTATATACTTTTTAACCTCAAATGCTCGTCTTGTCTCGTCTCTGCAATGCACATGTGTAGTCTGTGTGATCCGGGTCAATACAGTTAGGGTATGTCGAAAAACTCCAATCTCGTTTTCTTCCCCAACTTTAAAATCCTCCTACATCACTGCAGAAGTGCCGACTCAGTGTATACAAAGTCAACATACAAAGAAGATCAAACGCCCTTTACAAAAAAAAGGTAAAAAGCATTGTAGGACGATTTTGGAGTTGAAGACAAAAACGAGATGGGAGTTTTTCCACATACCCTAACTGTATTGACCCGGAATATACAGACTATGCGCACCGCAGAGATGAGACAAGACGAGCATTTGAGGTAAAAAAATATATAAATGGTCAGTTTGTTTCGAAAAAAAAACTGATCGTTTCAAGGAAGAGAGGAAATTGTTGAATAAAGCCGTTATTTTTGTGTTATTTGTGCACATAAAGTATTCTCATAGCTTCATTAAATTACGGTTGAACCACTGATGTCACATGGACTGTTTTAATGATGTCCTTACTACTCTCTGGGCCTTGAATCTGTCAGTTACGTTGCTGTCTATGCAGGGTCAGAAAGCTCTTGGATATAATCAAAAATATTTTAATTAGTCTACTCTAGATGAACGACGGTCTAATCTATGAAAAAACAACCAACAAGTGTCCTTGTGCATATAATGCCTGAGAAAATGTCCTGAGAATATATATATATATAGATAGATAGATATATAAGAAAAGCTTTAAATGAAACATATATGGCAGTCTTGTAAAGACAGAAAAAGTTGGCACACAGTGTGAATCCCTGCTGATTACATTCCTAACAACCTTTTATAACCTTTTAAACATTAACTAATGTAATATCCAAAGCTTATCCAGTCATTATTCTTCTACACCCAATCCGAGTAGCATATATATCAGCTATTGTTATGTGATGCTGATGTCACGTTACCCTGTTTATTCAGGCAGCAGAGATAGGAGGGGCCTGATGTGGCTGCAGGAGGGAGGAGTCATGCACCTGTGAATCTACACCTGGTTGCCAGAGAGGACGAGAAGGACAGCCAAGCTGGAGAAGAGGCAAGAGAAGAGACAGACAGAAACTCATAGAAATCCAAAGAAAAAAAAACAGGCTTCTATAGGGTGATGACTGCACTTGCTGGACTCAACAGGACAGACAACTGAACCTAAGGATAGCGACTGCTCTAACGCAGATAACAACCATCGATAACAGCGGACGTACATTCACCTACACAGGTGAGAGAGGCTTATTACAGGAATTCACCTGACGGGAAAATGCTTTCTCCATATAACATCATCCAGTGGAAGTTAGTTTCGTATTAATTAGTTGACAGATAAAGTTACTGTGTAAAATGCAGATGCAATGTTGAGTTCTACAGAAAGAGATAAATCAATCCTATGGGAATGTATAGTAAGTTCTAGAGAGAAAATAAAAGCATACTGATAGCTTTGAATTTTAATGACCTTTGGACAGAGACACATTTGATTACACATTTATAGCAAACAGTAAACCTTTATGACTGGGTAATCATACACAATGAGAAGCCTGAGATGAGTCTGTGTGTGTGTGTGAGGATTATTGCAATCAAGTGAACACTTTGAAATGCAAAACATTTCTTTCAGTTGTGTCAACAGCACAAGTTCAGTAGGCACCATGAATGTCTTTTGAATTTACTCATCCTGACAAAATCATTGCATTGGGAAGGAATCCAGATAAGAACGTCCTAAACTCACTGAACTTTTCAAACAATTAATCTCTCAGTCTAAAATTGGTGATATATTCAAAGTAGAATATTCAGGTGGACAAATACAAGAAGAAACAAGCATCGTGATGAAATTAAACGCAAACGTTATAGAGTCAAGTGCCTCTACTGCCTGCTTTATTTGTTTACCATGTGCCTGGGCATTTGTATTCACGCACAAAAGTCCCCATCTCTCCATTAATAAAAAACTTTCGGTTTTGTTTCTACTAGTCAAATAATCTCACGTGTGTCTCCTCTACAGTTTCGGAAGAGATCTCAAACTCTGCTCAGATTTGCTACACTGCAAAAAAAGGCTTTTCTTACTAAGTATTTTTGTCTTGTTTCTAGTCAAAATATCCAGAAATTCTTAAATTAAGATGCATTTACTAAATAAGCAAAATCACATAAGATATTTAGTCTTATACTAAATTAAGTTTAGTTTGCTTAAAATAAGTACAGTTATCTGCCAGTGGGGATAAGTTTTAAGATTATTTTACTTACCGCACTGGCAGATAATTTTACTTGTTTCCAGGGGGAAAAAACTAAATTAAGTGCATTTTGCATTTGTAATTTTTGCTTATCTAATAAATTCATCTTATATTTTTAGATATATTTTGACTAGAAACCAGGCGAAAATACTAAGTAAGATAAGCCTTTTTTGTCTTCAGTTGAACTTCAAACATTTCTCATCAAATTCTCTCTAAAGCAAATTATCTGTGCTGTACTATCCACATTCAATTACTTTAGGTCAGCAACTGTCATTTATGTGTATGGTTTTTATTTCTCAAGTAATTTTGGAGGAACATCTGAAATCACTTTGATACTTAGATACTTAAGATCTCCAAATGGTCTTCTGCTCTTTAAAAGAGCAACTTCTGAATCAGTAAAATCCACTAACTTGGAACTAGTTTCCCTTTTTTTCTTTTTGAAAACAAATCTGAGAGGAAATAGGCAACAATACTTTCAACATTTTCGGCCTACACGAAGGTTCAAACAAGAACATCTTCCCAGAGGTTCTTCTGAGCGTCACAATTATTGTCATTTGCGCTACTTTTACCCACTTGTGTGTGACTTTTCTCAGAGCGAAGCTCTCTGAGGACCTCCAGTTAACACCTGATGTTTTTTTCCAGCCACCGACAGGAATAATTAATTCATCAAGATGTCTACAGAGATTTCGATCTCTCGTAGGAGCTTCTGTTGAAACCTAATGTACTTTGTGTCGTTATTATTGCGATGCCAGTAATGAACTGAAATGCTTTTGCAAGAAATGAACGCCGTCCGTAATTCGCGTGACAAGACAAATCAGAAGTTTGGTTTTCCGAAGCCATTGTTTTCTCTACATTATCGCAATCTGTCTATCTTATCAAATCTTTGAATAATCAGCACACAGAGAGTTCCTGATGGCCATTGACATGTTCCCGGAAAGTGCTGGGTTTTCCTCCTGAACAATGATGTCCATGACCCTTATCATTATTTTTATCTTTATATGAAAACCACATGCGTAACAGCTTAAAGTGCACACGTACGACCATGTGCTTTGCGTAAAAGTTCCCCTTGCATGCAAAGAGAAACCTTCCTTAACCCAATCCTGACAAACCATAATATTTCCCACGGTAAAACTGATCGAATATTAGTGCATTGAAGTTCTAGAATGTTTCAGAATCTACGTTTTTATTAAAAATCATAGACTTTATGTAGTTTAGTAAGTGTTGACATTACTTTTTGACAACCAAACCAAATGCTTTAACAGTATGCATACTCGTTTTCTACTTGAAAACCAATTATTTGTGAAATTTATTAGCCATTTCTGAATCCTACGCCTTTTTTTTCACTGAAATACACTTATCATTGAAACCATCTGGATTAAAGGCCTTCCTTTTATAAGGTTAAAAGCGGTTAAAAAACAAGGCTGTAAGGTTGAAAGGGAGCTGACCGGCAGCACCTGATCTCTGTTTGCTCTCGTAAACATAAAAGCAGGAGCAGGAGTCAAAGCCCTGAGAGAGAGCGAACAGAAATTAGCATACTGTATGAAAATGACCTCTCTGTTGCTACGCGACAGAGCCAAGCCTTTCCTGTGAATGGATATTGCCACACGCTACAGCAGTTTTGTGTGAATCTGAGTGTGGGAGTTTATTTTCGCATTTCACAGAAGGCTGATTCAGTTCCCGATATGATAATGGACAGTGAAGCAATAAAATTTTTCCAGGATATCAAGAAGTAGCCCAAAGTATTTGTTTATTGTCGCCGTTGTGTGTGTGTGTGTGTGTGTGTGTGTGTGTGTAAGTGAGCGGCAAACCTCAAAATATGATATGAAGTTTCATTTGGACAGTGTTCTGCTGTGTGTACTGTATGTCGAAGGCGTGCTCGCTTTTATTGTAATGTTTTACTTCAAAGCAGCCATTCTGGCTTGTGTAAGAACCTTAAACGCTCTCTGGACTGTGAACTCCTAACACGTGAATGGACCGTGTCAAATCAAATGAATGAATGAAGCATGTGAAATCCATTTGCAAAGCCACAAGACTATGTACATTATGGCTAAAATGAAACAAGCTGCATCATTCAGAACTGAGACGTGAAGTCTAAGAAGTCGTTACTGTATCCACCTTATTTTTCAACGCGGAAGTAAGCTGTTTTCTGTAAATATGTGATGCTTCCGGTTCATTAGCCGTTGTACGGAAATAACAAGAAGAATAACAAAGTGCAGTAAACAGTAAAACTGTTTGCATTACAAACCAGTGTGTTCATAATTAAGATAGTACATTAAAATAATATGTAAACCACACACCATTTTTCAATATCAAGCAGCAAAACAAGCTGTTTTGTAAAGCTAAAAATAGTTCGAAGCGGATGAGACCGGAAGCCTCGCACTTTATATTTACAAATGGCTGGGTCCGCTCTTACGAGAAAAATAAGGTAGATAATGACTGTGTTTACTTATGGCCTAAACGGAGACTGTGGACCAGAATTAGGCTCTTACATGTTTATTTATGAAATATTATAGCTAATGTGAATGTTCTTTAAGCTCCGTTCAATGTTTTGCCACATTATTAGGTCCTTTTAACAAAATTATTAGTGCTGTCAAATCGATTAATCACAAGTAATCGCATCCAAAATAAAAGTTTGTGTTTTGATAAGCAATATGCATCGCTACGAGCTTCAAATAGTTGTATATAAAAATATACAAATATACATATATGTATGTATGTGTATACATATGAATATACACAGCACTCGTGTGTATATATATATATATATATATATATATATATATATATATATATATGTAAACAAACTTATTTTGGATGAGAATAATTGTGATTAATCGATTTGACAGCACTAAAAATAAAAAACTGAGACATTTATAAACATTTTTATATATACTGAAGTACAAATGTAAATTACCATTCAAAAGTTTGAAGTCTGTAAGATTTCGCTTTTTCTCTCTTTTTGAAATTAAAGAAATACATTTTTATTAATCCAGGACACATTTAATTGATCAATTCATTTTAAAGACTTTTACATTGTTACAAAAAATTTAACATTTAAATAAATTCTGTTATTTTAAACTTTCTATTCATTAAAGAATCATGGGGGAAAGTATCAGGGTTTCCACAAAAATATGAATCAGCACAAATGTTAACATTAGTAATAATAATAAATGTTTCTTGAGCATCAAATCAGAATATTAGAATGATTTCTGAAGGATCATGTGACACTGAAAACTGAAGTTTCAGCTTTGAATCACAGGAATACATATTTTAAAATAAAAGAGTTTAAAATGCATAAATGTTAACATTTTTTACATTGTAATATTATCTCAATATCAATGCTTTATTTTTGAGTGAACATAAATACATTTACTACCCCAAACATCTAAACCATTGTGTAAATTGTCTGGTTACATGTAACTGCGTTACGTAATCTAATTACAAAATAAATGTAACTGTAATCTGTTATGGTTACTGGGAAAAAAATGTGTCATTAAATTACAGTTACTTATGAAAATGTTAACGATTACAGAGTCTGACAGTAGTCAGTGCTGAGTACTACTGTGAGGTTAACCCAACCTGCTTTAAATGTTTGAAAACGATTAACAGTGAAAAACATTAGTTAGAAATGTAGAAAAGTAATCAAAAAATAATCAATTGTACTCAGTTACATTACTTCAATAAAGTAATCGAAATAGTTGCACTACTTATTAGTTATTAATTATTAATCTTTAATATTACTTCTTCAAAATAGCCTTCCCAACCTTGCTCATCAGTGTTGCCAAGTCCGCAGTTATAATGCAGAATTGGGCAACAGTACATTAACACTGTTGCCGCAGGTTGATTTTCATGTCCGTGGTTCTCTTCCAGAACAGAAATTTACAGGTAATTTACTCACCACCTTGTCATCCAAGAGTCTTTCTGTCTTCAGTCGTAAATAAATTTTGTTTTTTGAGGAAAACATTTCAGGATTTCTCTCCATGTAGTGGACTTCTATTGTTCCCAGCCGAGGGAAAACTGTCTTATCTAGTGAAAAAATTGTTTATTTAAAAAAAATAAAAAGACAGTTTAAATACTGTCTAGCTCTGTGTGAACTCTGTGTATTCTGGTTCAAGACAGTTAGACAGTCGTCTTATTTTCTTCTCCAACTTCAAAATCGTCCTCCATCGCTGTTTTACCTTTTTTAGTAAAGGTCATTTGATCTTCTTTGCATGTTCACTTTGTAAACAATAAGTCGGTACGTCCACAGCAATGTAGGACAATTTTGAAGTTGGAGGAGAAAATGAGATGGCAGTTTTTCGACCTACCATAACTGTCTTGAACCGAGTTCACACAGAGCTAGACAAGACAAGCATTTGAGGTTAAAAAGTATCCATTTTTTTTGTTTAGTTTGATAAGACCCTTTTCAGAGCCCTTTGAAGCTGCATTTAAGCTTCATTTTGGAAGTTCAAACTCGTGGGCACCATAGAAGTCCATTATATGGAGAGAAATCCTAAAATGTTTTTCTCAAAAAACATAATTTCTTTACAACTGAAGAAAGACATTAACATCTTGGATGACAAGGGGGTGATTAAATTATCTGTACTTTTTTGTTCTTGAAGTTAACTTTAACTTTAAAGCGACCTCAATAACGTGACATTTATCCCATGGAATGTGAATTTTACTGGGGAACCCAAATAAACATACATTTTACACCCCGAAACACAAATAAGATTTTTAAGTTTTGGGCTACTTTTAAGTAGCAATTGGGCAGGTTTTGTTGTGAACATCTGGCAACCCTGCTGCTCATACACTAACACATACAAATAAAATAAACTAGTCACCTTTATTTTAAGCACTCTGTCATTTAACATTAGAATGGTCCACATTACGCATTTCCATCCTCCCAGCATATAGCTGCAGTGCAGCGTGTGTGAAATTTGATGCCTGTAACCGAAGCTCTACAGGTTAAAACTTTGCATACCTCTACCATATGGTGCTTATTGAATGACACTGAAAAATTCATGAGCGGCTGCCCCTTATAATGTAAGACACAGATCTTACATTAGCATTAGCTCACACCCTCAGGGCTCAGCTTACACATTATGACTATTCCTACTACGAAAGTAGTTTATTAGTTCACATCATTTTTATATTCAGTCCAACTGTTTATCCTCTAATCTAATATGAAACGCTCTCATTCTGTCCTCTTCCAGAGCAAAGTCTGTTTTCATCTCAATGGCAACCGCAGAACCTGCACCATCCTGGTGGAAACTGACCTTCCTGCGTAAGAAGAAATCAGAGCCGAAAGTGTTGTATGAAATCCCTGGAGATCACAGCAGCAATGCTGGGGAGACACCAGGGACCCCTGACGCAGCCACGGACAGCCAGTTTAACGCCCGCTTGGAACGCATCGTGGATAAAACTGCAACAAAGGGACGCCATGTGAAAGTCTCACATTCAGGCCGCTTTAAAGAGAAGAAGAGAATCCGCTCTACACTAGCAGAAAACCCTGACCTGTTCCCCGAGGCAGAAACGGCGCCTAATGAGAATAATAAAAGCGGAAAATAGAGTCACTGTGTAAACATAGAGTCACTGTGCGTGAAGCAGCTCGAGAGGGCCTTGGTCTGTGCAGCACTCTTCCATTGATGTCCTCTGCCGTTTACAATCACCTGAGGTTGAGCCTGAAGCAAGAAAAGGATGGCTGAATTAGTGACTGATCTCTACTAATGTTTGGGAACAAAGACAGGCACAAACCCAAAGATCAGGTTTCTTCACAGATAGGCCTACACACTGCAGGACCGCATTGTGGTCGCCTGATGAAAGGCTGACAGTTAGCAAATGTTTAGCTAAGAGAAATCCACTGAGAGAGAATCAAACCAATCATATATCAGCACAAGATATCAGTCACGTTTTGATTATCCTAGTATATTGCAGCACTTGTGATCCAGCAATAATATACTACTATATTAAAAGATCATCATATAGAGACTATAATATATATTGTAATTGTATGAAATATCATTATTTAAAAATGGTAGAAGTGTCTGATGTGACATGTTATAGCGTCTGATCACCAAATTATCTGTTTTGAATAAATGTGTCTGTGTTGCTTTGATCCTGGTTGATATTTATTGTATATAGTTTATAAAATGTAATCTGAACATGGTGGGGTTTTCCATTTTATTATTGTGTTTTTATGTTACAAAAAATGTAATATTTGCACACTGCCTAATTGTTTGCTTAGCTAGGATTTTGTACAAAATTACGTGTTGTTTTTAAATATACGTCTTTAGAAAATAAATGAATGCCTTCAAGATGAGAGCTGCCTTTTATTATGTAACTCTCCATGTTCTCCTAATGCGTCACTGAATCCCTAAAGCTCTTTGTAAACAAACTACACACATTCCTGCTTGCACTGACTAGCTCTTTTGTTCCTATCCGAGTTCAATACAGCCGTTTTCGTTTCTCTATTCAGTTTTTCCACCAGCAAGAGCAATGGCCTTTTCTTTCCTTTGTCTTTTTCCATAACAATAATTTTTGTAACCGAGGTAAACCTAGTTTAATTTTCATCCAGCAGAGGGTGATAGAGCCACTAACTTTACATACGGGGAATGTAGACACTTCCCTGAAATGACTCATGCCCTGCTTTAATATTCGTTTTGGTAGACTTTGTGCTCACGACATACGTGTTCATAAGTCTATCGACTGATAGACAAATATAATGTTAATATCTATTTGTTATCAGTCAGGTCTGATTATATTCTTTACAATACGGTGTCCAACACCAATATCATTATTTTTCCTCATTTGATATAATCAAAAAGACTCATAAGTAATCACACAATAGATATAAAACGTTTCATAGTTATTTTTGATACCTCAACTAATACAAATGGGCTAAAAACAATGGGACTATATGCCGCCTCCGCCCAGTAACACAAAACAAAGCTCTAAAGCGGAAGGATATGGCTGAGCGGCACTGCGGTCCTATATAAACACGAACACGACGTCATCACCCGCAGATCAATTCTTCTCCCAGTTGATTTTTTGTTGATACTCGAGCGATTCTGCTCTTCGCCGAAATGGCCGTGTGATCTGCAGTCGGTAGACAGCGCCCAAACTCCTCAGTGCATCAACATAGTGCACTGGTCCAGTACATTTATTTCAAAATGGCGTAAGTACACTTTTAATTGTTTTTGTCTTACAATGTCATGCCGTTTAGACCAGACAGCCGGCGAGTCGAAAGTTTAGCATTAAAGTTGTCAACATTATGATCATAAATGTTTAATCCTATTTCTTACGTGCCTTATAGAGATATGTGAGGATTTGTTATATTAAATAGATATAGGAAAATGTCATGACAGCCGTCTCGAGTTCAGCGCGCCATATGTCTGCCAGACAGCGGGAACATCAGTCGATGGATTTGTAGTCATTTCAGTTTTAAAATGTACCACAATGTCTCTTTTTTCGATAAGGGATGCTTATGTAATCATCCTGATCGTGTTTTAGTCAAATAAACCCGAGTTAAGGGTGTTTAAATGACTTTTCTTTGTCGTGGCGTGCTCCTTATAAAATGGCGCACGTTCCTGAAGAGGGAGCGGTGGTGAGCCCTGAAATGGCGGAGTCTTTTTTTTGACTTTCATGCTGTATAACAATAGCACATCGCTGTGTCTTTTACTGAAAATGACATTTTTAGTTAACTCTATGATTTTAGATGAAAAGCACAGAGGTTTTGCCTTTTGGTTGAGGTTGAACATTTATAAATAGAACCAAGTCTCCTGACTGTCAGTGATAAAAGCGTCATGTGGGAATGTCCATATGTTTTTTTTTTTTTTTTTTTATGCTTTACACAACACATACAAACAAACACAACAGAAATTATAAAGTCAGGGAAACTTAAAAAAGAAAGAAAAAAAAACAAAAAAAAATAAAAATAAAGTTACAATCGAAGAGATGCATGACCTTTACATTACTCAAAGATTTTGAAGACAGAAAACAAACGGACAGTTTTGATTGCTTTTCTATTAGTACTATGAAGAATAGTACAGAAATAGTTTTCCAGTTCTTTATAAAATACTGTAAAACAGGGTTTTTTGTTAGTAAATTTGCATTTATGAATGTGAAACTTAATTAGTAATATAAATAGATTAATAACGAATGCTTCATTATTCATATTATCATAATCAAAATATCCAAAAACAACATTTTCAAAATGCAAATTAAAATTAGAGAGTATCTTTTTTTTGATAAACACAGAGGTATCATACCATAACTTTTTAACATGACTACAGTGCCAAAAGATGTGGGATACAGTTTCCAAATATAAAGAGCAAAAAGAGCAATTGACATCAATATCCCTCTTAAATTTGCTGAGAAAATGTTTAATAGGATAGAATGGGAATGTCCATATGTGTAGGAGTAGGGTGTGGACAAATGATGTCATCGTGCATCAGTAATAGCTAATGAGGCTTTGTTTTCTGTTACGTAATAGCTTTTGCATTTGATTGTTTACAATTATGATTTAAATTGGTATGTATTACATAAGAGATTAACTACTTTCCATCTTTTTTTCCCAGGTCCCTTGTGGCAACTCTGATCTTTGCTGTACCTGACAGCACGAAACTATTCGAATTCTCAGTAGAAGATTCTCTGATACCGCTTGAAATAGACAGCCATGTCTTTGATGAGCTCACGGTTTGGCCCGGACGATATGGAAGTCCTTCTTTGGGACCCATCATCACCGATGGCTGACCCTCTGGGGTCCTTCCTAGATAAAGATGAGGAGGTTCTTCCTCTCGGAGGCGCAGAATCGCCCCTCTCATCTTTCTCTTCCTCTCCACTTCCCTCTCTCTCCCCACCCTGCACTCCTCCCTCCACTCAGAGGGGGGAGAAGGCTGGGCTCAATCAGATGTCCCTGTCCTGGTTTCCCTCAGACGAGCTGTGCTTAGATAATCGTGGCACAGACAGTGGTAATGGTAAGGTGTAGCAGTTTATTTCACCACAGTTTCAGCATATTAATAGTTGAAGCAGTTATTTTAAATGTTTTTTGTTTGTTTGTTTTAGATCATTCATTCAGTGAAATGGATTGGATGACCGAGCGCATTGATCTGAGTGAGTTCGATCTGGAGTCTTTCATCAGCTCCTATGATTCTGAGGATCCACCCAGTTCCCCTGAGGAGCTCATTGCTTCTCTTGAGTCACAGATAGACCTGGAGTCCCAGCCTGTAGCTTCTGACAGTACCCCTTCGCCCTCTCCCCCAGTGTCTGTCCCTGAAATCGATCAAGTTTCCAACCTTTCATTCACTTTGAATACTCCACTCATTCCTTCAACACCTTGTGAAGTGTCAGATTCCTCCGCCGTAGTCCCTGAACCCCAGGCTGAGCTCGAGATCAAGTCTGAGCCGGCCTCCCCAGTCCCATCACCCTCCATCCTCCCACCCGAATCCCCTACTGACACGCTTGAGCTTGGTTGCGAGGTTGACATAGCTGAAGTTCAGAGTCCAACCCCTGTTGAGGTGCGGGTGCCCAAAATTGTCCTATCCCTCTCCCCAACCCGCATCGTTCTTGTCCTTGCTCCCAAAGAGGAGGCTAATGTGATGGTAACCCATCCAAGTGAGGTGGTTATGGATGATTCCCCAAGTCCAACTTCCCCTGAACCAGAAACCCCAGCCTCTCCCCAGTCTCGATCTTCTAGGGTGAAGCCATATATTTCACCTGAATCTAAGCCCACCCAAAATCAGTCAGAGTCACCTTCCCTCACAGGAAGAGTGAAGACAGCCAGTGGCTCAAAGGTTGTGGTCGAGAAGAAAAAAATGAAGAAAATGGAGCAGAACAAGACTGCGGCAACCCGCTACCGACAGAAGAAGCGTGCAGAGCAAGACGCCCTCCTGTCAGAGTGCACAATCCTAGAGGAGAGGAATCAAGAGCTGGTGGAAAAAGCAGAATCTCTCTCTAAGGAGATTCTGTATCTGAAAGAGCTCATGGATGAAGTCAAGAGGGCAAGAGAGGGTAGGAGTACAAAGTCGTAGAAAGAAATGGACACAGAGGCTTGAAGCTGAGAGAAATGGACGGTTTCAGCATAGCCTGAAGTGCAGAATACTAGGAATGTTGGTCCTAAAGAAAGTATTTCTTGAAGGGTTGAATTAATCATTGTTTTCATTCTTCCCCAGTCTCTTAGTAGAAACAGCTTCCTTTTAGCATGTCAGCTATCAGTAAAGCCTGGAACTTTTACGAGTGTATTTTATTTTTTTATATTATGTGTCTCATTGTATGCACAGTATTATATATTAGTGCATTGTGAATTGTTGATTATGTCCGTTTGAAATTGTGCTGTATTAAATGCTTAATCTTCAACCTTTCCTACTGTCTTTATTCAAAGAAATGGTATAGTGTGCAGTGCACTTACTAGATTGTGTATGGAACTTTCACTAATTATTAACTATTTTAAATGTTATTTGTAAAATAAACAATTTAAAACATAATGTGTTTCATGTGTCCTTTAATGATGAAACAAGCTTTAATAATTTATAAAATTGATTTTGTGACAAGTGTTCGCTACCTTTGTAGATAGGTCATGTGATATACAGTCGAGGTTGAAAGTTTACATACACCATGCAGATTGTGCAAGGTGTATGTAAACTTTTGACCTGGACTGTATAAACAAGTTTTGTTATTATTTGACCAAAATAAGTGGGATCATGCAAAATGCAAGTTACTTTTTATTTAGTGCTGATATTACACATATAATACATTTACATATAGTCCACAAGAGAAGTAATATTTGAAAAATGACCCTGTTCAAAAGTTTACATACGCTTGATTCTTAATACTAATTTAGTGATAGTTGTTCACGAGTCCCTTGTTTGTGGGACCTGAAGGATTTTTCTGAAGAACAGCAGGCAGTTTAACTGTTCAGGACAAACAAGGGACTAATGAACTATTTAAAAAAACAACAACTTTGGATCATTCAGGTAACAACACAGTATCAGGAATCAAGTGTATGCAAACTTTTAAATGGGGTAATTTCTATAAATGTGATATTTTTTCTCTTGCGGACTGTATGTAAACATCTACGTGAAATATCCTTTTCAGGTCAGTACTAAATAAAAAATAACATGTATTTTGTATGATCCCTCTTATTTTGGAAAAAACAGCTGTATCTATTGCTGGCAGAAAAAACATGGGTTTTAGTTATAATGTCCAAAGAGTAAGAGTATTTGAAATAAGAACACCACTCGCTATGCCAATTTCTCTGTAAAATTATTCTTTATTAATATGAAAATATGAAGGGAAAAGCATACAAAGGCTCTTAAGTCAAACCAGTTGAAATGTCTCTTTTGAGGCTGAAATGTTTGCCCAAGCACTTGGGAATTCATAGCATATTATCATATTGTGCCAAAAATGTGCAGACATAATTATTATTATTATTATGCAATAGTAACTGCCATGCCCTGAATGCTCAACACACATTGTTAAAAAATGTGTTTAGGTAGAATTCAATGCTGATATCACAGTCGTAAGTATGATATGTCCTCCTTATTAGTCACCAATCATTAAATTCACAACAAAATAAATGTTCTTAAGGTGCTCAATTGCACATTCAGTTCAGTCTGTGAAACTATACTAAAGAATCCAGCTCTATTTCAAGTGCACATAATTCCATGTACTAGAGTTTATGTTAATACAGTGAGTGCAATCAAACTACATTTAGATAGTAAGTAATTGTGCATGAAAAACTATCAGGTTGTATAAATACTGTGCACTTCTGGGCATGAGAGCACTAGACAACAATCATCATTGAAGCCAGTGCATGCATTTGGCAAGAGTATCAATATTTGAGTACTGAGAATCACTGTTATTTGTGGTCTTAGTTATTCATGTTATATGTCGCTCACAGGATTAGATGAAACCAAATGTAAAAAAAATATTATGTCAGTAAGTGCTACGTGCTTCTAGCAAAGGTGAATGTCCTCTGAAAGAAATCTTTCTGTATGTATGCTACTGAATGTCAACATAAGTCAAACATACTGACTATGAAGTTAAAAAGCAGTGGAATGTCTAGTTCAGTTCAGTTTACATTCTGTCAATATGACTTTGACACAATAGTGTGATTGGTTTTATGGGTAATAAAGAATTGGATCCACCTTTTAGGGTGTGTTCACACTTGTCATGTTTAGTTCAATTAAACAAACTCTCTTTCTCTGTTAGTGGGGTTCATTTGAGTAGGTGTGAACACTGCCATTCGAACCCGGTGCGCACCAAACAAGCGTCAGAGGCCGCTAAAAAGATGGGTCTCTGTCCGCTTCTAAACGAATCCCAATGCGATTTCTTTGTTAGTGGGGTTGATATGAGTAAGTGTAAATGCTGCCATCCGAACCCTGGTGCGCACCAAACAAGTGGACCCTGACCCCTAAAAATATGAGTCTCGGTCTGCTTCCAAACGAATCCTAATGTGATTTCTTTGTTGGTGGGGTTCATATGACTAAGTGTGAACGCTGCCATCCGAACCCTGGTGCACACCAAACAAGCGGACCAAGACCGCTAAAAAGATGAGTCTTGGCCCGTTTCCAAATGAACCCTGGTGCGATTGCTCTGTTACTGTGATTTATTTGAGTAAGTGTGAGCGCTGCCATCCGAACCCTGGTGCGCACCAAACAAGTGGACCGAGACTGCTAAAAAGATGAGTCTCGGTCTGCTTCCAGACGAATCCCAATGCGATTTCTTTGTTAGTGGGGTTCATATGACTAAGTGTGAACGCTGCTATCCGAACCCTGGTGCGTAGCAAACAAGTGGACCAAGACCGCTAAAAAGATGAGTCCCGGTACGCATACAAACGAATCCTAATGCGATTTCTTTGTTTGTGGGGTTCATATGACTAAGTGTGAACGCTGCCATCCGAACCCTGGTGCGTACGAAACAAGTGGACTGAGACCCCTAAAAAGATGAGTCCCGGTACGCATACAAACGAATCCTACTTTGATTTCCTTGTTAGTGGGGTTCATTTCATTAAGTGCGAACGCTGCCTGAAAACAGGAAGTAATGACAAGATGTGACACTATGCGACATGATTTCAGGAAGGGAGCAAGATGGCATTAGGTGTATTCGACTTAAAGTGCTGCTGAGTTGAACGCACCTTTTTCTTTTGTTTGGAGTGTTCAGTGAGTTCTGTCACAAAATATACGTCATTCAACCTGACCAATCCATTTTGGTCCAGACCAAATGAACCAAAGAAACCGAACTACAAGTGTGAACACCCTTAGATTCCTCTAGGATTTTCACTTTGTGTCAGCTTATTCTTCACTGCAGAATGCATCTTCCACTCGCTTCCTCCTCGTCTAATTCTTGGTTCACTGCAGAACAGAGAAGCAATGATTAGGTTTACATAACGAACAAATGAATACGTAACTTGACGTGAAAGCCATTACTTTTAAAAATGTGGAATCAGAAACACTTACGTTTGACTGGTAAGAAAGGCTTCTGTCCATTCTCCGCCACCATCTCCTCTATTTTCTGTAAGAGTTCAGTCACCTGCGACTTGTCCTTGCTGGCTTTGGTGCAGTCTAGCACATGGTAGCAGTTCCAGCAATGCTGCATTAGTTTCAGCAGTTCACCTCCGTCCCGCTGAATGTGATCCTCAATTGAAGTACCATACAGCCAGTCGCCACATGAAAACAGCACCAGCGTGTGCTGACATGCTTCATCACCAAACATTTCCAAGTGACTCTTAAGGGCCTGTCTCTTTTTGGGAGTAAGTGTGGATACCACGGGGATGACTAGCAATAGCGCATGTGGGCCAGGATGGAGAAGCCCTGCGCCTAGTTTGATTTCTTTTCGTATGTTGCTTGGTGTGCGCTGGATGGAGAACCAATCCCAACCTGGTGTGTCAACAACTGTAAGGCGCCGGCCAGCAACCAATGCTTGGCGGCGGACAGACACATCAGTGGGGCGCCCTGATTCAAACACGTGACAGCCCAGTAGAAGATTACCTGCAGAGCTCTTACCTGCTCCACGCCAGCCTACCAACAGTACTCGTAACTCTGTTAAAATAGAGAAAGTGGGAATTTGCAAAAAAGAAACTTCACATGATCAAATTGAACTTTACATGACCTAAGGCAGGTGGTAGGCAGTTAAGTAGGTAAGTTTAGTCCTATACCCCTTTTCCACAAAGGCAGTTGGGGTGCTGGTTCAGAGCCAGAGCCTAGTTTCAAATCGGTTCTTTCTCTTTTGACACCCAAAGCACCAGCCCGGAACCAGGAAAAGTGGTTTGTAAGCAGCACTAAAACATAGCTGGTCTAGAAGTAAGTAATGCTTGCGTCAGGAGCTGGGGGCGGGGACCAACGGTGACCAACAAGACAAACAGAAACTTTTGACTGGGCTTTTTTTGTGCAATATGTTTCAGACATTTAACCAATAGACTTGATGTCTGAGGCTGAGATTGTTGGTTAGGTTATTCAGGTGTGTTAGATTTAGGGTTAGAGCTAAACTCTGCAGGACAGTGGCTCTCTCGGACCTAACTTGCCTACCCCTCACCTAAGAAGACATTCTGCAATTCTACCACCAAATCAAAGGTAAAAACGTATGAAAGAGACAAGAACTCACCTCTTGGGGGAGATCTAAACATTGCGGCTGTCCTCTCCACTTCTGTACCTCTTTCTTCTTCTCTTTCATTGTCAGTCTCTTCATTACCAAATCCAAGGCTTGGCCTTACCATTTCAAAGAACCAGCCTTGATTCTCCTGCACCATCTCTTCCACTTTCTGCAAAAGCTCTGCAACCTGGGCACTTTTATCCGAGCAGGTGTTATTCAAGGCGTGGTACCTACAGCCGCACCTCTCCACCAGCCTCTGCAGCGCTGCCCCACCATCCACAATAAATTGCTCCACACCCATGTCCTGTGGCAACTGGTCCGCACAGGTGAACAAAACCATTGTGTGCCTCCATATCCCTGCTCCTAGTGCCTGAACTCGGGTCCAAAGACCTTGCCAGTGGTGTTCAGTGAACGGAACTCCAATGGGAACCACCAGCAGCAGGGCATGAGGACCAGGAGAACACTGATCAATGATGGACTGCTGATTCTCTGAGTCCATCTCCTCAGTTGTATCTTCGGTTTCCAGCTTCCATCCTGGGGTGTCTATGATCAGTATTCGCCAGGTGAGTATGTCTACCCAGTGTTGTTGGTCTGTTTGGGAACTGTCGGAAGAGTTTTTCTCCTGGCTCAAGATGGTATTCAGTGTTGAGGTCTTACCAGAGCCCTGGAACCCGAGCAAAAGGAGGCGCCGGATGGGTGGAGAAGAGCCCTCTGCTTTCGAGATATAGAGATAATGATACAGTGAGAAAATGATACAGTGAGTGATCGAACTACCTGCAGTTCAGTCCATGCTGACTACATCCACAACACCTATTTGTCTACACCAGGGATAGGCAATGTCAGCCCTAAAATGCTGATTGTCCTGCAGAGTTTAGCTGCAACCCTAATCAAAAGCCTCTTTCACACAGCGATTCCAAACAAAAAAATGCACAGAAAATGTGTCCTGCGATTTTCCGGAAATCACATCCCCTAAAGATGCCGTAAAGACATGGGACATTTGAATGTAACGTAATGCGATGCTGTTCCACTAAACTGGTGAACGTTCTCAGCTTAAGCACGGATAGCAAGGAGCTCCCTGATATCTGCGCCATTCCTATTTACACATATTTGTTTGTCGGTAAAAGAGTCGTAACATAGCGTGTGTCACCAATACGGCACACCCTTTACGGCATTGGTCTTGGATCAATCCCGGGCTGGTTTGCGTTCACACAGACGGCACTATGGCAATTTTCTGGCAATTTTCCAGAATTAATGCACAGTGTGAAAGGGGCTTAACACACCTGAACAAGCTAATCAAGGTACTATTAAGGCCAAACCTACTAGAAGCCATGTTGAAAAAAACAGCATATGCTCATTAGGTATGTTTTGAAGCGTGGCTGCTGGTTTGAGCTGGTCTTTAGCTGGTTTAAACTGGTCCTTAGCTGGTCATGAGCTGTTTTAAGCTGGTCCTTAGCTAGTCATGTGCTGGTCCTAACCAGCATATGCTGTTTTTTTAACAGGGAGGCAAACCTGCAAGCTTTAGCCAGAGAAATGTAATGGCTAATGCTAACGGAAAGGAGACCAGATGCCGTTTTTTTAATGGATGTAAATGGAGGAGAGGCTTCACCAAGCTAAATAAACAGCTTTTTGGAGGAAACAGCTCATCGTTTAATGAATCATTTAAAATTAATCAATTAATTTTAGTTTATATTGAATTTTTTTTAAAGAGAAGTGACTGACTTTTTGCGACAAGTGGGATTCAGCTTAAGGCACTTATCATTCATTCCTATAGTATCCGTAAACGTGCGACGTTGTGAGTGTTGCACACATCTGACTGAAATTCAGTGACACCAAGGCTGTAATGTGATTGGTTATTAAGGCACGCATGAACAAAGTTGACTGTTACGCTTATGTCTCTAACAGTAAGTAATACAGACACTCTCATCCCCCAATAGTAAGACAATCTCTGCTAAGGCTATAGGCAGGTAAGTTTTTTTTTTTCAGGGTTGAAGCTAATCTCTGCAGGCCTTCTGCACACCAGTCTGATGACCGGAAAATAACACTTTCATTTGATGGGAAAGAAACGTTCCTGTCCATTCTCTGCTACCATCTCCTCTATTTTCTCTATAAGTTTAGTAGTCTATGCCCTGTCTCTGTTAGCTTTGGTGCAGCCCAGCACATGGTAACAGTTCCAGCAATGCTGCATCAACCTTGACCGTTATCCTTATGATCTCATTCCAATTTTGATCCAGGACGAATGATTTTTATGTGGGCATTTGCCTTTATATGATTGCTAACTCATCTAGATACAGCCAAATCTCTTCAGTCTGCATTAGAAAGTCCCTGAGACGCAGGAAGTGCATGCAATGCAGAAGGGAAGTGAGTCAGCTGTGTGTGTAGGTGGGATTTAAAAGTGAACGACTGTCCACCACACTAGTGAGATGAATGGAAGTAAAAGTTTAATGTCACTTACCAGCATTTGAATCAGAAGAGACTGTAGCCATCTTGTGTCTAGCTGGTGCGTTGTCTCCTTGTCTCGCTCTCTTTCTCCCCCTTTCTCTCGCTCTCACTCTCTTGCGGTTTAGTCTCAGCAGCCAGTTGCCTGTGCTCAAAACATGTCTTTCTCCCCTCTCATCTCCCTCCTACACTCTTGCCCTCCCTCTTCAATTCATTTTTTTTTATCATACAACACCCTCGAAACCTTCCCCTCTGCTTCTCTTTCACTTTCTTTCTTCTATGAAATGATACAAGCAAGGACAAACAGCAGGAGGGAGCTGGGAGAAAGAAGCAAGTAGAAATAAGATGGATGTAAGGAGGGGGAAAATATGTGGCTTGTGATTGTGATCTTATGAGAGCTAGTAGGCTGAGTTTGACCAATATTATACCGTAAACAGCCTCCCACAATTCTTTGGTAGTAATACATAGTAATTTTTGGGGTGGAGCAAAGGCTGTCAATAGACCAATGAAAACAAGGTAGTATCAAGTTTAGACCTGCCTTCCTGATTCTGCAGTATGACCTAAACCCAGCTCCAGCAAAACTGAAACACTAAAGCAAGGGACACCATCATACAAATTGCATTATTTTTTATTTAGTACTGACCTGAATAAGATATTTCACATAAAAGATGACATATAGTACACAAGAGTAAAAATAATAATAGTTGAATCATAAAAATGAGCATTTTACAGTATTTTTATGTATTTGAAAGCTTTCCAACAATGACTGTATGATTTTGAGATTCATCTATTCACACTGAGGACAACTGAGGGACTCTATATATGCAACTATTACAGAAGGTTCAAACACTCACTGATGCTCCAGAAGGAAAAACCATGCATTAAGAGCCGGGGGTAGAAGCTTTTGAACAGAAAATTCACCTAAATATTTTACCTAAATAACATATATTTTTTTTATTTAGTATTGCCATTCAGAAGCTATAGAAAATACTTACATACTTCCCAGAAGACAAAATACATTAAATTTACCCTGATCTTCAAATTAAAAAAAGTTTTCACTTCTTAATGCATAGTTTTTCCATCTGAAGCATCAGTGAGTGTTTGAACCTTCTGTAATAGTTGATTATGAGTCCCTCAGTTGTCCTCAGTCTGAAAAGATGGATCTCAAAATCATACAGTCATTGTTGCAAAGCGTTCAAATACACAAAAAAGAATTTGTGGGACCTGAAGGATTTTTCTGAAGAACAGCGGGCAGTTTAACTGTATAGGACGAACAAAAGACTCCTGAACAACTATCACTAAACAACAACAAAACAACAGCAGCAAACAGCTGTGGATCATTTCAATAACAACACAGTATTAAGAACCAAGCATAAGCAAACTTTTGAACTTCAACTGTAAATATATACCCTGCTGAAAAAACTGGTTTTAGCTGGTCATAGCTGGTCAGACCAGCTAACTGGGAGACCAGCTAAAACCAGCTACTTCCAGCTTAAACCAGCCAACCAGCCTAGGCTGGTTTTAGCTGGAAGTCTATGGTTCAGTGTTTTAATATTTGAAAGGGATTCAATACACATTATGATCTGTTACAAAAAGTAGTGCACAAAGGCAACTCTTCCTTTATGAATATATAAATAAAAAGTAAAAACCCTTGGCACATTAAAAACTCTGCACTGTTGTATAATATTGAATCTATTAGATAGGATGATAAACTCTTAGAATAAAATACTACACTATACAAATGAGACTTGAGAGTGGACCGTTTTGAGCCAGTGAAAACCCTCTTTAAATAAGACACAAACTTAATAAAGCATTTTTTTTTCATTTATCTGTATGTATTTTGCTATTGATCACTTTTCAAAGAAATTTAAAACCTAAAACCTAAAAAACACTAGATGGCGTCAACCTCCACTGTGCCTGGATGTGCCGTTGCTCTGTCAGAGCTGTCGCAAAAACTGTTAGCCTAGCTTCCTCGTCTTGGACAGAAGTGTCTCTGACTTGCAGACCGTGAGTGGCCACTGCTTCACTGAACTGCTACTAGCATGGAGGGATCCGGGGACGAGTTTATGAAATACCGCTCACCGCTGGTGTCTCGGTACGCCAGCAAAGAGATGGCCTACAACTTCAGTGACAGAAAGAAATTCACCACATGGAGAAAACTGTGGATTTACCTCGCTAAGGCTGAAAAGGTTAGTCACTGTTTATTGTGTGTTCATTTTTATAGACCATATATATATATAGAAATATTAATTAACGTTAGTTGTTTTTGTAAAATTCTCAATGCCAAGTGTGTCTTAAGTTTTTGACCTTGAGTGACTTGAGGGAAATCTCAAGTTCCCAGCTCTTAGTCTAAAAATAGTTTGAAAGGGTGGACATGAGTTGTGCTGTAATGTTTAATGTTTTACAACTGGACCAGACTGCCCATACAAAGTACTGTGGTACCATAGTCCACTGATGGTATTAGGTGGAAGTATTATAGTACTTCAAATATGTAGCATAGTACCTAAGTGTATGTGCCATGCTTTAAGTTTTTTTTTCTTCCCACGAATGGTACTACCATTGTATAGGAATAAAAAAGACAATAGCACCATGGTACTCTTTGTATATTATAGGCTACATATAATATATATAATTACACTCCCAGTCAAAAGTTTATGAACAGTAAGATTTGTAATGTTTTTTTTTAAAAGAAGTCTCTTCTGCTCACCAAGCCTGCATTTATTTGATGGAAAAAGTACAAATTAAAAAAAATATTTTTACTATTCAAAAAAACTGTTTTTATTTGAATTTATTTTGAAATGTAATTTATTTCTGTGATTTCAAAGCTGAATTTTTAGCATTATTTCTCCAGTCACATGATTCTTCAGAAATCATACTGTTCAAGAATCGTTTATTATGTTCAGGATTCTTTGATGAATAAAAAGATCCAAAGATCAGCATTTATCTGAAATATAAAGCTTTTGTAACATTATACACCATACCATTCAAAAGCGTAGTCAGTGTTATTTACTTATTTATTTGTTTGTTTATTATTTTTTTTCAGGTAGGAAATTATAGAAATTAAAATGTTTATTTTTCAAGTATGCTTTAAATAAAGTAAATTTTACAAAAGATTTCTATTTTTGATAAATGCTGTTATTCTGAACGTTCTATCCTTCAGACACCTGAAAAAATTCAGCTGTTTTCAACATAAGAATAATAATAACAATTAATGTTTTTTGAGCAGCAAATCAGAATATTAGAATGATTTCTGAGGGATCATGTGACTGGAAAAATTATGCTAAAAATTCAGCAGCGAAATCACAGAAATAAATTACATTTTAAAATGTATTCAAATAGAAGCAGTTATATAAAATAGTAAAGCCATTTCAAAATTGTACTGTTTTTGCTGTACTTTGGATCAAACAAATGCAGGCTTGGTGAGCAGAAGAGACTTTAAAAAAACATTAAAAATCGTACTCTTCAAAAACGTTAGACTGGTAGTGTATGTACAATGATATTGTATACATGCTAGTCCAATAAGCTTCTAATCATGCCTTTACTAAGGAACAAGCCCCAAAAAGAATCACAATATTCCCATAGCAATGTAGTACATTTGTATTAGTGTATTTTTGTATGTAATATATTTATTGTAGTAGACCTGTTTGCACTTCTATTGCACTGCTATTTGTATGTGCATTTTTATAAAGGTATATAATACCTTTCTACTTTACACCCATAAACTGGGTCTCAATATGTCTTGTGTATGTGGCTCAGGTTAAATGTCACTGAATTTCTCAAAGAATAAGGTCCTAGTAAGCCATTTAGAAGACAACACTAGACTAGTATCAAAAAAAGCCCTCGAATTCAGATAACTGATAGTCCGTTGCTGAGACTAACAATAGTTGGCTTGATTTAGAAATGAATATCATTGACTGGAGACCTGTGGAATTTGCTGGTTTAGCTAATGTAGGTGGATATACATATTTATTGTTTGTTTGATTTGAGTTACGAAATCAAGAACTAAGATTCTGTGATCACCCAGTAATCCATAGAGCTCCAAAGTAAAGGCTGCAGTCTGTTTGATTATCACTTAATTGAACACAGTCATGTGGTCACATGCTGGTCATTCTCTGACTTGTGGAGACAGACAGGATTCTGTTCACTCGTGTGATCCATGCTCTGGAAATGAAGTTACGTTGCAGAACTTTGCTAATCAAGTCCATGGGACACACTAAGGCACAAACAGTACTAGACGAAGCCCTGGGAAAGAGTGTGTGCATTTCCAAAATAACTGATGTAAATGTCAGGGTAAGAGGAGAGTGGCTCTTGTGGGTTGACCTTTACCCTGTCTCTGTGTACTGCTAAAGATAAAGCAGATGTGATTACTTCAGTTTACTGTAACACATTTTGTAATTTTGCATCAATATTGCAAATTTGGCCAATATGAGATAATATTTTAAAAAATGTGTTATAATAAATGTTAAAAATGTATAAGCTACAAGAGAATTTAGACGTCACAACATTAAAAATACCATATCAAAATGGTCATTTATTTTAAGATTTGCTACAAATGACATTTAACAGTCTTATAAATTGTGTTTGTGAAGATGAACTTCAAGTGAGTGTTGGATGATGTTAAATGTTACGTAAATTTAATAGAAGTGAGAATGGCCAATTAAAATATGTAACTGTGCATTAAATACATTTTGAGTTACATTTAACATTTTTAATCTTTCATCTTAGTTTCATCTTTATCGCTGTGATATCTTCTCTGCAGGAATTGGGTCTCCCCATAACCGATGCCCAGGTGAGCGAGATGGAGTCTCACTCGGACGACATTGATTTCGCCATGGCTGCAGATGAGGAGAGGAAGTTGAGACACGATGTCATGGCACATGTTCACACATTCGCTCATTGCTGTCCCACCGCTGCTCCCATCATCCACTTGGGCGCCACTTCCTGTTATGTGGGAGACAATACGGTGAGGCCAAAATATTGCCATCTTTTACTATGATTGCTATGAATTGAACTGCTGCTAGACAGTGTTGTTTTCGTCAACGATGACGATGACGAAATCATTTCGTTGACGCCACTTTTTTCCATGACGATAACGAGACGTTGAAGAGATAAAAATGGCTCGTTGATGACTAAAACATGACGAGACGTGTGTGAGTTTTCGTTGACGAGACGAGAATAGACGAAAATGTTAGTGGGTGGTCCGTCAGACGTTTAAAATGCATGACATTTCTGCTTTTGTGCATGCCAATTAAAACCGGAAAATATCTGCCGCTATGGCAAGCCGTTTTAGCATTAAAAACTCCTTGCCATACTAGTATGGCAAGCCGCTTTAGCATTCCATCCTTGTTTGTATTTTATGTTTTAAAACATTCCTTCATTATTGTAATTATTGGTGAAAATAGTCGATCCGGAAGCTCACATTGTGTTGAACTATAGATCTGCTATTTTCACAGCTTATAAGTGACACTACCCAACAGCAAAATACTTACTGACCTACATTAATTTGTTAAAAGACTACTTTTTCCCCTTTTTTTGACTAAAACTAGACTAAAACCTTTTTGACTTTTCGTCGACTAAAATTAGACTAAAACTATCACATTTAGAAGTGACTAAAATTTGACTAAAACTAATAACCATTTTAGTCCAAAAGACTAAGACTAAGACTAAATCTAAGATGGTTGTCAAAAACAACACTGCTGCTAGAAAAGTGTTATGCACAACAAAATTCCATATTCTATAAAATATGGAATCTTTTTTTTTCCTGAATAAGTCTTTTGTATGTGTTTCATTAAATATAAAGCGGTCGTACTCATCATAACCAGTGTCCATCCTATATGCAGATTGATATCTAAAATTATTTTTTTCCACCTCATTGACATTTGAATATTAAAACTGAATTAAACGCCACTAATAAAAGCAGCTAGCTTGGTTAGCTTATTACCTTAAAAGTCCGTAGATATTGCAGTCAGTTCATAGTGATTTCAACTTTCTCCAGCAAGCGGATGCAGTGAGACCTGTTTTGTAGTTTGCTTAGATGATGTTCAGTGTATATATACCCCATTGTCTGAGTGGCTGTGGAGGAAACGTGTATTAAATCTATTTTGAATTTTTAAGTTACAATTAGAAGCAGGATATATGAGCATGAGCCATCATGCCAAATCCTTACAAGAAAAAGCATGGTGTTTTCTTTTGAAATGGTGAAAATGGTCTTAAATGTGTTTGTTCCATCTGTAGGATCTGATAATGCTGCGTGATGGATTTGATATCCTGCTACCCAAGGTTTGGCTTTCTGATATTTACCATTTCAATCCAAATAATGAATGTTTATGAAGGTGCTTAGGAGTGACATTTAAAAATAAAATAAAGAAATCAATTATCATTATACTGTATTCATTCAGAAATAAATAACCTTCTTTTTTGACAAATAAATAGATCTGTGTAAAAGATGTGTGTTTTATTTATTTATTTACTTCATGTTTATTAAATGTTATAAATAAAATAACACATTAATCATTACATTTTTTTAAATTAAAATGTTAAATATGGCCAGACAACTACATACGGTATGGTACTTGTAGTCTTTCAGTTTTATTTTACTGTATTTTGACTTTTTTTTTTTTTTTTTTTTTAATACACTTTTAGTTTTCATTTTAATTTTCAGGTCATTTTTAGTTTATTATCTTTAATGTTGCTATTTAGGTTTATTTACATTTCAGCTTTAGTAGTTATTTTATTTATTTTATTTCCACTTTTAATTCTTTAAATTAAAATGGGAAATGTTGCTTACTGAGTTTGTTTTTCATTGAATATTTTTATTCAATTTTATTTAAGCTTTTTCAATGAACAAAAATAACAAAATTTATTTTAAAAAATGTATACAAATTTAATAATTTTAGTTTAGTAAATGATAATAACCCTGTCCTTAATAATTCTCATCCACTGAATGTTCTCTCTCTTTTATAGCTGGCTCGTGTCATAGACAGGCTGGCTAAATTTGCAGAGGAATATGCTGGACTGCCGACTTTAGGCTTCACCCATTATCAGTGAGTTCAGTGCATGTTAAATATTTAGCTATTTCAGCATGTTTAGAGTTTGCATATAAAATTAACTTTTATACCATTTTAATTTTTTCCTCCTTGTCTTTTATTCTTGTCATTTCTGACAAATTCCACTCACCCTTCAACATTGACTCAATTTGTAACCTTTAAAACATTATTTTTTTTTATACAGATTTTTTGAATTAATTTGAACTTTCATTTATTTAAAACAACAATACTAGACTTTTGGCTTTTATTGTCCCTCTCCTCGTCCACATCTTTTTGTCAGACCAGCTCAGCTGACTACAGTGGGGAAGCGTGCTTGTCTGTGGCTGCAGGATCTAGTCATGGACATGCGTAATCTTCAGCGTGCAAGAGACGACCTGCGCTTCCGGGGCGTCAAAGGAACCACAGGCACTCAGGCCAGCTTCCTGCAGCTCTTCCAGGGGGATCATGACAAGGTTAATGCAGCTGCATGAAATTTTTATACCTCAACACCGTTTAAGTCAAAAGTTTACATACACTTTGCAAAAACTGCAAAATGTTATTTTACCAAAATAAGAGGGATCATGTTATTATTATTATTTTTTTTAGTACTGACCTGAATAAGATATTTCACATAAGAGACATTTACATATAATCCTTATTGAAAAAAAAGACCATGTTGCAAAATCTGTAAAATGTTTTATTAATTATTTTATCAAAATAAGAGGCAGTATACAAAATGCATGTTTTTTTTATTTAGCGCTGATCTGAAAAAGCTATTTCACATAAAAGACATTTACATATTAGTCCACAAGAGAAAATTATTGTTGAATTTATAAAAATGACCTTGTTCAAAAGTTTACAACAAATAAATATTCAGGTTAATATTAGACTCTTATTACCTTTGTTACCCCAGAACAGCAGCATTGATTGTAATTGGGTTTTATGCAACTTTGAAACTTTTTGTGGAATTTGCAGTTTTGTATCCTGAAGGGAAGAATGTCAGTAATGTCATGTCTTTGTGGTTTACTCTGTGGTTAAACTGACATTATTAGTTTTGTCTCTTTTCTCTGTTAGGTGGAGGAGTTGGACAGGAAGGTCACTGAGATGGCTGGATTTAAAAAGTATGCTCTTAATATTTATTTTTTTTCTTCATTCATTGTTGACTAAATGCTTCATGTTATTCAACAGTGTGCTGATGGCTATAATATTACATTGTGTATAATTTTATGTGCATATGGTTAATCCATTCCTCCATTTTTTTTTCATACCAGATCATACATGGTGACGGGTCAGACGTACAGTCGTAAAGTGGATATCGACACACTCTGTGTGTTGGCCAGCCTCGGAGCCACAGTACACAAGGTCAGAAACATATAAGAAACTCTTACGCATTTGTAAATGTGATTTGATTAAAACAACCTTCTTTTTCTCAATCGTGGTTTTCATCTCTCTTTTTTGCTATAGATTTGCACTGATATCCGTCTGTTGGCTAATCAGAAAGAGATTGAGGAGCCGTTTGAGAAAGAGCAGATTGGTGAGTTTCTATGTGTTAGAATTTAGATCATAAGTGACCCTGGGCCACAAAACCAGTCTAAAGTAGCACAGGTATATTTGTAGCAATAGCCAAAAATACATTGTATGGGTCAAAATTATCGATTTCATTATCGAAATCATTATGATATTAAGTAAAAATCATGTTCCGTGAACAGATTTTGTAAATTTCCTACTGTAAATATATATTTGATTAGTAATATGCATTGCTAAGAACTTCATTTGGACAACTTAAGGGTGATTTTCTCAATATCTAGATTTTTTGCACCCTCAGATTCCAGATTTTTAAATAGTTGTATCTCGGCCAGATATTGTCCCATACATGATTGCAAAGCTTATTTATTCAGCTTTCAGATGATGTATAAATCTCAATTTCAAAAAATGGACCCTTATGACTGGTTTTGTGGTCCAGGTTCACATATATTAAATCAACCTTTAATCTGTCATGTTTTTCCTCTGCCTGTAGGTTCCAGTGCCATGCCCTACAAGAGAAACCCCATGCGTGCGGAGCGCTGCTGTAGTCTTGCTCGCCACCTGATGGTGCTGGTGTCAGACCCTCTGCAGACAGCAGCAGTGCAGTGGCTGGAAAGAACCCTGGACGACAGCGCTAACAGGCACTGTTATGATATCTTGTCTGACCATATGAAGTGACACTGCATCTTTTGTCTCTGTGTGGATGTAAACTTTAGACTCCCTTACTCAAGGTTTTCTTTTTGTGTGTATTCAGGAGAATCTCATTGCCTGAGTCCTTCCTCACAGCAGACATCATCCTCAGCACTCTGCAGAACATCACTGAAGGACTGGTGGTGTATCCTAAGGTGTGTGTGCTACTCTGTGTAAAAAGCAAATGTTTTAAAATTTTGGGACAATTATTGGTCTATTTTATTAAAATGAACTACATGATGCAAAATGAATTATAACTAATTGCATACACTACAGTTCAAAAGATGTATGTTTAAATATTTAAAAAGGTATCTTATATTCACCAAGGCTGCTTTTATTTCATCAAAATGCAGTATTTATATACTAAAAACAGTATTTTTTTTTAAATATTATTACAATTTAATTTTTTTGTATTTTGATATTTTAAAATGTAATTTATTCCTTTGATGGCAAAGCTGAATTTTCAGCATCATTGCTTCATTCTTCAGTGTCGCATGATCCTTCAGAAATCAGTCTAATATGCTACTTTTTTTGCAAGAAATAAGAAACAATTGAATTATTATTAATGATTAACAGTTGTGCTGCTTAATATGATTGTGAAAACTATTGTACATTTTAACATTCTTTGATGAATATAAAGTTAAAAAGAACAACATTTATTTGAAACTTAAATTCCTTTACTGTCACTTTTGATCAAACTTGATAGAAAATTCAAAAACTTTACATTAGACAATTTATTCAGCATATTTAATATTATTTTTTATAATTAATTACACTAAATTTACAGCACTGCTTGTTATTTTTATTTTTTTAAACGCATTACCTTTTTATAGGTGATTGAGAGGCATATCCGTCATGAACTGCCCTTCATGGCTACTGAAAACATCATTATGGCCATGGTGAAGGCTGGAGGAAACAGACAGGTGATTAATGAATAGAAAAAATCATGTCTTGTAATTAAAATTTGCTTTGGCAAATCAACCCATGATGTTTGAACAAGTTACTTGCACAGTAAATATTGCTCTGTAAGCACAGCAGACTTTCATGCAGGAAGAACACTGACTGACATTTTTGCTAAAACAGGACTGCCATGAGAAGATTCGGGTGTTGTCCCAGCAAGCTGCGGCTGTAGTCAAACAGGAAGGGGGAGATAATGACCTACTGGATCGGGTTAAGGCTGATCCATATTTTACCCCCATACTTCCTCAGTTAGATGCTTTATTGGACCCCAAAACCTTCATCGGCCGAGCCCCACAACAGGTACATGCACATGCTACCTAAAAAAATATTATTCCACTACTAATATGTGACCCTGGACCACAAAACCAGTCATACGGTTAAATTTTACAAAACTGAGATGTATACATCACATGAAATCTCAATAAATAAGCTTTCTATTGATATATGGTTTGTTAGGATAGGACAATATTTGGCCGAGATACATCTATTTGTAAATCTGAAATCTAAGGGTACAAAAAAATTTAAATACTGAGAAAATCACCTTTTAAGTTGTCCAAATTAAGTTCTTAACAATGCATATTACTAATCAAAAATTACATTTGGATAGGTTTACAGTAGGAATTTTACAAAAAATCTTCATGGAACATGATCTTTACTTAATTTCCTAATGATTTTTGGCATAAAAGAAAAATCAATCATTTTGACCAATACAATGTATTTTTGGCTATTGCTACAAATATACCCCAGCGACTTAAGACTGGTTTTGTGGTCCAGGGTCACATATTTGTCACTAACTTTTGTTTTAATGAATGATGTGAGCTGTGATGCCTTTCCTTTTCTCTTCGTCTCAGGTTGCAAGGTTTGTGTCTGAGGAGGTTAGGCCTGTTCTAGAGCCATACAAAAGTAAAATGGACGTCAAGATTGAACTAGAGCTCTGAAACAAACATGAGACTGACTGACATGTCAAAACAGTATTACAATAAATAAGGTGTTCAAACTTTTGTGTGCTGTTTTATGTGGCACTTTGACATTTCTTTGTGACAATTGAGATTCTTTTAAAATAGTTCACTTCCAGAACAAAAATGTACAGATAATGTATTCACCCCTTGCCATTCAAGATGTTCATGTCTTTCTTTCTTTAGTCTTTAATGCAAAAAATTGATCGATTCCACATTAGTCATGTATATCTTTGAGTATGAAAATAAATACCACAAATAAAAGAATAGCAGCAATAACAAAGAGTCACATCATTATGACGGAAAATTCCATTAATATAATTTCGATTAAAAGGAATAAGCATATTAATTCACAAAAGTTGTCAATCTGATCAAATTAAGCTTAATCAAATATAGTCAAATTGGAATTAAAATAAAGGTTGAATTAAAGATCGAAGTCAAATTTAAAGCCAATTAGAAATTACATCAAATCTGAGAGAAGTAAGTCTAATAGAAATATTAGACTGTCTATGTGCACCCAGTATCAGAGTAAAAGAGTAAGAAGTGTGAAGTCTCTAATGTACAGGGGTTAGCACTTCTTATACCCTTAACCAGACAGTTCTGGAAGATGTGATTTCCTGTAGCAAACAGCTCGCTTCTATGTCTAATATCATTAGTCATGTCTCAGCTTGTGATCATTTAATGTAAAAGGTGTCAATTTGCATGTTTGCCCACCAACCCAAACTTCCTCTATTCTTAAAAAAATGCACATTTACAAAGAAGTACTTCTTGTTCTAAGAAGATCGGTTTGTGTCGGAGTTGTTGATAGATATGATAAAATGTACGAAAATCACATAGCAACAGCATACAGTGCAGTCAGGGTAAAACTGTTTACCCTGGGCATTGAATATATATTCTCAAAAAGATGAATAATTATTTAAATATAATAATTCATAAGACATATTCATAATACAGTTAGTAATGCAAAATCTTAGATATGAATATGCAAATTCTTGTTAATTTCATAAAATCGACAAATCAGTCTGAAAGAAATTGTTTTTTTGAGGAAAACATTTCAGGATTTCTCTCCATATAATGGACTTCTATGGTGCGCCTGAGTTTGAACTTCCAAAATGCAGTTTGAATGCAGCTTCAAAGGGCTTTAAACGATTCCAGCAGAGGAAGAAGTGTCTTATCTAGCTGTTATTTTATTAAAAAATGTGCAATTTACATACTTTTTAACTGCAAATGCTCATCTTAGTCTAGCTCTGCATGAGCAGTGTGTATTCCTGTTTATGACAGTTAGGGTATGTCAAAAAACTCCCATCTCATTTTCTCCTCCAACTTCAAAATCATCCTACATCGCTGCAGAAGTACTGACCCGGTGTTAACAAAGTGAATGCGCAAAGAAGGTCAAACGCTGTTTACAAAAAAAGGTAAAACAGCGATGTAGGATGATTTTGAAGTTGGAGGAGAAAATGAGATGCAAGTTTTTCGACATACCTTGTTCCGAAACTGAATACGCAGAGCTAGACCAAGACGAGGGTTTGCGGTTAAAAAGTATATAAATTATTTTTTTTTTTTGTTTTTTTTTTTTTTAGAAAATAACCATTTGTTTTGCTAGATAAGACCCTGATTCTTCAGCAGGGATTGTTTAGAGCCCTTTGAAGCTGCATTTAAATTGCATCTTGAAAGTGTAAACTCGGGGAACCACTATGGAGAAAAATCCTGAAATGTTTTCCTCAAAAAACTATTTCTTTACGACTGAAGAAAGAAAGACATGAACATCTTGGTACTCTGGTACTGTTATGAGTTGATCTCTCTCTCTCTCTCTCTCTCTCTCTCTCTCTCTCTCTCTCTCTCTCTCTCTCTCTCACACACACATCTAAAAATCTAAATTACATTTTAATTGTACTGTGTTTTCTGAATATGGATGTATTAAATGTAGGTTAAATTAGTCTGTTTAAGTGTATTAACTTTTAACTCATAAATGTTTCTGTATTGTCAGACATACATATATCTGAGAGGCTAGGAGGGAGGGAAGTGGTAATAGGCCTTATTACCCTTTAAAAGCAACATGGCAGCTTTTGGAAAAACAGGCATGAGAAGACTACTTTAAAGCAGTCATCGGATGCAAAACTAACTTTTACATGTTGTTTGAACATTAATGTGTTGGCAGTTTGTGTATGGAATGTAGTACAGCGATCGCGAACACCGCTTTTTTAGGGGGGACCCTTTAGCTGAGTCAGTGCACAGGGCCCAGAATTCCCAGCGACGCCCCTGGACCCGCCCTCACCGACCTGAAACAATCCGAATACGATCACCATTGTGTGACTCAGGTGCATGGGAAGGCTCTAATTGAGCGATTGAGGTGTTCTGTTGTTGGATGTCATAATGAACATAGCAGTCGTCATTTACTCCTGGTATCTGAGCCGCTGAAGAGACAGAGGACAATGTTACTTTCGTTTTTAAAAGGAAAGCCCCGATCTACATATGTGTCTATGTTCGTGTAAATCGGCTTCACCAACAGCAGAAGTGAGTATAAGTGTTTTTTATGCAAATTTGCAAACAGCCTTTCTTAATAATGTGCTTGTTGGCAGGTTTCGCCGATAAACGAGGCTAAAGTAAACATTACGGCTCGTAATCCCACAGCAGAGAGGCAAATTTGCATTTAAAGGACCATGCAATAAAATGAGTTGATATTTTGCAGAGCTGATTTTGACAAGGTAAAAGGGTGTTTTTTTACACTACTATTGAGAATTTTTTAACCAAAGTATATTAGAGACTTTTCATTAAGACCCTACAGAATCATATGAACTTCTGGAAAATGGGCATCCGATGACCCCTTTAAGGTAAATGTAACTGACATCAGTCCCTTTCAAGTCAAAGCTGGCCATAGCTGGTGAGGGGCTGGTTTTAGAAGGGTTTTGACTACTTTTTAGTTTTTTAGGCTAGTACCTCATCACAACCAGCTGGAGAGACCGGCTGACCAACCAACCAACCAGATAAAGCCAGATGAACACCAGCTTGAATAGATCAGCAACCAGCTAAGACCAGTCATCCAACATAGGCTGGTTTTAACTGTTTTTCTGCAGAAATCTTTGTCATATTTTAAGGGGGAAAAAATGTTTCTAAGGATGTTAAACAGTACCATAAAAAACATACCACAATATCATAGTATTTGAATGACCACCATTTTAATATATGTCGAATTTGAAAGGTGCTTCAAACTTGATATTAGCATGAATGTAAAACTTTAATTTAATTTCTGAAGTATTCTAATCACATGTATACGTTATGTTATATTGAGAATTTTTAACCAAAGTATATTATATACTTTTCATTAAGACCCTAAAGAATCATGAACTCATGAACTCAATCATATCAAAATGGGCATCTGATGACCCCTTTAAGGTAAATGTAACTGAAACTTTTCAGTCCCTTTCAAGACAAAGCTGGTCATAGCTGGTGAAGGGGCTGGTTTTAGAAGGGTTTGGACTACTTCTTAGTTTTTTAGGCTAGTACCTCATCACAACCAGCTGGAGAGACCGGCTGACCAACCAACCAGCCAACCAGATAAAGCCAGTTGAACACCAGCTTGAATAGATCAGCAACCAGCTAAGAACAGTCATCCAACATAGGCTGGTTTTCTGCAGAAACCTTTGTCATATTTTACAGAGGACAAAAGTTTCTAAGGATAACAATGTTCATGGTAAACATTAGTACCATAAAAACCATACCATAATATAGTTTTTGAATGACCACCATTTTAATATATGTGGAATTTGAAAGGTACTTCAAACTTGATATTAGCATGAATGTAAAACTGATTAATTTAATTTCTGAGGTGTTCCATTAACAAATTTACGTTATGTTAAGTAATAAAGCCAGTATTTAGCCAAATAAAAGGTATGTATGTGCGTTTCTGGCAATTAATGGCTGTGATAAAACTAATGAGGGAGGAACCAACTTATGGCAAGCCGTTCAGGAAAAAATTCATGTATATTGTGTGAATATGGATTGGTTCACTGGTTGAATGTATGGTTTAATTACAAACGCATTTGTTCATAATACATTGGTTATAACCAGACATGTATTGGTTTAGATACATCGGTCTGATCACATGCACATGGGTTTGCTCCTGTATACGTTGGTTCGTTCAAGTAATCATTGGGCTTCTCAATAATGCTTTGGTTTCCTCAACTATGTATTGGTTGAGATAAATCGGTTTCCTCAAGTATACATTGGTTTGTATGTATATTGTTTTCTTCAGGTATATTATGGTTTAGATACATTGGTTAGCTCAAGTATACATTGGTTTTTTCAGCTGTAGATTGGTTTAGATACATTAGTTTACTTAAGCTTATATTGTTTTTTCAATTACATATTGGCTTAGATTTATCGGTTTCCTCAACTATGTATTGGTTATTATATATTGGTTTATTTAAGTATACATTGGTCTGTATATATTGGTTTCTTCAGGAACATATTGGTTTGTGTATATATATATATTGCTTTATTCAAGTATATATTGGTCTGTATATATTGGTTTCTTCAGGAATATATTGGTTTCTGTATTTATATATTGGTTTATTCAAGTATATATTGGTTTAGATATACTGGTTTCCTGAACTATGTATTGGTTAGTATGTATTGGTTTGTTCAAGTATATATTGGTCTAGATACATTGGTTTTTCTCAACTATGTATTGGTTAGTATATATGGGTTTATTCAAGTATATATTGGTTTAGATACATCGGTTTAGACCAATCTACAGCTGAACAAACCAATGTATATTTGAGCTAACCAATGTATCTAAACCATAATATACCTGAAGAAAACAATATACTTACAAACCAATGTATACTTGAGGAAACCGATTTATCTCAACCAATACATAGTTGAGGAAACCATTGCATTATTGAGAAGCCCAATGTTTACTTGAACGAACCAAAGTATAGGCTACAGGAGCAAACCCATGTGCATGTGATCAGACCGATGTATCTAAACCAATACATGTCTGGTTATACCAATGTATTATGAACAAATGGATTTGTGATTAAACCATACATTCAACCAGTGAACCAATCCATATTCACACAATAAATGGGTCAATGACGTGGCATGTCAATTCTGGTGTCCAAAGCATATTCATAATATTAAAAATGTATACATTTTTAAATGCATTTCATTAAATGACTCAACTTTCCCCTCTTTAATTACTCTTGTGAGAATTCATTATAAATAATTAATCTTTAAGGAACTATTGAGCTCAAAAGTCCCAAAACGTCATTCCGGGTAACTGTCCCGGCTTAAAATCTGAGTACAAAAATACAATAAAAATGTAAATAATAAAAATAAAAATATTTAAAATCTACTTGGGCATAATTGTATTGATGTTTTAAACGATACCTGCAAATATGGTTATAATACTGAGCTTAATTACATTTTAATGACAGAAAGACTTTTGTCCCCAAATTGTGATTTCTGTAATGTCATTCCTGGATAACAGACACCAATGACCATTTTAGACCATAATGCATTGTGGTATGTCATGTGACATAATATTGTATCAAAAAGAAGACCCTGAAGGAGCACCAGAACAAGTGCAAAGGTGAGTAAGCGTCTCTTAAAATGTTGATATTTTGACCTTTTCGGTCACTGATGCACTTTGTAGCAATAGCATGTGTCCTTTTGGATAACACTGACAAACTATTTATAATGTTTTTATATGAAAAAACTATCTATTTGATCTAAAAGATTACCTTAAAGCGATGATGGCTAAGTTGTAGTTTTCCATAGGTGGTTAAATTAGTGCCTGATTATAAAGAAAAATATTTGTTTTGTCATTCCTGGATAACAACATGTCATTCTTGGATAACAAAAAAACTCTGTTAGCCAGGACATGTCATCTGTTATCCAGAATGACATAGGCATAACAATCTAGTTTTTAATTAACATTTGTAAACTTTTAGGTATAGTTATTAAAGTTATATTATTAACATTAACATTATTTACATAATTGTATGTTTTTTGCCGTATTTTTGCTGTCATTCATCTTGATTTCATATGATTCACATTTAATTATCATTGAATTGAACTTTTGTAATGTTAATGGTCAAATCATGAATAATGTAATCATTATTATTAATAGATCCACATTTGGTAATACTTTATAATAACTACACGTTATTAATCATTATTTAAGCATCATTAAACAGTTAATTCATTAATAAATTTACGATTTAAAATGCAGCTATAAATTCTTAAAGGGATAATTCACCCAAAAATGAAAATTTGATGTTTATCTGCTTACCCCCAATGCATCCAAGATGTAGGTGACTTTGTTTCCTCAGAAAAACACAAACAAAGATTTTTAATGAAATCCGGTGCAGTCTGCCAGCCTTATCATGGATGTGGATGGGCACTAAACCTTTAAAAGTAAACAAAAACATGCACAGACAAATCCAAATTACACCCTGCGGCTCGTGACGATACATTGATGTCTTAAGACACGAAACGATCGGTTTTTGTGAGAAACTGAACAGTATTTATATCATTTTTTACCTTTGATACACAGCCACGTCCATCTGTCATGAGCACGAGTTTGGCATCAGTCACGTCACATGTGCACGCGCTTCTGGCATAGAATACGCAAACGCCGTAAGGGGAAATCAGTGAAAAGTCCCGGATGCAAACGTAATCTTTTAGCTTTAAATCAGTTTGAACAATAAGCGCAATAATTACCATTTTGAATAGCCGCTATACCCACAGTCTGTGTGCACTGTGTAAAAAATGAGTGTCGTGTACATGCGAAAGATCACTTCCGGCGTTTGCGTATTCTACAAAGAGCGCGTGCTCATGTGACGTGACTGATGCCAAACTCGTGCTCATGACAGATGGATGTTGCTGTGTATCAAAGGTAAAAAATGATATAAATACTGTTCAGTTTCTCACAAAAAACGATAATTTTGTGTCTTAGGACATCAATGTATCGTCACGAGCCGCAGGGTGTAATTTGGATTTGTCTGTGCATGTTTTTTGTTTACTTTTAAAGGTCTGGTGCCCATCCACGTCCATGATAAGGCTGGCAGACTGCACCGGTTTTCGTTAAAAATCTTCGTTTGTGTTTTTCTGAGGAAACAAAGTCACCTATATCTTGGATGACCTGGGGGTAAGCAGATAAACATCAAATTTTCCTTTTTGGGTGAACTATCCCTTTAATGCTTGATTTATAAGCCTACCTACAAGTATGAAATTAAAGTATGGAAATACAATTATTAAACACATTATAGATATGCTTTTAAATCAAGAATAAAGCATTTATAGCTGTATTTATAAACTGCTTATTAATGTCTTTTAATGCTTTATAAATGATGAATTAACTGTTTACTAATGTTTAACTAATGATTAATAGCGTGCCGTTATTATAAAGTGTTACCCATTTTAAAACTTTTGTATAGCTTCTGGTGTTTTAAGGTCAATTCTGTTCTTCCAGATGCCTCTGTCTAATAAAGAGAGGCAGAGACGGTTCAGAGCCAGAATAAACACAGATGCAGAAGCTAGGGCTGAGTATCTTGGAAAAAAGAGAGCAAGGTATTAGGGTGATGATTCAGTGGAACAATAATGTGTCAGTAACAAGCAAACTTGAAATATTAATCAAAATAGGTTCACACTCATTTGTAATAAGCCTAAATGTTTTAGCGGTGTAATGTGTTATTACACATCATACACTATACCCCTGGCCATTGTTTATGAAGCATTATAATTTTACAGATTTACTGTAATATTTAGAAAATACGATTGTAATGAAATTGGTGTGATTACAACCTGCATCTAATAATCATTATTATTATTATTGTTATTGTGTGTAGCTACTACAAATCAAGACCAGTTCCCAAAAAGCCTGTTGTACTTTTTTTAAATCATTAAAAACTGTGAGTTTTGCAACTGTCAAGTGTATCTTACTTAGTTTCAAATTTGAGTGTTGGAAAGAAAAATTATACTGATGATGGTTCTTATGGTAATCCTGAAAAATATTGCAGAATGTCATTCCGTCTAACAGTATGTCATTCTGGCTAACAATGACACGGGCAATTCATTTAACCCATATTTCTGTGTTAGATAACACAATTCAGCTTTTTGTTGAGTTAATGATAAAACAAGTCTTATTTACTTTATTGGAAAACATTTTTAAACATTTTCCAGTTTTTTTCTTTATTTGGTTCTGAATTTTGAATTAGCAGCAGCCCAAAATGAGCCTGTGCCTATATGAAATCCCAAATTGATTATATTAATTGTGATTAAAATGTAGTTTTCTGAGCACTAATTGTTTGTTGAGCTCCAAATATGGAAATAAGTACATTTGTATATGCCAACAATGATAGAAATGTAATTAATTTTAAAATTTATTACGTTACCCAGGAATGACATTTTCATGAGGTAAAAGATCTGATTCATCAAAAAAAAATGGTTAATTACATTCTTGAAATGTGTAAATATCATTGCATTACATACAAAACACTGTAATAAGTATAGAAAGTACTAACATTTAAATTTGTTGCCTGTTTTATTTTTTTCCACATTTTAAATCCTTATCCGTCATTCATCCAAATACACGATTTTTTTCCTGAACGGCTTGCCAACTGATTATTGTGTTACTCATGGCACAATAATTCATCATGTGGGTGTGAAATAGTACAAAACAGGGCAAAGTGTGTAGACTAGTGGTAGTCGTTTAGCTATAAATCAATGAAGCTGGCGCAAAGTCCAGTCACACATACTTTGAAACCTGTTGTTCACTTCCTGTGAGCGTGAACCTGTCTGGCGATTCCTCTCTAATTTCGCTCATTAAAACAAGCATTTATATCCCCGCTCGCTGTATGTTTTGTGTGGTTTGCACACCATTCCTCGTAAACTTTAGAGACTGTTGTGCATGAAAATAAGGAACCATCCCGTGGTGAGAGAGTCAAAGATCATATTTTGTATCCATTTTGACGTTTGGTTTTAACACTTGACCATATGCATGCATTTATGCAGCGACTTGATTAGATATTTGCTTTAACAAGCAAGTGTACTGTTTCTGAGTGATATAGCCTACATTAACGATGGGAAAGTTCGGATCATTTTACCGACTCGGACCTTTGAGTCTCGTTCAGCAAAATGAACGAATCTTTTTTCGAGTCATTTCGTTCATTTTACCAAAATATAATTAAAAAACACATCTACTGCTTACACAAACGTTGATCACACTACAAACAAGACAAAACTATAATGCTAAAATAAACAATAAATATTAATTCATTGTTTACCTGGGTCTTGTCTATGATTAGCTCACCTATCTATCTGTCCGGGTTCGAGTCGTTCGTTCATCACGTGACTAATTCCAGTACAAACCTATAGGATATTGCAATGCGCATGCGTGACTGAACGAATCACTCCCCCAAACGACTCGTTCGTCCCGAGTCACATTAAAGATTCGTTCAAGAACGACCATCACTAATATACATAACCAACGTTATCTGAAAGAAGGAAATGCAGCTGTTTGTGATATGATGTAAACTCTGTGAACACACACACACGTACAATACACAAACAGCGTTGTAGGTGAGCGGTAAGTCACAACAGTTGTCATTTGCCCTTTGCATCTCCTATAAATAATGCTAACGTTACCGTTCAAAAGTTTGGAGTTGTTTAGATTGTTTTTGAAAGCGGTCTAATTTGCTCACAATGGCTCCATTTATTTGATCTAAAGTACTTAAAAATACTAATGCTATGAAATATTGCGTTTTAAATGTTTAAAATCAAATTAACAATTTAAAACGTTTTCATTTTAAAATGTAATTAATTCCATTGGTAGCTAAATGAAATATCACTGTCACGTAATCAGAAATCATTCTAATTAAAAACCTTTATTAAATTGTGAACTTGTTTAACCGAATTTATTTTAACGCATCTTTGCTGAATTAAAGAATTTAAAAAAAATCTAACGTTAACTGAACCTAAACTTTTGAACGGTTTTGTGTATTGTCTATTTCCGTTTCATTTGCTTATTTTATTGTCTACTCTTTCATCAAAGTTAACAGATCTTACGGCTCTTATCATATTTAAAACCAGTTTTAATTTTAATTTTAATTTTTTGCTCTACTTATTGAGATTCAGTATCTACAGCTGCTAGCATGCTAAAACACTTGAGTTAGTGATTGTGATATTTCTTTTGTCGCTATCGTATTTTGCATGTCTGATGTTTATTTGTGAACATTTTGAATCTGTTTAGTAAGCTCACAGAAATAACCCGTGCTCCACAGTCTAAAATAAAATCTTTTGACATGCGGTTGTGGGATTGACATCTCTATCATTTGGTGTTTAGTCTCAGTACAGGATTTTAAACATGTGACCATGGACCACAAAACCAGTCATAAGGGTCATTTTTTAAAATTGAGATTTATAGATCAGGATAGGACAATATATTGCTGAGACACAACTATGAAAATCTGGAATCTGAGGGTGCAAAAAAAACCCCTCAGATTAGTAATCAAAATACTGAGAAAATCGTCTTTAAATTTGTTCAAATGAAGGTCTTAGCAATGCATATTACTAATCAAAATATATAATTCACAAAATATCTTAATGGAACATGATCTTTACTTAATATGCTAGTGATTTTTGGCATAACAGAAAAATCAATAATTTTGACCCATACAATGTATTTTGGCAATTGCTACTTAAGAGTGGTTTTGTGGTCTAGGGCCACTTATGTTCTTTAGTGGTAGGGAACAGTTTCCACAAGAATAATGAAAAGAGGAACCAAAGCATAAAGGGGAATGTCATTCTAGTCTGCTGGCCTGAGAAAATAATACATGGGAATTTGACAGTAATATTAATTCCCAGTGAAGCAGTAAACCATAGTCCAAATATCTTCATACCAGTCTTCACCATTTGAAGGAAAACTGGCAGATGTACAACTTCAAAAAAACTGAAAGGGAATTTAGTTTTGAGGTTTTAGAAATGGAAGATGACTCTTTTTTTATTATCTGTTCTTTAATAAAACATAAAATACATGTTGACTTTCAACCCTACTGTAATCAGGGCAGTTGTGTGGAGAAAAATGTGACACTCCCTTAAAACACAATCTGATAACTTATATTGGTGGGGTTGTAAAACGAGTTGTGATTCATAGGTTCCCCCTAATGCTCCATATATGTATATAATACATAATTTCTAATAATCTAAAATGTATTATTTAAAGTATTAATGCAATTATTATTAGTGTACCAAATCGTTTTAGATGTCTTGATATACCTTGCATTTTGAAATGGCTCATTTTAAGATGGTCAGATATCCTGTGAAGACCATATAGTTGACTGAAACATTTGTTAGGTCACAGTGAAATGTATACATCCTAATAAATGTGTTTATATGTAAGGAGACAATTGGTCTTTCTACAGGTGATCTGATTGGTCCATCATGTGGGTGTGGGCATTACTTCCTGTCACCCTGGCAGTGTTTGGGATTATTGGGATGTGGGCTGTGTGAGTATTACCTCACATTTACTCTTTTCAAAATCCGCTTTTGTTTTTATTTATCTGACACTTCCTGCATTTGTTTGTGTGCAGGTATGCCATAGCAGTGTCCAATGGAACTGTTAATATAACCAAAGAATTCCCTTTCATCAGGTATGTACCTTAAAATAGACCTTAGTTAGGGTAGCACCAATGTATAATTTTTGACGGGAATGAAAACGAGGCTGTGTGAGACAGTGTTCAATGTGTGTTCGAATTTTTTTTAACGACATGGTAATTGTTGAGCTAAAAATGACCTTTCATCAATTATTAATGGATTTACATAATTCTATCCTATCTATAATCATAATCCTAAACCGAATCAAATTGATTGTCATTGTTTATCAGAACAAATTGTTCTGAATTTGCAAATACCATTCCTGAACTGAAATCAGTTCTCTGTCTACCTAAATATTCACATACAGTCAAGCCCGAAATTATTCATACCCCTGGCAAATTCTGGCTTAAAGTTACTTTTATTCTACCAGCATTTTTTTATTTTATTAGAAATGACACAGACGTCTCACAGAAGATAATAAGACAATGTACAAGAGGCATCATTGTGGAAAAAGTATTACTCATCTTTTATTTTCATTTAAACAAAAAGTGTCAGTTCAAAATTATTCATACCCTTCTCAGTAATCAACAGAAAAGCCTTTATTGGCTATTACAGCAATCAAATGCTTCCTATAATTGCTGACCAGCTGTTTGCATGTCTCCACTGGTATTTTTGCCCATCTTTAGCAATGAGCTCCAACTCTTTCATGTTGGAGGGTCTCCTTGCCATCACCCTGATCTTTAGCTCCCTCCACAGATTCTCAATTGGATTTAAGTCAGGACTCTGGCTGGGCCACTGCAAAACGTTAATGTTTTTGTCTGCTAACCATTTCTTCACTTCTTTTTCTGTGTGTTTTGGGTCGTTGTCGTGCTGAAATGTCCACTGGTGCCCAAGGTCAAGTTTCTCTGCAGACTGCCTGATGTTGTTGTAGAGAATTTAGATGTATTGCTCCTTTTTCATGGTGCCATTTACTGTGATTAGGTTTACTGGTCCACCGGCTGAAAAACACCCCTAAAACATTAGGTTCCCACCACCATGTTTGACAGTGGGGATGGTGTTCTTAGGGTGGAAGGCTTCTCCTTTTTTATGCCAAATGAAGGCTACATCATTGTGGCCAAACAATGAAATTTTTGTTTCATCTGACCATAAAACAGAAGACCAGAAGTCTTCTTCTTTGTCCAGATGAGCATTTTCCTTATCTGGAGAAGTGGTGTCCTCCTTGGTCTGCGTCCGTGGAACCCAGTAGTGTGCAGTGTCTGTGGACTGTCTGCCTTGAGATGTTGCCACCAGCAGAGCCCAGATTCATCAGGATGGCCTTGGTGGTGATCCTTGGATTCTGTTTTACCTCTCTCACTATCGTCCTGGCCAGCACAGGTGTCACTTTTGGCTTCCAACCACGTCCTCTGAGATTTTTCACAGTGCGGAACGTCTTGTATTTTTTAATAATACTTTGCACTGTAGCCACTGGAACTTCAAAACATTTAGATATGGTCTTATAGCCCTTTCCTGACTTGTGAGCAGCCACGAAGCACAGCCGCAGGTCCCAAGTGAGCTCCTTTGTCTTAGTCATGACTGTCCACAAACCAACAGCAGAGAGCTTCTGTTTTTCACCTGTTGAGTTGATAAAACAGCTGTTCCCAATGAATCAGGGTAATTAGGATGCTTTAAAACAGCTTGGACTATTTGGAATGGTATAGAACTTAAAAATAAAAGCTGAGAAATATTTTTTTTCCACAGTGATGCCTCTTGTACATCGTCTTATTATCTTTGGGGAGAAGCCTGTGTCATTTCCGGTCCAAAAAAAACTTGCTGGTTGAATAAAAGTAACTTTAAGTCAGAATTTCGGGCTTGACTGTATATGCTATATTTCAATTAAGTAACATCAATGGATCCAAGCTTCTTCAAGAAGTGTTTACTTATAATTTTGACTAACTGTGTGTCTGTAAGATGTGAATTTAAAAATGTTCCATTTAAAATCCATGAATATTGTTTCCTCCAGCACATGTGGCTCATACAACCCCCAGAGCTGCCTGTTTTCTCAGATCTGCAACATTTGCTGTGTGTTGGGTGAGTCCTTTCATCACATTTGGAAAATCGTCTGACTGTACTGTACGTTCTGTGTGACCTCTTTCTCTTTCCGTAGCTCTATGGATTGTAACAATCAGATTTCAGCAGGTCCGTGATTTGGGTTGTGCGTCTTATTTAAACACAGCCGGTTTGGTGCTTGGCTTCTTCTCTAGCAGTGGGATTTCCATTCTAGGAAACTTTCAGGTAAAGTATATGGGCCATTCTACAGAATTGGTGCAAACTGCTGTCCCACAACCAAAACCACACATTTAAAAAGCATTTAAGTATTTAAATCTTAGATGTTTACAAAGATCCTTCTATTATCTGTTGAAACTCACAATAATATTTACAACCCTATTACTTACATACTGTGATTGTGCTTACTTGTTGTTGCGTTTGCATTATCAGCAATCCGTAGTGATAGGGGTTCATCTGCTTGGAGCATTCTTAGCTTTTTTCCTGGGTTTGGCTTATTTCTGGATCCAAGCGTGGCTTTCATACTACACCCCGCCATCCCATGACCACAAGTGGGTGGTCCCAGTGCGCATCATCCTCTGCAGTCTGTGTACTTGTTTCATTATCTGCAGTATCCTTCAGCTCTAACAGATGATTACGGTTCATAATAACTCATCTGAGTTATGAAATGAATGCATTTTCACTTCATATTATTATATTGTTCATTTTGTTGTCCTTAACCTTGTGTCTTCTCAGTGCTGGTTCTCTATTGCACAGGGTTTCGCTCTGAAGCTGCCATATGCGAATGGGCTCTGGTCATGTGTTTTTTTGGACTCTTTGCGATTTTTGCAGCAGAGTTCAGACACATTGACTGCCACAAGCTCACTGTACAGAAAAAGGAAAGCATAAATGGCAGGGATGCTAATGGTGTGTGGACGATACAGGAGATTCACTGAGGAACAAGTGGCAAGCTGTGGCTGTGGTATTTGCACAGATTCATACAAGACACAACAAAGGAGCATTACGTGCACAAATACACACACAAAAAAAATGTTCAAATACACATTTTACAGAATGAATTCATGAGCATATTGTTTACATGATGTTTATATACCTTCAAATTAGGGCTGTGCAATTAATCGCAATCGCAAAAAAATCGCGATTTAAGCACATGCGATTTCTAAACCGCACAAGGCTGCGATTTTATCTATCCCCCCAACGGCACCCCCCGCCCCCCTTGAACGTCAAGTTCATTTTATTTCCGATATAGCGCCACATCACAATAGAAGTCATTTAAGGTTATCTTTCATATAGAACAGGTCTATACATAGTTCTTTTATTAAACATACTAAATTGCCTACTAAATTGTTATTTATCTTATTTACACTAAGGCATGTCATTTTTGTCTCTTCATGGTCGCGTGATTACAATGTCTCCTCCACGAAAACACGGACTGGATCGCGGACTCCATTCATAAAAACCTAATCTACTATAGCGCGGAATGCCACGTAATTCGTCGATTTTTGGATTAATAAATCAAAAGTTGGTCTGTCACTTAATTCAAATCGCGATATGGACTAGTGTCTGTGAAAACTGAAATGCAAAAAGACCGTTTTAATATGAATCCTGCATGTTCCGTTTGCTTCTATGAATGGTGGAGACGCGTTTTATTTCTTTACTACATACAGACTGAAGCACACGTGACGCTCCCGCTAATTTTTGGCATTTGCATCTCACATGAACAGATAAACTCAATCGCCAAATCACTGCTGTGAGTTTCACTTTTACCGTTTCATTTGAGAAAACTAGCATCATATACACACAGAAACTTCACTGCAACCTGTCAAAATAAAAGTACGGTTAACATGTAACAGAACAATATTAGTCCTGTATTACTTTTGTACAGTATAATGTAGGTGTTTATATATTCCTATTTAAATAATTTACATAAAACAATATATATGATAAAAAAATATATCAACAAGATTAACCACTTAATTATTATTTAAACGTTTTAAACTGAATATAATTTTTCTTCCACGCATTGATTTTAACAGTAAATTTCTGTTTGTTTGACAAATTAAAAGGGTTTATTTTTCATTTGATTAAAAATAAATAAATGTTTATGCTTTTACATTATCAGAAAAATTAAAACACATAAGAATTTTCTAAAAAAAAAAAAAAAAGCAAAAGATTTTAGAACCCTCAAAATGTTAAAATAGAGAGTTTTGGACTTATTTTTCCACTGAAATTAATGTATTCGTTATTGCACAAAGTAGGCTAAAGTACCGGGGGGAAAAAAGTAAAATGGCTTATTTATTTTATGTTGTCTGTTTTAAAGACAATTTTACCACAGTTTTGTTTATTAAACTTAATACTATGTTATTTCATGGTGAAATGTTTTGTTATGCACTTCTTGTGCACTGAATACATTTAGAATGTATCAATGTAGCTTGTTTGAAAAAGCAAAAAATAAAAAATAAAAAAATAATCGCAAATAAAATCGCAATCGCAATATTCTTTCAAAAAATCGCAATATGATTATTTTGTCCATATTGCACAGCCCTACTTCAAATGTTAACAAATGTGTTTTATCAGTGTAGTATTTGGGCTATTTATGTAGCTTACAACAAACAACCTCAATTTGGTTCTTTGTAGCCTTAAAGACTTAGTTTGCATTATGTTATTTAATATGTTCTGTTATAAAAATATTTATTTTTATCTGACCTTTGTCAAAACAAGGTGTTATTGAATATGAATAAATGTAACTATTAACAATTGCTGAGTTATAGTCAACAAAGTGAGCAAATAAGATAGTATTGTGGTATTTTTAATGCGGAATTAAGCTGTTTTCTGGTAATGTGTTGAATTTTCGGTTTAAAAGCCACCATAAATGATAAAACAGTTTGCACTACAAATCATTTTTTTTCAAGATAATACATTAAAATAATATGGTACGACACACCAGTTTGCAATAACAAGCAGCAAAACGAGTTTTGTGCAGCTAAAAACAGCTGGAAGCGAATCCCTTACAAAAACGAACCATGGTTTCACAACAAATAAAACCAAAAAAACATGGTTTCTATAGTTAAACCATGCTGACCACAATTTTTACCATGGTTGTGCTATGCTAACCATAGTTTATCCATGGTATTTGTATTAAAAAATGGCCACAAAACCAGACATAAGTCAATAAGCTTTCCATTGATGTATGGTTTGTTAGGATAGGACAATATTTGGCCGAGATATAACTATTTGATAATCTGGAATCTGAGGGTGAAAAAAAAAAAAAAAATCAAAATACTGAAAAAAAATCACCTTTAAAGTTGTCCAAATGAAGTTCTTAGCAAAGCATAGCCTATTACTAATCAAACATTAAGTTTTGATATAGTTAAAGCAGGAAATTTACCAAATATCTTAATGGAACATGATCTTTATTAAATATCCTAATGATTTTTGGCATAAAAGAAAAAATAATAATTTTGATTTTTGGCTTTTGCTACAAAATACCTGTGCTACTAAGACTGGTTTTGTGGTCGAGGGTCACGTGGTTATACAAATAGTAATTAATACGCCAAAAAACATGGTTACCACACTTTTACTGTGGTAAAACCATGGTAAATTTCGTAAGTGTGACACCGGAAGCCAGACACATTCAATTTAGAAATGGCTGTGTCCACAATTTACACAAAAAATAAGGCGGATAGTAGGCCTATAGTAGGTTGGATTTAGCAGTTTTTCCAGCAGAGTGTGTTGAGATTGTTGTTGTTGTTGTGGTATTCTTTGTCTAAATAATGAATAGCCTACTTATTTTAATTTTATGGACGATAAACCTTGGTAAAAAACCTGACACATGAACAAAATATCGACAGTAAATAAACACCTAACTGACCAGCAACAGCATAGCAACGCACTAAATTATGTCGACATGTTAGTCATTGCTAGTCAGTTAGGTGTTTATTTACTGTCGATATTGTGTTCATGTGTCAGGTTTTTTTTTTTTTTTTTACCAAGTTTTATCGTCCATCAAATTAAAATAACTATAGGCTATTCATAATTTAGACAATTAAAGGCTACCATAACAACAACAGTCTCGACACATTCGGCTATTTGAAGTTCCATTCATGTTCGTAGCACAAAGGTTTAAGGGCAAATTATGCCAAGTTTAATATTTTGTTTCTTAAAGACGCTTCATTTTGCTGTAGTATTAATAAACACCGTTAATAATACATAACTTGTGACTGAAACACGTAATGAAAGTGCATTTACATAAACCAATCACCAGAGGGAGCGCTTAACCTGAAGTTATCTTATATTTTGCGAGACTCTTCACAAAGGTTCGTCTCACAGGTTTTTAGTTTAAAAGCCACTCGAAATAAGGTTTAATGTGAAAATTACTCATTGAATAACTAAATAGCCTAGGCCTGGCTAGTGTCATGTGCATGCCAATCCAATAAGCCTGTGAATTTGGACACCGCAGAGTTGGGCATGATTTTCAGATGGGAAACGGCAGTAGAGAGCAGTCTGTGCGTCTCACGATGACATTCTTTCACATACGCATTGCTCTCAATGGGTGGGGGGAAAAACAGTGAGAACACAATTTCAAAGGAGGGGGCAAATGAAGGGAACGTAAAGGCACGTTGAAAAGGCCTGGGAATCGGTTATTTCTTTCTCTTTTCTATTTTAATATCCTTTCATGACCAGTGTTTTTCTAAAAATCTGAGCAATCTTCTTTGGATATCTGCTTGTTTTGGTTTGGGGGTTTTTAGGGTAAAGGGTCAACTGAGTAATGTTGTCGTCTAAGCACTGACATACTTTCCGCAAAAGCTTTGATGTAAAATACAGTTGGTATGCTTGCTATCTGTCTATCAATCTATCAATCTAATCTAATCTAATCTAATGTATCTATAAAAAAACTTCACCAAAGTTGTCCTCAGACAAGAGCCGGTATTGTTTTGGTTTTAGGACAAAATTGATGAAAGGTTTTCATCCACTTCATATGTTGACTACTATTTTATCGGTACTAATAATTCAAGTTTGGCCTGCAAATTTGTATGTTGAAAAAATAACAAATAATAACATACAATTTGATGCTCAAAACCTAGTGTGACCGCTGCTTTACTCCCAGAAAATGTCCTAGGCTGCCATCCTTATCCACCATGAAATTCATACATGGCATCACTGTGACCTTTTAACAGACTTGAACAGACATTTAATACAGAGGCAAAGCCAAAGGGCTCTGGTGTTAGATATGGGGCAAGTGCTGTGTTTGGCTAAAGGGCATCAAGCCTGACTCTTATGTAATGCCTCAGTGTGTCTGTATCAAGCGTGCATTTGTTCTATCTTTGTTTTAAAAGCGCAGCAGGCCGCAGGTCCACCGTGCCTTTCACCTCGACCGTAATCTCCATTCACGCCTGCGTTATTCCAGATTATTCTTATCCTTTGCACAGCTCCCGCTGGGCAACAATAGCACTACCGTACTATCTGCAAAGCAAACGGCCTGCCTGCCACCTCATACACACACGGCTTATCAGCAAACAGCCAAATCCTGCCCCGAGAGCTGGGAAAAAAGAAAGCGAGTCGGTTCGTCGGGTTTAAAATGTTCCAGCTATCAGGGCGGGAGCACAACAGAGGCATAAAATCTGATTTAGGCCTAAAAACCTTAATCTCCTCGATCCATAATCTAACAGGTCTGGAATTCCCCCAGCTGTTAGGAAAAAGGGAGCGAGGGAGCAGAAGTCGTGCCGCTGTTTCCAGCGAGTGGGCATCTCCAGTCATGATCTCATCCCGCAGCGCTGGCACTCTCAAGCGGAGAGCTGCCCTTTTACTCAAAAATGCCAAGCACACCAAATTCCTACACTCTGAAAAGTCCCTAATTGCTGAGATACACATTCAAACGGCCCCTTTGCCCTCTTATAGAGAACAATCAGACAAGACTTAATTATATCATTATATGCCACCGGACCCCTGCACACTTCGGGATGTTTCTGAATGTGCACGAGGTTTATTTGAGAAGAGGAGAGTGCTGCTTTCATCTGCATGTGGGTGAACAGAAATTATGTTTATCAGAGGTTATTAAATGTCTCTGTGTGATGTCGTTCTCTGTACATGTTGCACTATAGCGTGCTGCGGGGATGGTATAATTTTGTAGGCCCACCCGAAAGTTAGCATCGCCCTTGTTCTCTTGACAATAACCCTTTGGATCGGCTTTTGGATTCTGGCATAAAATAAGCTCTCACCAACAAAACTCTGATTCTTATGTTTTTTTTTTCATCATAAAACCTGTTAATTTGTGAATATTGTTATTAATTGACCTTAATTATCAGCAATTTTTTCCCCTTTGAAAATAATAATAATAGATAAGATTTTTATATTGCTTTTCAATTATGGCAGTATTTCATGTTAAAATAGAGACAATGCCTTTAAAATCCAATTTTTGACGTTAGATTAGTGCCATCTGGTGGGAAAGAAAAAAAGAAATACCTCTCCAATTCCATGGTTTAGCTACGAGATTCCTATAGCTCTATATAAAAGGCTTTCTATATATATATATAAAAATTCTCTAGTGGATTTTAGACATAAAGACTTATTTTTATTAAGTTGTGGATTTAGATATATATTTAGACATTCTCAAAGACAACTTTTTGTAAAAAAAATTTTTTATTTTTTTATTTTTGCTTGAAATGTCAGTTTTTGCATTAATTTGACTACAGTCGTTTTGTTACACATAACATCAAAATTCAACAAAAATGAAAATGAATGCTTTATCAGAGGTTAATTAATCAGATTTCAACCTCTTATTTGAGTCTTCTGGTTCAATTTTGCCATATTGTTACAGTCACACCAGTTTTGTATGTGCATAAATAGTGTGTTGTCTGTGTGTCTGTGAGTGTGTGTGTTTGAGTGTGTGTGTCGGTTTTGTACTCTTGATGTTTTAAGAATCTCTCTAGATTCTCCAGAATCTCTCTCTTCCCAGTTTCATGTTGGTGCTTCTTCTCTTCAGTTTCTATACAGGGTTCAGGCCAGGGAACTGGGACGGCCATGGTAGAAGCTTCATTCTTTGCTCAGTGACACAATTTTTGTGTTGATTTTGATGTTTGTTTTGGATCATCGTCCTGCTGGAAGATGCAACCATGGCCCCTTATAAGATTTCCAACAGAGACAGTCAGGTTTAGATTTTTTATCTGCTGGTATTTGATAGAATCCATGAAGACATGTATCTAAACAAGATGTCCAGGACCTCCGGCAGAAAAATAGGCCCACAACATTAAAGACCCAGCAGTATTTTTAATCGTGGGCATGGGGTACTTTTTTATCCCTGTCTGCACCAAAACCATCTGGAGGGTTAGCTGCCAAAAAGCTCATTTTTAGTTTCGTCTGACCATAGAAGCAAGTCCTGTTTGACGTTCCAATCATGTCTGACAAGTGAACATGCTGGAGTTTATTTTTGGGTGAGCCAGGAGGATTTTTTCTTGAAACCCTCTGGAACAACATGTGTTGATGTAGGGGCTGTTTGATCATTTCATTTTAGGCTTTCTGACCCCAAGACTCAACAATTCTCTGCAATTCTCCAGCTGTGATCCTTGGAGAGTCTTTGGCCACTCCAACTCTCCTACTTATCGGGCATTAGGATGATATAGACACACATCCTCTTCTAGGCAGATTTGTAACATCTTTAGTTGATTGGAACTTCTTAATTATTGCCCTGATGGTGGGAATGGGGATTTTCAATGCTTTAGCTCTTTTCTTACAGCCACTTTCTATTTTGTGAAGCTGAACAAACTTGTTCTGCACATCAGAACTACATTATTTGGTTTTACTCCTTGTGATGGATGATTAAGGGAATTTGGCCTTTGTGTTCCTCATATTTATTATCATGTGGAACAGAAAGTCATGGCTGGACAATTTTATACTCCTAGCCACCCTGGTGTGCTAAAAAAAAAAGTGTAATATTAATGGGAATATACTTCAGAGATATTTTACTTAGACAAATTTTTAGGGGTGCCAATAATTGTGGCCAACGTGAACTAGAGAAAAACACTTCTTTCATAATGATTTTCCCCCCATTTTCCATCGTTTTACTTCAAACAAAGGTTAGAATTTTGTGAATTTCTCGAAAGAAAGATCTAAAGGATAAACGATGCAGATTTATTTTCACAGTCACCTTTGCTCATATTTACTAAGGGTGCCAATATTAGTGGAGGGCACTGTCTGTCTGTTGGGGAGATATTTTAGAGTGTCACCCCTTCATTGCACCTTTTTTCTGCATCGTGAATGATTTGTAGATTGTACACAAAAAAAAAATCCACTGTATTTCAGTATTTTTTTTTTTGTATATTTCCCATTCATTTCCAATGGCAGTCATTGTTGACCACGGATAACACAAGTGTGACCTTTTTTATATGACCATTTCGCTTTTTCGAATCAAGTGCACAATTTTTTTCAATGGTCACATAGCGACTGCCATACAAGTCATCAAGTTTCATACCATTGCAATGAAGTAGCGTTTTTTAAAAATTCAAGACTTTTTTTTTCCTGGTCTAAAATGACTGAACAATACCAGAGGGTTAAAAAACTATGTATTGGCGTTTTTCTGCGGTTGAAGTAAAATACATTCTGATGTTAATTCTAAAGGAAAGACGGCCGGGAAAGACACGTTAAAGAGCCACAAAACGGTATTTTTTGTTTGAATCTCCTAAAAATTTAAAAAGCTGGGACCTTATTTCATACCAGAAGTAACCTGCTCTGTCTTGTCTGTCTGTGTGTTGTCAGACAAATAATAACTAAGGAGGGCGGGTACACCACTCTTACATGACTCCAATTTCACCACCACTAAGCTTCGACATCTCTTTTAATTTTTATTTAAAATCCGCATGTTGGAAAGTTTGAGTTTGAGAATACTTAGTGTAATTGTGAGCGTAAACATGAGGTTGTAAAAGAGGACTAATGAGTAGATGGGTTTTCTTGTTTGGTGTGATGTTTAATGTCCCTGACAACCTCTGAATTCTCATTTAGCAACTATTTAGCTGCTGCATTTCATAAAATGCATAAAATCATGAGGGGGTATTACTGCTGAATTTATGTCATAGAATGAAATGCAATAATGTCTTGCCCTAATTTCAGACAACCCTATAAAAAAAACACAGACTTAGGATGATGGAACTGGAAATGCAAAGATGCAACCTATTTCCAGGTTTTAGGACTCATTTCTATGCACTCTTAAAAATAAAGGTTCTTTATTGGCCCTGATGGTTTCATGAAGAACCTTTAGCTCCATGGAACCTTTCATTGCACATATAGGTTCTTTAGATTATTAAAATGTTATTTATGCTTAAAAAAAATAATGGTTCCTTTAAGAACTGTTCACTGCATCATTGCAAAAAACTTTTTTTTGAGAGTGTATAGTGCATTATTCATTCTTCTGTTATTACCTTCTCCATAAATTTTCTATTTTTTCCCCCCTTTCTTGAGGCCCCAAAGCTTGTGCCGTCTGGGCACTTGACCCCAAAAATTCCCACCTCCCAGTCCAACACAATACCTCGCCGCTCTGAGGACTTTAGCTGAGTTGCTCAGCTCAGCAGCTTTGAACTCCTGTTTAGTTGTGCCCTACTAACCTCAACTGAGCGTAGTGCATCTCAACTCTGTCTATCCCATCTCAAGTAAACTAAACTCAAGTGGTCAAATCAACTCAATTCCATTTATATCACCTGAGGTACATCTTAAGTTATCATATTGTCAACTCAAATGAAGTCTTCTCAAATAGTCATTTTAATCTCAAGTCCTCTCAATTTAAAGGATTAGTTCACTTCCTATTTCTTTTCTATTTCCTAATAATTTACTCACCCCCATGTCATCAGAGATGTTCATGTCTTTTTTCTTCAGTCGAAAAGTAATTTAGGTTTTTGAGGAAAATATTCCAGTATTCCAGTGGACTTTATTAGGGATCAATGGGCAGAAGGTCCAAATTGCATTTTCAATGCAGCTTCAAAGAACTCTACACGATCCCAGCCGAGGAATAAGGGTCTTATCTAATGAAACAATCTGAAATTTTCTAAAAAAATAAAATAAAAATAAAACCACAAATGCTCGTCTTGCACTAGCAAGCATTACGTAACCACATTGGAAAGGTCATGCACTGTAAAAAAAAAAAGAAGTTGTTTCAACTCAAAATAATTTGTTACCCCGCTAACTTAAAAGTTTTAGTTTAGTCAACTAAAATATTCCAGTTGTCACAAATTAACATTTAGTAACTTAACATTTCAAGTCGACTGAACTAAGAAATTTAAGTCAGCGAGGTAACAAACTATTTTAAGCTGAAACAACTTTTTGAAACAATTTTTTTTACAGTGTGCGTGACAAAGAAATAACCAAACTAACCACATGTGACTTTTCCAATGGATGTGCATCGCAGAGCTAGTGCAAGACAAGCATTTGTGATTAAAAAGTTTATAATTTTTTTTTTTTTTTTTTTAAATGATCAATCGTTTTGGTAGATGAAACCCTTATTCCTCGGCTGGGGTCGTTTAGAGCTCTTTGAAGCTGCATTGAAACTGCAATTTGGCCCTTCCACCTGTTGATCCCCATTGTAGTTCACTAAATGCAGAAAAACCCGAAAATGTTTTCCTCAAAAACCTTCATTTCTTTTTGACTGAAGAAAGAAAGACATGAACATCTTGGACGACATGGAGGTGAGTAAATTATCAGGAAGTCTTTATTCTGAAAGTGAATTAAGGCCTGTTCACACCAAGAACGATAACGATAACTAAATGCAACGATAACTATATTTGCGTCCACACCATTGAACAATAACTGTTTGTATTTGTTGCTTGTACACGACTTTTACACGAGTAGATGTCCTCAGCACGCAGGTTTCAAGAGCATCTAAACCGTGAATCTAGCATAAACTATCTGATCTCTAACGTAGTCAATGTAGTGGAATAAAAACAATACGTACTCTTTTCTGCTGCAACTTTAAAGGAGAAAAGACAATGTTGTCCAAACTGGCACTGAATTCCTGAGGTAATTTTATGTTTTATGTCACTCTGTTTGCTGTGGAATGTCTGTTTGCTTCTCTGCAATGTTGCCTGCTATTCCAAATGTGCAAGCCCTTTAAATTTAAATGAATTAGCTGTCAGTCTTTTATCGTTCATCAGCTAGAAAAAAAATCGTTCTGAAAGTGATCCCAACGATATCGTTCCACTGTATTGTTATTGTTATAGTTGTAGTGTGAACACTGCTATTCTTTTATATTTGAAATGATTTTTTGAACGTTATCTTTATAGTTCTAGTTATCGTTATCCTTATCGTTCTTGGTGTAAACGGGCCTTTAGACTTTTATTAAGAATTGTTGACCCAAAAATAAACATTCTGTGATCATTTACTCACCCTCATGTCATTCCAAACCTATACATGACTTTCTTCAGCTGAACACTAAAGGTGGGTTTGCACCCCAAAGTTCTTCAGTAAACAATTTTTAAATTTTGGGCCAACTTAACTCATCTCAGAGAGAAAGCAAGAGTGTGGAAGAAAGCAGTTCATCGAGTTTAAAATGTTTAGTGTTAACTCAACTCAAGTCAACATAGAGGAGCAGTATTGTGTCAGACCGGGAGGTGGGGATTTTTTGGGGTCAAATACCCAGACAGCTATGGGGGTGCATAGAGAGAGAGGAAGAAAAGTGAAATAAGTGGATCTGTGGAGTGGGTGAAAAGAAAGATAGGATGAAATGCACAGAATGACAACATAATTATGATCGTTGGCGTATGGATAAAGATAATCACACACAGACATTTATGACCTCTGCCGCTGATAAAGATCCTTTCTGTTCACCCACGCGCAGATGAGACTGGCACATGCCGCTGTTGACCGTTGGCTTGCTGTCAGATCTCCCAGTTTGAAACTGGATGTGCTGTTTTCCTCCGTAGGACAAAACAAGCTTTTATCATCACTTTTGGACTTCAGAGGACTCAACCCAACTCAGTTTAACTAAACGGAATCTCTATCTTTCTCTGTTTTCTGGTGTTGTTGGCGCAATAAACAATAATTACCCAGTGAGGGCAGAATATGGGTGTATCTGAGTAAGATATTCCTTTTTAAACATCTAAAGCTCCAGGCTTCTCTGGCTTGCGTGAAGCAGTCATGTGGTTCATCAAAGTCCTCTGGGTAGATGGGGCTCTTGTTTAGTGGCAGACACAGGGTGCATGTGTGCTTTGAAACGGCTGTGCCTCAGGCTCTTTGCGTTTATGTTTGATGTGTGGCATGGTTGTGGTTTTACATGGTGGCTTTAAGATGAGCACTTTTTGCTCTATGGGAAAACGGAGCAGTTTAAAGAAGTTTTACATTTCGGGATGTTGTACCATCTTGTTCCTGAATGTGGATGGTGTTACTATCAACAGGTGTGCATGTAGACTACTTTGAAGATGCTGCCGTTTGATGCTTTTATTAAACATGTAAAAATACTTTAAGCTCCACACATTGCACAACAGATGGCTGTTCTGGCATTAACTGACATACTAAAATAATTTTGCTCCATAAATGACCCACACTGATTAAAAAGCTTGCTTAATATAATCTTTTTATTGGTTACAATCCAAAACTGTTCATTTCAGGGATTTTATTATCCTGTATCAGGTTACAAAACTAAAAAAAAAAAAAGTCCAAATGAATGTTCATCTGTTCTCTGATAACCTTTGCAAGATGCCACGGTGTGCTTGAGACCTTTTTCTTTAAATACTGTGACCTTTTCCCTAGACCAGATGCCTTAAAGAACAGTTACTGGAAATCTCAAGCAAGGTGGATATTAAAATGAAGAACTATTGCATTATGTAACCATGATGACATTTCAAAATCTGCTGGCGGGACATTAGCTCCAAAATTAGACCTATGTGTTCTGTCCACATGGTTAGTATAATTTAGGGTAAGTCTGGTACACTTATTTTATTTATTTATTTTATTGTAGAAGATAGTTCTGTCGTGCACACTTATGCCACACCTGTGTCCTACATTATCCTCCGTAATGGCTTTTTTCGTTAACGTGCATACGACACTTAGCAGAAGCTAGAGATTACTGTTTATAAAGTTTTAAATATGGATATTTTTCTTACACCATCACATCGATTCGCTTCAGAAGGCCTTTATTAACTCCCCGGAGCAGTGTGGAGTAGGGCTGTCATTAACGATTATTTCAGTAATCGAGTAATTGTTCGATTATTCTGATGATTAATCGAGTAATCTGATATAATTTATTGTTTTGTGGTACTTAAAATAGACCTGAGTGAACAATAGCCTTGCTTAAAAATACATCCAGTCAAGCCCGAAATTATTCATATCCCTGGCAAATTTTGACTTAAAGTTACTTTTATTCAACCAGCAAGTTTTTTTTTATTAGAAATGACACAGACGTCTCCCAAAAGACAATAAGACGATGTACAAGAGGCATCATTGAGGAAAAAATTATTACTCATCTTTTATTTACATTTGAACAAAAAGTGTCATGTCCAAAATTATTCATACCCTTCTCAATGATCAATAGAAAAGCCTTTATTGGCCTTTAAGGCCAAGTAACTCTGCAGACTGCCTGATGTTGTAGTTGAGAATTTTGATGTATTGCTCCTTTTTCATGGTGCCGTTTACTGTGATTAGGTTTACTGGTCCACCAGCTGAAAAACACCCCCAAAACATTAGGTTCCCACCACCATGTTTGACAGTGGGGATGGTGTCCTTAGGGTTGAAGGCTTCTCCTTTTTTATGCCAAATGAAGGCTACATCATTGTGGCCAAACAATTAAATTTTTGTTTCATATGACCATAAAACAGAAGACCAGAAGTCTTCTTCTTTGTCCAGATGAGCATTTGCAAAGGCCAAGCGGGCTTTTGTGTGCCTTATCTGGAGAAGTGGTGTCCTCCTTGGTCTGCGTCCATGGAACCCAGCGGTGTGCAGTGTCCGCTGAGATGTTGCCATCAGCAGAGCCCAGATTCAACAGGTTGGCCTTGGTGGTGATTCTTGGATTCTTTTTTACCTCTCTCACTATCCTCCTGGCCAGCACAGGTGTCATTTTTGGCTTCCGACCACGTCCTCTGAGATTTTTCCCAGTGCGGAACGTCTTGTATTTTTTAATAATACTTTGCACTGTAGCCACTGGAACTTCAAAAGATTTAGACATGCTCTTATAGCCCTTTCCTGACTTGTGAGCAGCCACAATGCGCAACCGCAGGTCCTTAGTGAGCTCCTTTGTCTTAGCCATGACTGTCCACAAACCAACAGCAGAGAGCTTCTGTTTTTCACCTGTTGAGTTGATTTAAACAGCTGTTCCCAATGAATAATTAGGATGCTTTAGAACAGCTTGGACTATTTGGAATGGTATAGAACTTTGGATTTTCTCATAGACTGTGACAGTTTGCAAAGGGTATGAATAATTTTGGACATGCCAAATTTTAATCAAATGTAAATAAATGCTGAGAAATATATATATATTTTTTTCCACAATGATGCCTCTTGTACATCGTCTTATTATCTTTTGGGAGAAGCCTGTGTCATTTCCGGTCAAAAAAAAAACTTGCTGGTTTTGGGCTTGACTGTATATAATAGCAATGAAGCAATAATAATTAGTTCAAATAAAGTATTAAAAGCAAGTAATCATGGTTTTATTGAACACATTGTTGCCAAGTCTGCGGATTTCCTGTGGCATTGGGCTACTTTAACACTGTTACCGCAGGTTGTTTTTCTCAGAGTGAGGATTTGAGCTTTTATTTTGAAATTGCGATGGGCAATTAGTATATTGAGAAAGATAGTGGGGTATTCTCCTGTGTTTGCATAGGTTTATAAATTATTTACCTTACAAATCTGATTAAAAGTCCCATGTTGCATTCCTAAATGAACGTCATAATAAACCCAAACTCACAGCAATATGCAGAAATGGAGTTTGAGACACTCCACACATGTAAATGATAACAGCTTTTGTGGCAAGAACATACATAATGCCCACCTAAGAATTTTTGGTTGCCAGAACATTTCCAGAATGTTAGTTTTTGGTTCACAGAATGTTCTTAGACCATTTTTTATGGTTTGTTTTTGGTTAGCCAGGAAAGTTTTTTCTTTTTGTTCCCTGAACATTAGTTTTTGATTTGTAGAATGTTCCCAGAAAGTTATTCTAACATTCTCAGAACATTAGTTTTCGGTTCCCAAAAAGTTAGTTTTTGTTTTTTAGAACATTATTCTTACGTTCTAAACCAAATTCTTACATTCTAAACCATTCTTACATTTTGTAAACCAAAAACTAACATCCTGGGAACGGTATAATACCATTAGTTTTTGGTTCTCAGAACGTTAGTTTTTGGTTCACAGAACATTCCTAGAATGTTAGTTTTTGGTTTGTAGAATGTTCCCAGAACATTCGTTTTTGGTTCCCAGAATGTTAGGTTTTGGTTTGTAGAACGTTATTTTAACGTTACAGAAGTGTTTGTTTTTGGTTCCCAGAAAGTTAGTTTTTGTTTTTTAGAGTGTTATTCTTGCGTTCTAAACCATTCTTACATTCCCAGAATGTTTTTTTCACATTCCCAGAAAGTTTTTGTTTCCCAGAACATTATTTTTATGGTTTGTTTTTAGTTAGCCAGGAAAATTTTCTTAACATTCCCAGAACATTAGTTTTTGGTTTGTAGAATGTTGCCAGAAAGTTAATCTAACACTATAAGAATAGTTTTTGGTTCCTAGAACGTTAGTTTTTGGTTTGTAGAATGTTATTCTACCATTCCCAGAATGTTCGTTTTTGGTTCCTAGAAAGTTAGTTTTTGTTTTTTAGAAAGTTTTTCTTATGTTCTAAACCAAATTCTTACGTCTCCTCAAATCTAAGGATTTTTTTTTAAATCAAGTACTTGAATTGAGTCAAGGAATTGCGACAGTCATAGTGTAGAGTACTTTTTATGATGGATGAATGCACTTTTTTTGAGCTTCAAAATCTCGACCACCATTCACTGCCATTTTATAAACTTATAAAGCATTTTCTAATATAACTCCAATTGTATTTGTCTGAAAGAAGAAAATCATAAACACTTAGGATGGCTTAAGGATGAGTAAATCATGGGATAATTGTTGGGTGAACTATTTCAGAACATCATATAATTAACTCAAGAAATGGAAAAGGTGCTGCAAGAACTGAAGTATGTTCTGTTACAGCAATATTTTATTGTTGTGGAAAACAAGACATTTTCAGTGTTGTATGCTGGGCTAGAGTGAATCTGAGGACTATACTCAAAACAAGGTACTGCTGATAGTATTGTCATAGCATGAAAAAATCATATAGACAAGATATGAAGTACACATATTGCAATTGCTCTGTGCTTATCAGTTCGTATTTAGATGGCTGTCATGGGAGCCACACCGCAGGACATCGTCAGAGATTCATCATGAAGGCAATTAATCAGCCGTTGGTGAGTATTTCATACTAAATGATTGCAGATTTTGCCTTATGACTAAATAAATGTTTTATGGTTCCTAAAATTTGTCTTAAAATAGGCCAAAATCCTTTAGGGTTAGTACTTTTTCCCCCTCATTGGCCTTTTGGAAACATCTCAACTGATCGGTGCATGTAAGGTTTTTCCTTATATCTTGACATTTTGCCCCAGTGACATGCAGCATTAAATTTGGATGCATTTTAAGTGATGATTCATCCTCAAGACATTCGGTCTGAGAACAAACCCCTGGGATTGTTGGAATACATCGCAGTTCTCCCAGGCTACAAAACCGTTCACGTCATACAGGCTTTCCTCCTTGTCCTAAAAAAGACAAGCTCCGCTCTTATTAGCCGTCTGTAGTCCGCGCTAAAGGATGATGTTGAGAATAATGGAATAGAGGTCTGTGTGCGCTGACCTTTCTGAGCTAAACTTGGCCTGCCGGTGTGAATGTGCTCCTAGGGTCTATTGTGTTCACAGCCGTTATCATTGTATTGCAGTTTCCTCTGTTCGAGAGAGAAAGAAAGGGAGAGAGAGAGCATGCTAAAGCTGATGCTGGATCTTAGACATGCTGAGGTTTTTAGAAATCTGGAAACATAATTGATATTAATGAGACCGTTTTAGATTTCTTAGGAAGACATCAGGTTGATTGGACAGGTCAGGGACTAATATCTGCTGTCCTGTTTAAAACCAAACCTCTGTGTAATGTAATCTTAAAATAGTGATCTTTGGACATTTCTATGAGGGGCACTTTTGTGTAAACCTTTAGAAATTAAATGAAATTAATTTGGATAGTTTGTATCTGCTTTCTCTGCACTAATTGATGATCCATGATTAAGTGTTTCTTCTAAAGCTTCTTAGGTGGAATGAAAACAAACAAAAAAGGATCTTTGTGGATGGGTGAGAAATTTATGATCATTATAATGAGAAATCACTGACTTTTGATTCCAGAGTTTGGTGTCTTGGCAAATCTCAACCCATTTTCTGAGATCTGGGACAATGTGAAATCTTTTTCTCAGGTTACAAATGTGACCCTGGACCACAAAACCAGTCAAAAGGGTCAGTTTTTGAAATTGAGAATTATACATCATCTGAAAGCTGAAATAGGCTTGTTGGGAAAGGACAATATTTGGATACAACTATTTAAAAAATCTAGGGTGCAAAAAAATAAAAAATATTCAGAAAATCGCCTTTGAAAGTGTCTATATGAAGTTCTTAGCAATGCATATTACTAATCAAAAATTAAGTTTTGACATATTTACGGTAGGAAATTAACAAAATATCTTTACAGAACATGATCTTTACTTAATATTCTAATGATTTTTGGCATAAAAGAAAAATCGATAATTTTGACCCATACAATGTATTTTTGCTACAAATAAGACTCTCTCTGGATCTGTATTGGATTAAAAAGGACACCTTTTGCTCTCCATGACAAGAAGAAATAAAGGAAACACTTTATAAAAAGGTTTAGCATGGTAAAATTATGAATGCTTATGTAATTTAACACATTAATTCTAAAGTTGCTACTAAAAAGCATCTGCTATCTGAATAAATGCATATGCATTATTTGTCATAAACTAACAATGAACATGAACATTTTTTTATAGCATTTATTAATGTAGTGTTAATCTCTAGTTACATTAACACTAAAAAGTTTAGGAGTTTGTTTTGTGATAATTTTTTTTAAATGACTTTTTAAAGCAATTAATATTTTTTTTATTCAGCAAAGATGCATTAATTTGATCAAAAGTAACAGTAAAAATATATATACTAATATGTATCACAAATATAACTGTTTCTATTGTATTTTTGATTAAATAATTGCAGCCTTGGTGAGCATAAGAGGCTTATTTCGAAAACTTTAAGAAATCATGCTGACCTATAAGTGTTTGAATGGTAGTGTATAATGTTGTTCGCTATTAATACATAATACATGTGTAAAACTCCAGCATGTTAAAGGGATAAGAAGTTCAATAAAGTGCATCCATCCAACATAAAAAGTGCTCCACACAGTTCCAAGAGATTAATAAAGGCCTTCTTATGTGAATCGATGCATTTGTGTACAAAAACATCCATATTTAAAACTTTATAAACCATAATCTCTAGTTGTACTCTGTTGTACACCCGTTCACGAGAGAGTATAGGCATTGTGGCATTATTATCTTAAACAAATGCATCAGTTCACTTCAGAAGGCATTTATTAACCTGGCAGAGTTGTGTGGAGTACTTTTTATGATAGATGTGCGCACTTCTTTGGGCTTCAAAATCTCAACACCCATTCACTGCCATTATAAAGCTCGGAAGAGCCAGGACATTTTTTAATATAACACTGATTGTATTCGTCTGAAAGAATTAAGTCATGTACACCTAGGATGGCTTGAGGGTGAGTAAATCATGGGGTAATTTTCATTTTTGGGTACTATCCCTTTAACATGAATGGTTACCTAAAGTTTAATTCATCATTAGCCTAATGCATTAATGAATTGGAACTCAGTTTCCAAAATTTCTGTTTATTGCTTCTATCTCTCTCTCGTGGGATAGAAAGAACAAGAAACAGAGGCAGTGAGTGAGAGAGAGATGCGATTGGCTGAGGAATTTTGGCACTGTGTGAGTCTGTGTCCACCTGCAGACAATCCGTTTCACTCACAAGACGCCCACGGGCCTGCTCTCTCTGCTCCACCAACAGGGGGCGCGCTTGTGCTCGGTGGTATTTGCGTGACTAATTTCACACTCTCTCCTCTGCCCACTCGCTGCTTCACTGTCTCTTTTCTCTGTCTCTCAGTCAGATGTATGGACAAAAGACATGGTGTCAGAGAGTGGGTGAGACGATGGGACTGTTGCCATTGGCAACCTGGATACCAACACAATGATGACCCAGGGAATACCCTGTGTCTAATGGAATAAATGGAGGCATTGAGGGAGAGGGAGACAGAGAGTGAGAGGAAGAGAGAGAGAGTTTATGTCTGACACATCAGAAGGACTGTGTGAATTGAAGTCCACCATTGTCTGCTGTATGAGAGACTGGCTCAGAGACGACAAAGATGGACTGCTCCTAGACCTGTGTGTGTGTGGCCTTGTATCTCTACAGATGACCAAACTGACCCAGAGTCATAGTATTGTGCAGCCAGTTTTAAAGACAGTCTTTAATTAATGACATATTGATTAAGATGAAACCCATGCACTCAGAATGAGATTGTAAACACTGAAGTGTTCGGGAGTTTTCTGAAGTCAAGGGGTGAGATTTTACCCCCATTAACAGGGTGCCAGCTGCCAAAATTACAGATTGTGCTTTTAACTGAAGGTCTTAAGGCGTTTGGGGGCGTCTAATGGGTTTGAGGCCTTTTTGACACTAAACAGGAAAAGGTAAGGACAATTAATGGGATTTAAAAAGTTAAATGGAGATGCAAAGAGATGCTGCCTTTCTACTAAAAAAAAAGCCTACGATATATCTCTGTATGTATTATAGACCGATAGATAGGAATACTTTACATTTTAAAATCTAGTAAAATAGTTATTTTTAGAGTATATCAGTTATTGAAATATTGAAATATTCTGAAATATTTCAGTGTTCTAAAAAAATTCCTTGGCTCATACCGAGTTAAATGCATAAGGCTCAGATCATCTTCAGACAATGCTAACAAAAAATTCTCAAAAGCAAACTGTTTTCGCAATGCGTGTTAACGAATTTGACAAAATGTGTGCAAAAATGGACAAATGGCTATTTCTTCACAACAATTTAACAGATTCAGACAAAAATTGGTACGTGTTATACCAATAACTGAAGCAAATAATACCACATTGTCCTATATCAGCTATTTTGAGCGTGGACCAAAGTTTTTATTTTATTTTTGAATTTTGTAGTATAAATGCTGTATTTTTCAAACGCTTTACCCTATTGTTATAAGTCTTACAGAATCGCTTGCAAGAAAGTTTTGAAATTTGGCACACGGAGAGAGGACAGCCTCATCATTAATCACAGCAAATTTGGAGTCTCTAGCTCAAACTCTCTATCGCCACCAACAGGCCAAATTTGCACTCATATTTCTGCTAATAACTTTTAAACCGTGAGGTCTAGAAGCAAAATTCACATGGCTTATGCAGAGTCAAAGGTCATTTTGTTTATATTTTTTTAAACAATTTTACCAAAAAACAAGAATGATCTCATTTGATTCGGAGTAGCATGCAGAATCAAGCGATACCCAATTATCCTATGTCAGCTGTTTTGAGCGTGGACCATTTCGAGTTTTACAGTAAAAATGTATTTTTTCAGATGCTTAAACATATTGTTATGAATCTTACAGAATCATTTGCAAGAAAGTTATGAAATTATGTCTCATCATTAACCACAGCAAATTTAGAGTCTCAAACTCTTTAGCGCCACCAACTGGCCAAGTTTGCGCGCATGTTTCTGCTAATAACTTTTTAACCATACGGTCTAAAAGCAAAATTCTTTTTCTCTTTTGATTCCTTGGCTCATACCGAGTTAAATGCATATGGTTCTATTCTATTCTAGCAAAAAGTTATCAAAAGCTTTTTGAATATACCAAACCATTTTTGTGAAGCACAAATGAATTTGACAAAGTTTGTGCAAAAAAGAACATGAGGCTATATCTCCGCAACGCATTAGCGAATTCTGACCAAACTTGGTATGTGTTATAACAAGCACGACCTGAGAGCACATACACAATTTCAGCACAGCACCACCTACTGGTCAAAAGATATAAAATATTGATATTTCTGCTTATAACTTCTGACCAGTTTGGCCAAAAATCATAAGATTGGTCTCGGGTAAGGTTTAACCCTTTCCTCTGCAGGAAGGTAGCTCTTCAGGTGCAGGATTGGAGAACCCTGGTCTTTACTCATAAATTTAAGACAAGAACATTTTAAATGAACGTGAAACTTTTGTTAATTATACTTTTCAAGGTCTGTACATTTTCATATACATTATGTTTTTTTTTCCATAAAGAAGTACATTGTGGCGGTAGTGACAGGTATTTTATGTTTGCCAGGATGGGCTACTCCTATTTTTTTTTACCTCATTTATCCAAGCGGATGTACATCCTAATATGTATTTTCTGTCTGACAAGGTGTCCAACCTCTGTTTTAAAAGTGGTAGTATATTGTATTAAGTGTTTCCTGTTGACAAGAGGTGCTACCCAGGTTGTGGCTCATTTTGAAAAAGAAGCCCATATTGTCAGGCAAGAATGACAGCTTAAGCTGCTGGTAGATCATCCTTAATGGGTATGTCAGATTTTCAGAACACTTAGAGCTTAACGTTAGACTCAGGACAGCCACGCATAAGCTAACAGTAGCTGAGGAAGCTATTACAGTCAGCAGTTAATTTTACACGAGTACTGCTGCTTTACCTTACTTTTGTGTTAAAAGGTCATTACGAACACTTTCTTTAAGAAAAACCCTCTACGATTTGCTTCATTCAGAAATTCATCTGAAAAATGAATGTGTTTTTTTTGTTTCAGGAACACCGACCCTTCTCAATATGCTGCCGGAGATTACAGGCCAAGATAAAAGCACTCCTACGGCAAATTCGCACACGCCATCAAAGTTATCCTCCTATTGTTCCCCCAACACACAGGAAGCCAGCATGTTGTGTTATTGTTGGATGACAAGACGACAAGTGAGGGAGAGGAACCAAGTAGAGAAAGAAAGTGGGATTTGGAAAGCAGAAGAGAGAAATCAAATTGGTTCGGGCATCTGCTTCTGCTACCTGCAGCCGAACCCTGATTCTGATCAGTGCTTTGCAATTGAGCCAGAGCTGTGAGGACACTGCATTCATCTCCGAACAGGAAGGTTCAGAGGATGATGGGAAAAACAGCAGGGTTAACAGTGGGGAGAGTGCCAGAAATTGGCTGATGTCAAACCTTTTGCATTAGTTGTTGTGGAGGTTTCAACTTATTATTTCAATGGTTAATTTGAGACACCATAATGGACGTAAGATCACAGAGTGTTCTTCATTTATTGTATGCATCTAAAATTTAGCCAACAAATAGCAAGTGATTACAGTTTTATTTATCTGTTCTAACACATTTTATCCTAGGTTTATTCTCAACCTACTTGCACCATTAAAATACTGTCCGGTAGTGAGTTTGGAAAAGAAAAGGCAAAATCTAGTGTGTGTGAACCCATATTTGAATCAAAGTCTTATCATACTCAAGCCAAGTAGATCCTCAGTTATCTAGGACAAAGGTTATTAACCCTGTTCCTGGAGACCCACGCTGCATCCGAAATCAAATACTTCCCTATTAGCCGCCTTTTTCTTTAATGCGGAAGTAAGTGAGACCTCCGGTTCATTAGCCACTATAGCAAGCTGATCTCATGCAAAAACATACCTAATTTTTCTTCGTGACATATTCAATGTGAAATGTCCACTGAGTGGTGCCAAAAGAGTGTTCGTTTTTTCCCCAGGACAGATGAACGTACATATGGTACGTTTTGTGTTACGTTGGTTTTGTACAATTCACCACAGTCCTGCCTTGAAATGTTCATTAAGTGGGGCTGTAACTCTAATGCCCTGTGACGTTTTAAAAATAACGTGCCATCTGCACTACACCTAAACCTACCCGATAGTATGAACAAAAGCGAATGTGACGTAAAAACGCAAGCATGCCACTTGTTTTTCGACCTCTTATCTTTCAGCTCTTTCATCGTGAGTCATTTTTTTCACGGGATTCGTACCTAAGGATTCCGCATCCTACGTACATTCTGTGCCTGCTGAGCTACAGAGCAAAGAAAAGTTTAGATCACATTTTCTTTTTGTCTTACCTCTGTATAATTCATATTAATGCAGTTTTGAAAAGCAGCAACACTAAAGGCGGTAAAACAGCGAGCACTTGTATCACAGTTATGATTACAGCTCCTTGGGTACGAATCCTTTGAAAAACATGACTCACGATGAAAGAGCTGAAATATAAAAGGTTGAAAACAAGCTAAAACGGCATGTTTGCAGCTGCATTTTTACGTCACATTGTCTTTTGTTCAGACTATCAGGTAGGTTTAGGTGTAGTGCAGATGGTACGTCATTTTAAAACATCACAGAGCATTAGCATTATAGCGCCATTCAATAGACATTTCAAGTCAGAACGGCGGTGACACATACAAAACCATTGTCACATAAAACGTAGCAAATGTACGTTCATATATCTTGAGGAAAAAAACTAACACTCTTTTAGCGCCACTCAGTGGATATTTCACATCGAAAATGTCACGAAACTTACATGGCAGTACATATTTTGTGACTTTTTGTGCTGCATTGCTGCTGTTCCACAAGCGCCACCTGCTGTCAGAGAGTGAATTTGCATGTCATTCAGCTCATCTGCTGTTTTTGTTTTCTGTAGAAATGTTTTATGAAGCATATTACTACTTCCGTATGGACTCTGAAGATTGCATTCAATAGACACCTCACTATCCTGTGAGGCAACAGGAGTGGATTTATGAATAGCAGTGAAGTGACACAACTGACGCAATTGATGCTGGTAGGTCACGTGACAGTAAAAACATTGTAGACATAACACGAACCTGAACCTTTATTACCTTAATGTAATTTTTAATCGATGGAGCTAAGCTCTGCAGGAATATGGATCGCTAAGAGCAAGTTTGGACATTTAAGGGGACTAAGTTTAGGATCGTCTCGAAATCCTTGATTAACTGGTTCAGGTGTATATGTATAATGAGGTTTGAATGTTGACATCCAGGAGCAGGATTGGACATCCTTGGGAACTGCAAGTTTTGGGTAGTTCTGAAGACCTTTTCTGCATCAGATATTGCATACTTCTCTACTATATATACAGTTGAGATCAAAAGTTTCAGAATCTGCAAAATTTGAATTATTTTACCAAAATAAGAGGAGTCATACAAAATGCATGTTATTGTTTATTTAACACTGACCAGAATAAGATATTTCACATACAATATGTTTACATGGTACACAAGAGAAAATAATAGTTGAATTTATAAAAATGACCCTGTTCAAAAGAGTGGTTTTTGTTTAGTGATAATTTTCATGAGTCCTTTGTTTGTCTTGAACAGTTAAACTCCCTGCTGTTCTTCAGAAAAACCCTTCATGTCCCACAGATTCTTTTGTTTTTCCGCATTTTTGTGTATTTGAACCCTGTCCAACAATGACTGTATGATTTTGAGATCCATCATTTCACACTGAGGACAACTGAGGGACTCTTATACAACTATTACAGAATATTCAAACACTCACTGATGCTCCAGAATGAAAAACATGCATTAAGAGCTGGGGGGTGAAAACTTTTGAACAGAATGAGGATGTGTACATGTTTCCCATTTTGCCTAAATATCATATTTTTTTTCATTTAGTACTGACCTTCAGAGACTACAGAAGATTACCTGATTCAGATTTGGACTGAATAATGTGGGAAATTGAACATCCATGGGGAATATTTCCAATGAGTCGAGCAGAAACTTTAGTCTTTTGTTCAAGGCCAGATCTTGAGTGTAAAAATGTTTGACCGGGAGAAGCTTGACCAACACAATGCCAAGGTTTCTTCCAGAACTCAATCCTGGAAGAGGAAATGCCCAATGTGAGTACTTCCACACTGCACCATTTTGGAATTGTGAGTTTTTACACCCATATCTTAAGATGTCTGGAGATTATATTGTATATTATATTGTGCTGTATTTTGCTCTATTGAAGACTATTGTCTGGCCATCTCAGGGTCGTCTCAGTGCTAAACTAGGCCAGTCAAGGCTTCTCTGCCCACCCTCCCTGAGACGGTCAGACAGCTAGCATTGTTTTCACATACAATTTGCTTTGTGTTGGAGTGTGAGAGAGCTCTGTAACCCCACCGTGGAAAGCCTCAGAGAGAGCCCTGCCTTCAAGCATGAAGGCTTCAAGAAAGCCCTTCCCTGCTGCTGGAAACCTCAGAGCGAGCCCTGCCCTGACGCCAGCTAACACTGCTCTCTACATTAGTCTATATGATATTGCTCTCCCATTTCTGATTTCTTATCCTGTTATCTCAAAGCAGAATGAATTTCTGTGCTAGTCCACCTTTATGTGATTTCAGAGATGGTTTGATGTTGGTCAAAACATAATTGGGGACATCAGCATCAACTACATAATGTAATAGGTTATTTGCATACAGTATATCTGAATTTATGAAGTGTTAAAGGTATAGTAGCATTAAAATTGCTGGACTGAAAGGTTTTCTATGACAAGAAAAAATAGGACATGGCATACCTTTGCATATTCTTGTTTTCAGTGCATTGCTTTATTGGCATAATTATTTTTAACATCATTAATGTAAATAACTGTAAGTATATATTTTTTATATTTTTTAATTACATATTTTAAATTACTTATTTTTAGTAGTAGTAATAATAATATTATTACTACTACTAAAAATAACTAAAATGTAATTATTATTTTTATTAGAATTATTATTGTAATTATTATAATTTCAAAGATTATTTTTATTTATAATATTTTTCACACCAAACAACAGGATATGGTTCTAAATTATGATGATGAAGACTATTGATGTATTATTATTATTATTATAATTTTTTTTAATAAATTGAAATTTCAAATATTTTAATTAATAACAATATAATTGTTATCATCATTATTATTACGTTATTATACTACAATAATCAAATATTATTTTTAATAATAATAATAATAATAATAATAATAATTTTTAACCTTCACACCAGACAACAGTAAATTATTATGATGAAGACTTTATTTATTTATTTGTAATTATTATTTTTTAAATTGTAATTTAAAATATTTTAATGAATAATTATAATATAACTATTATCATCATTATTTCTATTATACTGCATATAGGGCTCTACATTCTGGTGAAGACTGTTGTTTTTATTATTTTTTTTATTATTACTATTATACTGTATTAATCAAATATTATTTTAAATTTATAATAATATTACTAAAATTAATATTTATTATAGAATATTTTTTTATATTATAATAATATTTTTTTACCTTCACGCGAGACAACAGGATGAGTTCTAAATTATGATGATTAGGACTGTTGTTTATTTGTTTCATTTATTCATTTATATTATTTTTTATTAGAATTAAACAAAATATTAATAAAACAATATTTTTAAAGAATGATTTTCATTAATTCAATTAATAATAGTAATAATAATAATTGAAATATTTTTAACCTTTACACCAAACAATATTTTAAATTGTAATTTCAAATATTTTAATTAATAACAATATAATTACTATTATACTGCGACAATCAAATAATTTTCAATTTATAATTTATAATTTTATTAATAATGATTATAATAGCAATTTTAATATATTTTTTTAACCTTCACACCAGACAACAGTATAGGATTCTAAATTATGAATATGAATTATAGTTTTTTTATTGTAATTTCAAATAGTACAATTAATAACAATATAATTATTATAATCATTATTACTATTATCCTGCAATAATCAAATATTTTGTTATAAATTAATAATAATTATAATAATAATAATTGTAATAGTTTTTACCTTCACACCAGACAACAGTAAATTATTATGATGAAGACTTTATTTATTTATTTGTAATTATTATTTTTTAAATTGTAATTTAAAATATTTGAATGAATAATTATAATATAACTATTATCATCATTATTTCTATTATACTGCAATAATCAAAGTTTTTTTCAATTTATAATTATAATAATCTTTTTTTAACCTTCACACCAGACAAAAAGTATAGGAATCTAACTTATGATGAAGACTAATTTTTTTTATTTACTTTTTCATTTATTTACTGTTTTATTGTAATTTCAAATATTTTAATTAATAACAATAAATTATCATCATTATTATACTGCAATAATCAAATATGTTTTTAATTAATACATAATAATACTTTTTTTTTTATTATTATTATCATTTATTCATTTATTTATTTTTCAACCTGTGCACCAGACATAACGGGGTTCTAAAACTGCAGTTTGTTCAATAAACAGGACAAGCCATGAGGCAAGACCAGGCTATCCATCAACAGAACAGGACAAGTCACAGGAAGTTGTTGTGCAAACAGGAAGGACAGAATGAAGAGTGGAAGATGACGTCCACAAAAGAGGAAATGCAATAGTATGCACCTGTAAGTCATCTGAAAGTGTACTCATTGCTCTCTCTCTCTCTCTCTCTCTCTCTCTCTCTCTCTCTCTCTCTCTCTCTCTCTCTCTCTCTCTCAGACACACACACACTTACTTGAGGGACATTTTGATTTTGTCAATTTGATACCGTTTTGATATTTTGCAGTGGGCATCATATGCACTCCGACATCCAATCCATCCATCATCATCTGACTCAAACTGCGAACCACACACCAATCATATAAGCCAGTGTTTGTAACTGTATGTATGTGCATGTGTGTGTACAGTATACATCAGTGTGGAAGGTGGAGGGCTTCAGGAGGTGTGCTGAGGTCATGTGTTTCCTGGCAGAGGAGTAACCCTGCAGGCATGGAGGCATGAGGATATTAATACCACACAGTGTGGAAGTCCCCCTCCCACACACACACACACACACCCACACCCACACCCACACAGGAGAAAAGATGAAGATCACACATCCTCATTCAATTTTACACCACTGAAGTTTGTGGTAAACAAGGTCAAAGGTCAAGATATGATATATCACATATATCTTCAGAGGAAAGCAGACCATTCACATGCCCCCAATAGGTTCATTACCACCGTCCTAAAGTGAACGCAATTTTCGCTTCATGATTAGCGAGTGATGGATTGCTTTTAGTGTACTGTAGTATTTTCGATTGCAGTCTGTCTGAGGCGGCAGAGAAACACACAATGCTGTTCAGAATATAGTTTGAAATGTTTCCTATTGTGTCAGTCGAGCATAAGATTTTATCCACGTCACAATGGTGGGAAACGCACAACAATACACTGTAACTGGGTCCACGTAGACAGCTTAAAATAAAGATAGATTGCAAGATGGCACGACTACAATTCTGCCAAACTTTGACCTACAAAACTGAAATGAATTCTTATTATTTAGTCAACAATTGACAGTTAAGTATAGCTAAAACTTTAAATAAAATCCCTAACCACAAGCATTCATTTTAATTACTTAACACAACCCTTACATTTGTGTTATAGATATGAGTAACACTTCAAACTTGAAAATTCTGTCATTAATTACTCACCCTTATGTTTTTTTCCAAACCTGTAAGACCTTTGTTCATCTTCAGAACACAAATTAACCCATAAATGCATACCTTGGGTGTTTAGCGACCCGGGACGTCATTCACTATCTCTCTCCTTTCTTCATTTTTTCAAGTTTGACATCAGCTTTCTTAGTATTCCTCAATCTATTCATTATAAACAATATAACAAGAGAAAAATAACAAAATATAAAAGAATATCTGTTTTCTGATAATTTTTTGTAAAAAGTGTATAGGGTCGCTGGAGACCCCAGGTGTGTAATAGTGTAAGTATATTTTTTGTGCACAAAAATATGTATCTGATGACTCAATATGCGCAATTCACATTTATTCCTCGGGGTGGCACTGTTTGACGGACAATAATGACGTGATGTTTCACTCATAACTATTGCAGGCATAAAACAAAAAAATAACATCAGCAAAAATGTAACTGTTTTGAATGGCTTTACTGCAGAGCAATTACTGTACGCAGTCAAATAAGCCAACAAAATATTGACTTTGAAGTCATTGAAAACGATAGTTTTGAGAATATGGTTGAGATCGCGAATATGAGACAGATGCTGAATGTACTGTGGACGTGTGCTCTGAGGATGATTGTGACGGTAAAATCATCTGCTCAGATCGAACCTTTCTAAGTTTCAAAAGGTAACCAAATATGCTTTATTTTTTTCTTCTGAGAATGGATGGCTCTATCAAAAAACTTTTGAAAACTTTTTGCCAGAAAGGACTGAAGATAATTTGTCAGTTTTGGTGAAAATCGAATTAACTGGGTACGACAAGTCAAAAGACAAAGTTTTCCTTAAAAATTATAAAAAATTGCAAGAAAATCTTGACCTGTAGAATTTTTAATTTTGGTGTTCATTTGGTGTTCAACTTTATGGTTCAAAAGTTATTAGCATGAACATGAGTGCAACTTTGAACCATTGGTGGTCCTCTACATTCCCAGAAGTGGTTCTGTGGGCTGCCATAGACTTCCAGAGTGAAAGAAGAGAAAGAAAGAAAAAATAAAACTAACCAACACACCTTCAGTGCTTGTCCCCTAATAATTATAGGAGGAACTCGAGCCATATGTGACCCTGGACCACAAAACCAGTCATAAGTGTCATTTTTTTTAAATTAAGATTTATACATCAGCTGAAAACTTAATAAACAAGCTTTGATAAGGTTTTTGATATATTTACGGTAGGAAATGTACTAAATATCTTAATGGAACATGATCTTTACTTAATATCCTAATGATTTTATAAAATAATAACAATAATTTTGACCCATACACTGTATTTTCGGCTATTGCTACAAATATAAATATAAATAAATAGGTCACATAAATAGAAACTAGAATATCACTGAGATTTAGTTAGAATGGGCTCTTTTGACTTAAGCCGGTAAGAAACCACTCAGAATACCCTAGCAACTGCATAGCAATGTGTTTAAAAACACTTCAAACATCTAACAGCTGCATACCAATGCAATGGCAACTACACATTACAACTTAACATTGTGGCAGTGTTCATATGAGAAAACACTACATGTTGTGATGTAAAAATATTTTGTGCTATATAAAGACCGTGAGAAATGCCCAGAAGTATTTGAGAATGTTTGTCAGAAAGCTTCTCAGTTACTGTGATAAAATAATTTCTCATAGGTAGATAAAGCCACGTTCCTCACGATGACGGAACCTGAGACGCGATAGAAACAGAGACGCTGATGGAGGGAGGAAAACAGCTTGTCATCCATTCTCTCAGATCACCTAATGACAGAGAGCACGTGCTGGAGGAAACCTATAGCCAGAACTAATGGAACACGAACACTCAAACCCAGATCAGGTATGATGTTTCTGTGTTATCCTGTTTTGAGATATTGTGTGGATGGAAACATGCGAGTAAAATTTCAAAAATGTTCACAAAAAATGCATATACTCACTTGAGGTGGATACAAGTTTTTAAAGAGATAGTTCATCTAAAAATAAAAATTCGTATAGCACTATTCTTATAGTCTTATAGCAATTCGCATCGACTCAAATTTCACAAATCGATTTTCTAGTTAATAATAATAGCATGATGTTGTCAGGACAAAACAACAACAGCGATGTGGATGTGCCCAAATAGTGAATCCGTATTCAGAAAGGCACAGAAAACGAACAACACATTCTACGAAGCCACTAAACAGCCTCACTTACCACATAAACAGAGTAAGGAGTGACAGGATGATAACAAATGCTTTGCAGATCCTGAGCACCACTGACAAACATCTAATCTTGTAAAATATGTGGTAAGTAGGCGTAGTGCCGCTCCATGTGATTGCGATTCTCGAAAGTGAAAGTAAAACGAAAGCGCGCATTCAAAAAGTTTTAGTGCCCCTCATATTAATAACAGCTCCCTGATGCCCGCAATTTATATACAGTAAAATTACCCAATGATATAACGGCAAAGGAAAGCATTGAAATGCACTCTTCCATCGCAATATGTTATTTTGGTACGTTAATTACTCAGTATATGATACACTGAAGAAGACATTGTGCAGAAATGTTTGTGTTTTTTTCTATTGGTGATGAATGTAAAATAAAATGTAAAAAGAGTTCTCCCATCTTGTATTTAGGGGTTGGGTATGTTATTTCCTTTCTCAATAAGGTATGATTGGATTTGGACACATCCCTAATGGGAAATGTAAAATATTTTCGATTTATTAGGAAGTTAATAGTTAATATGAAACACTGATTTCTTAAGTCAGGACTACCCATATAGACTGATGCGTTTTTATCCTAAATATACAGCATGTCACAAAAGTGAGTTCACCCCTCACTTTTCAGCAACCATTTTAGTATATCTTCTCAAGGGGCAATACTATAGAAATGAAACTCGGATATACTTTAGAGTAGTCAATGTGCAGCTTGTATAGCAGTATAGATTTATTGTCCCCTGAAAATTACTCAACATACAGCCATTATTGTCCAAATAGCAGGTAACAAAAGTGAGTACACCCTAAGTGAACTTGTCCAAAGTGTCAATATATTGTGTTAGCACCATTGTTATCTGGCACTGCCTTAATCATCCTGGGCATGGAATTGACCAGAGCTGCACAGGTTGTTGCTGGGATCCTCTTCCACTCCTCACAGAGATGCTAGATGTTAGACACATGGTGCTTCTCCACCTTCTGCTTGAGGATGCCCCACAGGTGCTTAATAGGGTTCAGGTCTGGAGACATACTTGGCCACTCCAATCACCTTTATCTTCCTCAGCAAGGCAGTTGTCATCTTGGTGGTGTGTTTGGGATCGTTATCATGTTGGAAAACCACTGTTTGGCCTAGTTTCTGTAGGGAAGGCTTCACATTCTGTTTCAGAATGTACAGTACATAATGGAATCCATATTTCCCTCAATGAACTGCAGCTCCCCAGTACCAGCAGTACACATGATGCTACCACCAACATCCTTGACTGTAGGCAAGACACAACTTTCTTGGTACTCCTCACCAGGGCATCAACACATGCTGGACACCATCTGAACCAAACAAGGATGTGGTTCCAGTAATTCATCCTCTTGGACAGGTTGTCTTCAGCAAACTGTTTGCAGGCTTTCTTGTGAGGCAGCTTCAGATGAGGCTTCCTTCTAGGATGACGCCCATGCAAACCAATTTGTACCTTGTGCGGCGTATGGTCTGAGCACTGACAAGCTGACCTCCTACTTCTGCAAACCGTGAAGCCAGCTCTGCACCTGATGCACAGAACGAGTGCTCAGCTTCGTTGATCGACCCTTGCAAGGCCTGTTCCGAATAGAAGCAATCTTGGAAAATCTCTATATGACCCTGACCACTGTAGTGTAACTCGGTTTCAGGTTGTTACTGAAACTCTAATAGCCTTAGCCATCTTTTTGAAGAGCAACAATTCTAATTCTCAAATCTTTAGAGAGTTCTTTGCCATGAGATGCCATGTTGAACATCCAGTCAGTATAAAAGAATTGTACTTAAAGCACCAATTTTAACTGCTCTAATACAAGATACACAACTTTGTATGGTCCTGTCAAGCAGACAAAAACATAAACATGATGAATAGGACATGTGACTTTGTATGGTTAAACAACATACGTCTGTTATCACTTAGTGTGTACTCACTTTTGCTGCCAGCTATTTTGACAATAATGGCTGTATGTTGAGTTATTTTCAGAGGACAGTAAATCTATACTGCTATACAAGCTGCACATTGACTACTCAAAAATCTTCAAGTTTCATTTCTATAGTATTGTCCCTTGAGAAGATATACTAAAATGGTTGCTGAAATGTGAGGGGTGTACTCACTTTTGTGAGATACTGTATGTCCAGTGTGCACAAAAATCAAATCGTGACCCCAAGAATAGTTTTGTATTGAATCGTAAGGTACCAAAAGATTCCCACCCCTATTAATTACTCACCCTCATTTCATTCCAAACCCGTAAGACCTCAGTTCATCTTCAAAAAACACAGATGTCACATGGATTATTTTAACAATGTTCTTACTACCTTTCTGGGCCTTGAACATGTCAGTTACATTGCTGTATATGCATTGTCCGAAAGCTGTCGGATTTCATCAAAAATATCTTATTTTGTGTTCTGAAGATGAACGAAGGTCTTACATGTTTGGAACGACTTCTAGGTTGACGACTTCTAACTTCTAGGTTGGTCTAAATAACTGCATCCCCTAATCACCTTATAGAACTGTATAACATACAGTTAGGGCAGTTTTGTCTACTTTAAACCCCAAATGTCCATTCTAACCAATCAGCATCCAGAACCAGAACTGCTTGGAACAAAGTACACATGACTGTTAATTTAGGAGCTGTGTGAATCCAGCTTCAGTTAGTGTTGGTATGTTTGTGTGTGAGAATGTTGTGCATTTTTGTCTGTTTGGCTGGCATGGTGGGAGGAACACTGGGGGAGGGGCTTTGTTGCTGGGGATTTTCCCAGCGTAACACACACACAGGCCTGAAATCAAACAGAAGGTCTCAATCTTACAGTCATTCCATCTAGACACCTGCAACCTCATCAAAAACCTGCTGCCATCAATCATAACTTTGCATGTGACAGATTTATGACCAAAAGCAACCTTGTCAGAATCAGATCTTGCACAAATTTGTGACGTTCATGGCCGACACTCACATGTGAAGAATGTGTGAGTGATGCAGCTATTAAAAATAATTTTTCTGGCCATAAAAATCTTCAAACACTCATATAAAGAGGCATTCCTGTACGTTCACATAGCCTCAGATTTATATACACCTAAAAAAAAGAGACAGACATCTCTTTTACGTTTGCTTGTGGCAAAAAATTAACTCGTTTAAAATGAGAGGAGAAATTTATTAAATGTAGCCACAAATTAATAAATCAAAAGAATGAATTCTTAATTTGTGGCCACAGTATTTATTTATTTTTTATTTTTTTGCATGTTAACTAAATGCTAGTTAGCACACAGGCGAATACACACTTGCAGTAGCCTACAGTTTGTACTGTTTCATACAGTGTGTCTTGATGATCTTGCTCTTCAAGACAGAGAAAGCTTTATCTGTGGCTGAATGTTAACTGCGCTCGCTAAAATATTTGAGATCTTTTAAGAGAGTCAGAGGAGGTCAAAGGTTTTTTGGCTCTAGCTTGCTATGGCACGAGTGAGTCACTTTTCAAACGCTGTTCCCAACCGAATCTGAAAACATCCTTAAAATACATCCAGCCGCAAACGAAATATCTGTGTATAATTCGGATGTTAAAAAAATGCAAACAGAAGATTTTATGTAATATTATTTCTTTGCGGTTGTGCTGTTAAGGATCATAATCCAGAATTAAGGCCAAGTTTGGATTGTTTATATTTCTTTCCCATCTGTGTGTTTACAATGAGATCAGCAAAAAAAGAGGAACGAAAGGGATAGAAGATGATTGAGTCTCCTGAACCTTGAACTGGGACGTGAATCAGAGCTAATTCTTGTGGCCAATTTTGTATTTAACATGAAATTGATATTGTCTTCATTTACTAGTTACTAAACTTGCTCTTACTAAGAAATGATTTTTGTATTCTCTTTGTATTTTGTCACTTAAAGGAATAGTTTACCTCAAAAATTTCAATCTCCTGTGAAAAGTCATTTTGTCTGAATCAAAATGGAACATGCACAGATAAAGCACTGTTTACAAGCAAAAAACATTTTTGCCCAAACAGATTTTTGATGTGAGAGGACAACAGAGAATGGATTTTTACAAGAGGAACTGGATTATGAACTGTATTTTAGCTAGAAGTGACCATTTAAAGTTAAAATGCCTTAATGATGGACATTTTAAGTCATGTGGATTATTGTGATGTTTTTATCAGCTGTTTGGACTGTCATTCTGATGGCACCCATTCACCGCAAGGATCCATTGGTGAGCAACAAATTTAAGCATTTTTATAGCAAATTTGCATTTGGTGTCATATGTAACATGCACCTTTTTTAAAGTTTCTCTTTCAAATTCGAGTTATGAATGGCATAGATGTACAGTTGAGATCAAAAGTTTACATACACCTTGCAAAACCTGCAAAATGTTAATTATTTTAGCAAAATAAGAGGGATCATACAATATGCATGTTCATTTTTATTTAGTACTGACCTGTATAAGATATTTCACATATAGTCCACAAGAGAAAATAATAGTTAAAAAATATAAAAATGACCCTGTTCAAAAGTTTACATTCACTTTATTCTTAATACTGTGTTGTTACTTGAATGATCCATAGTTGTTTTTTTTTTTTTTTTTTTTTTTTGTTTAATGATAGTTGTTCATGAGTCCTATGTTTGTCCTGAACAGTTAAACTGCCTGCTGGTCTTCAGAGAAATCCTTCAGGTCCCACAAATTATTTGGTTTTTCAGCATTTTTGTGTATTTGAACCCTTCTAACGGGCAATATTAAAATGATATTTAGCCAACATAAGACAAATGTACACATCTTTATTCTGTTCAAAAGTTTTAATGCATTGTTTTTCCTTCTGGAGCATCAGTGAGTGTTTGAACCTTCTGTAATAGTTGTATATGAGTCATTCAGTTGTCCTCAGGGTGAAAAGATGGATCTCAAAATCATACAGTCATTGTTGGAAAGGGTTCAAATACACAAAAATGCTGAAAAACCAAAGAATTTGTGGCACCTGAGAATTTTTCTGAAGAACAGTGGGCAGTTTAACTGTTCAGGACAAAATAAATAAATAAATAAATAATAAAAAAAACACAGCTGTGTATCATTCAGTTAACAACACAATGTTAAGAATTAAGCATATGTAAACCGTTGAACAGGGTTCTCTTGTGGATTATCTGTAAATGTCTTTTGTGTGAAATATTTTTCTTATTCAGGTCAGTACTAAATAAAAAATAACATGTATTTTGTATGATCCCTCTTATTTTGGTAAAATAATTAACATTTTGCAGATTGTGCAAGGTGTATGTAAACTTTTGACTTTATGTTTAAAGGAATAGTTCACCCAAAAATGAAAATTCTGTCATTAATTACTCGCCCTCATGTCGTTCCAAACAAGACCTTCGTTCATCTTCAGAACACAAATTAAGATATTTCTGATTAAATCCAAAAGCTTTTTGACCCTGCATAAAAAGCAACGATAACTGACAGGTTCAAGGCCCAGAAAGGTAGTAAGAACATCGTTAAAATAGTCCATCAGTGGTTCAACTGTAATTTTATTAAGAAATAGTTGAATCAAGTCACTGTTTTTGTTTTCGCACAGACAGTATCCTCTTAACTTCATAAAATCACGTTTGAACCACTGATGTCACATGGACTATTTTAATGATGTTCTTACTACCTTTCTGGGTCTTGAATGTGTCAGTTGCATTGATGTCTATGCAGAATCAGAAAGCTCTTGGATATAATCAAAAATATCTTAATTTGTGTTCCGAAGATGACGATGTTCAGAATATTTCTAATAGGAAATGGCATACAAGTTGAGAGAATTTACTATCATAATTAAAAATTAATTATTGCACTAAATATTTGTGTCTGTTTTTTCTGTGCTTATAGTGTTGCATTATTAGCTTAGCAACATGTTACCTATTGGAATCAGTTGTGACTGAGTCAACTTTCCCTTGTGCTACTTCTATTCTGAAACACAAATGAATTTGGACACATTGTCTGTAAAGTAGTAAAGCAACTAATGTGTTATTATTTTGGACAGGTTGTGAGGAGGGTGTATTCTTTGGGGTGACCACCTCCCTGTAATGTGGAAAAGATTCCTGTGACACTGCAGCATTGTATATGCTGAGGAAGCACAGTTCAGGTTAGGCTACGGAAAACACCCTATTTGTCAGAGCTCGTTTGGTTTGAGAGGAGACGCGCACTCGCTCGGAACAAAGTCACCAATCCGGCCGGAAGAACACAACAATAACATGTTGTTTGATGAGAGCAAATCAATGAATAATCCAGAGGTCCAACAGAAGCATCTTCATCACAGCAGAGATTATGACAATTGGCCCATTCAAAATGTTCTGCAGCAAAAGGTCCAATGCAGAGGAGTGACCATTTGTCATAACTCATTACTTCATCGTGCTATCAGTGAATAGTATGAGTTATTATTTGATCGCTCTCATTCTCTGTGTCTTTTTTCATTTTTGTTCTCTCATGATAGAGCTGTCTTTCTACTGCGGTGTCTGTGGTTTTGCTTTGTTAAATCTACAAAACATTTAAGAAATGATAACTTTGAAAATGATTGAATTCAAAGTAATTACGCTACCAGTCAAAAGTTTTTGAACGGTAAGATTTGATAAGTCTTTTAAATAAGTCCATTCTGCTCACTCAGCCTGTATTTATTTGATCCAAAATACAGAAAAAGTACAATTCTGCAATTATTTATAATTTTTACTATTTAAAATAACTTTTTTCTATATGAATATATTTTGAAATGTAATTTATTCCTGTGATCGAAGCTAAATTTTCAGAATCATTACTCCAGTCTTCAGTGTCACATGATCTTTTAAATATCATTATAATATGCTGATTTGCTGTTCAAGAAACATTTATTATTATTGTTGTTGTTATTATTATCAATATACCAAAAAAAAAAAAAAATGACTCCAAGCTTTTGAATGGTATAGTGTATAATGTTACAAAAGCTTTTTATTTCAGATAAATGATCTTTAGATATTTCTATTCATCAAAAAATCCCGGAAAAAAAGTGTTTTAATTATTGATAATAATAATAAAAATGTTTCTTGAACAGTAAATCAGCATTTCTAAAGGATCACGTGACACTGAAGACTGGAGTAATGATGCTGAAAATTTAGCTTGGATCACAGGAATAAATTACATTTTAAAATATATCCATATAGAAAACAGTTATTTTAAATAGTAAAAATATTTCAGAATTTTACTGTTTTTGCTGTACTTTGGATCTTCTTTAAAAAATACTCAAAAATCTTACTGTTCAAAAATCTTTGACTGGTAGTGTATATACATTACTGTTCAAACGTTTGGGGTAAGTAAAATTTTAAATAAATTAATACTATTATTCAGATACTTTGATAGATTTTCACACTGTTAGAAATAAGACTTCACTAGGTACATCAAATAATCCCAAAAAGAAAATTTGTGTAAAAAATGTATAATGGTTTCCAAAAAAAACAAAATAATAATAATAATAATAATAATAATAATAATAATAATAATAATTAATTAATTAATTAAGCAACACAACTATTTTTAACATTGGTAATCATATTAAATGTTTCTTGAGTGGAAAATCAGTATATTTATGAAGGATCATGTGACTCTGAAGACTGGAGTGATGATGCTGAAATCTCAGCTTTACATAAAAGGAATAAATTACACTTAAAAAAAAAAAAAATATATATATATATATATATATATATATATATATATATAAAAGAGAAAAAAAAATGTTATTTGTAATATTTTTTTTACAGTATCACTGTTAAAAAAAAAGTAACATACCGATAAGTTACTTTTCTAGGATTTTAAACAACTTCTGTTTCAGAAGAAGCTATAGTTTGTAAAAATAAGTATTAGTATTAATTGCTTTAAATGATTGTGAATTAAAAATATTAATTTGACTAATATTCACTGTAAAAATTAAATGACATCTAGTATAACATTTAAGTTAAAAGTAGCCTATTTCTGGTTTGGTGTTGCTGAAGGGTCACTGGAGCTTTGGTGCCCAAGCAACATTGCTCAAAAAAAGTTGCCCGATAAAATTGCTCAAAAAGTTGCCCTGTGTATCATCAGCCTAGTGATGAGGCTGTGGGGAAACATTGATCTAGACTTCTGTGCACTTTGTTCACTGGACTAGATAGAGTCCTGCACTGCGTTTCTAATTGATCTGCCACACTCTCACAGTGAGTGAACACACCCATGAGTCTCAACAGCTGGCTTTGTGCTGTAATGGCTCTGCGGTTCTGAACAATAGTGTTCCTCTCCGGTCTTTATCCGGTTTATTGAGCCCTGCTGTTGCTCGTGTACAGCATCCTGTCCAGAAGAAAAGATGGTTATGACATCACAGCAAGACAGAGCTCCAATCACAGTTATTACAATGCTAAATCATTATAGCATAATGGCAAACATTTTAGCTTTTTATGCAAATCGACCTTGGGGACACCAAGGCAAAAATCACTTTTACTGTGGTGCATGTGGTAACTAATTTTTCATCATGTGTGATAAACCTCATATTGTTCCACCTGTGTAAGATTCTTTAATGTGAAAAACAAGAGAAGAGCACTGGAGGTGGTCTCTTGCGTTTTGTAGAAATAAAAAAAAACACTGTAGCAGCTGCATATCAACACACTTAAAGGGGTCATCGGATGTAAAACTAACTTTTACATGTTGTTTGTGCCACCCAGTGGTATTTTTATAGTCTTTAAAAGTAATAACCCCTTTTCAAGGTCATTCTCAGCTTCTTGTCATTGTGACGAAACACAGTTGATTGACATGAGCGCCTTACCTTAGACCCGCCCTCACCGAGCTGAAACAGTGTGACTCAGGTGCAGAGGAAGACTCTAATTGAGCGATTGAGGTGTTTCTGTTGTTGAATGTAATAATGAACACAGCAGTCATCATTTACTCATGACATCTGAGCCGCTTAAGAGGCAGAGAACAACATTACTTTAGTTTTTAAAAGGAAAGTGCGATCCCAATCTGCATATGCCTCTATGTTTGTGTGAATCATTCATGATGCAGCTTCACCCACAGCAGAAGTGAGTGTAAGGGTTTTTATGCATCTTTGCAAATGGCTTTTCTTAATAATGTGCTAGTTGGCAAGTTTCGCCAATAAACGCGGCTAAACACAGCTAAATGTGGCTAAACGTGGCTAAAGTAAACATTACAGCTCATAATCCCTCAGTAGAGAGGGGCGGGGCGAGCAGAGCTCATTTGCATTTAAAGGGCCCCTGCAATAAAATGAGTTGATATTTTGCAGAGCTGATTTTGACAAGGTAAAAAGGTGGTTTTTACACTACTATTGAGAATTTTTAACTATAGTATATTAGAGACTTTTCATTAGGACCCTGAAGAATCATATGAACTTGAAAATGCGCATCCGATGACCCCTTTAATAAAATAGTTAACCAAAAAAAAAAAACATTTTCTGACAAGTTACTCAGGCTCGAAGCCGTTCAAGATGTGGATTAGTTTGTTTCTTCATCAGAACAGATTTGGAGAAATTTAGCATTACATCACTTGTTCACTGCAGTGAATGGGTGCTGTCAGAATGAGAGTCCAAACAGCTGATAAAGACATCACAATACTCCACAAGTAATCCACACAACTCCAATCCATCAATTAACATATTGTGAAGTGAAAAGGTGTGTGTTTATAAGAAAAAAATCTATCATTAGGGCATTTTAACTGTAAACCATCACTTCTGACCAAAAATACCAGTCAAAACCAATCCATAATAATGCTTCTTCCAGTTTAAAAGTCCATTCCGTGTTGGAATGTCCATCTGTTCTCTCTCATGAAAATCAACATATTTGTTTAGAAGTGTTTTGGTTTGTAATCTTGATTAGTGCGAATTTCTCTCCTGATTCAGACGAGGTAGCTTTTTATGCTGGAGAAAGCAGTATTATGAATAGAGGACTTATTTTTAGCTGAAAACACCAGTTTAAAGGTAAAAACATCTTCATGATGCATTTGTTTATAAGAAACAGACTGATTTTCACTTCACAAGATGTCAAATTATAGACTCTTGTGAGTCTTGTGGATTATTGTGATGTTTTTAGCAGCTGTTTGGACTCATTCTGACGGCACCCATTCGCTGCAGAGGATCCATTGGTGATGCAAATGCAAATGATGCATTTCAAAATTTCTCAAAATCTGTTCCATTAAAGAAACAAACTCATCTACAGTCCAAAGTCAAAAAGTCAAAGGTTTACATACACCTTGCAGAATCTGCAAAATGTTAATTGTTTTACCAAAATAAAAAGATCATACAAAAAGCATGTTATTTTTTTATTTAGTACTGACCTTAATAAGATATTTCACATAAAATACATTTACATATAGTCTAAAAGGGAAAATATATAAAACTAGAATTTATAAAAACTAATTATTAAACACAGTTTACATACACTTTTTTAGTAATAGCTGTTCATGAGTTCCTTGTTTGTCCTGAACAGTTAAACTGCCTGCTGTTCTTCAGAAAAATGCTTCAAATTCATTGTTTTTTCAGCATTTTTGTGTATTTGAACCCTTTCCAACAATGACTGTTTGATTTTAAGATCCATCTTTTCACACCGAGGACAACTGAGGGACTCATATGCAACTATTACAGAAGGTTCAAACACTCCAGAAGGAAACACAATGCATTAAGAGCTGGGGGTGAAAACTTTTGAACAGAATGAAAATGTGTACATTTTTCTTATTTTGCCTAAATATTTTTTTTATTTATTTAGTACTGCCCTTCAGAAGCTACAAAAGACACTTATATGTTTCCCAGAAGACAAAAAATAAGTTAAAGTTTTAATGCATTGTTTTCCTTCTGGAGTCCCTCGGTTGTCCTGTCTCGTCAGTGTGAAAAGATGGATCTCAAAATCATACAGTCATTGTTGGAAAGGGTTCAAATACACAAAAGTGTTGAAAAGCCAATTGTTCAGGACAAACAAGGGACTTATGAACAACTATCACTAAACAAAAAAGTTCCAAACGTCTTTCTGACAGAAAAATTCTGTTTTAAAGAACGGCATGTACAGAGAGACAGAAGGAGAAGTACATAATCATGAACAGACTTGAACAAATGGGTGCATATTACAGATGAAAGAAACCAAGGAATAGTGCAATATCAAAAGGATGAAAGGATGAGAGGGGGGCAGGGAGGAGGTGGAGAAGAAGAGAGGAAGTGGGAGACAAAGAAGTGGAAGGAGAAAGAGGGAGTGTGGGAGTTACAGCGTGAGATGAATGGAGAATAAAAAGATGAACGTTGCACAACTCTGTGAATAAAGAGGAGAAGAGAATGGGAGCACAGATAGAAATGAGAAATTGGATTAGTTGTGAGAGATTGTCCGGCCAGCCTTGTTCACATTCGACCTCTTGACCTGTCCTTTTCCTAATAAGACAGATCATATCTGCTCACACACGCGTGTCAGTGATAATTCTCTGTGCCAGTGCTCATCGCGTTGTGATCTGGCCACAGAGCTCTTTTGTTTGAGGCCTTTGGCAGCTGCCCACACATTTTTCTAGTAGACTCTGCTCATAAATGTGGTTTATTAACATGCTTTAAGTGCAAGTGTTTTTACATACACAGTACAATAAAACACAATCTGAGTGCTGTTGATAAAAGTGCTATTTTGGTTTTTAAAGGTATTAAATCTGTACAATTTATAGACGTTTGTTCTCCTGTTTTACTTCTGCATTATTTCACAACATCCACAACCAAAGTCGAAAATTTAGACAATATGGGATTGCATTTTTAAAACGATTTTAAAGGCCTCAGATACTGTCTGAACATTTTCTCGTCTCTTCTTAAACATAGACCTAGAAGGATTCGCTCATTTCCAGAATTAAATTTCCTGATCATTTACTCACCCGTATGTCATCCAAGATGTTCATGTCTTTCTTTCTTCAGTCGAAAAGAAATGAACATTTCAGGATTTGCCTCCATATAGTGGACTTCAATTGGGATCAACGGGTTGAAGGTCCAAATTGCAGTTTCAATGCAGCTTCAAAGGGCTCAACATGATCCCAGCTGAAAAAATAAGGGTCTTATTACAAATTGATTACATTTCTATTGCCCAAATGGTTCTTTACAGTGTAAGAAGGAATATTAAAATATTCTTTATGTGAGACCCTGCCGAAAATCATTAGGATATTAAGTAAAGATCATGTTCCGTGAAGATATTTTGTACTTTAACTTTATCTGGACAACTTTAAAGGTTATTTTCTCAATATTTAGATTTTTTTTGCAGCCTCAGATTCCAGATTTCAAATTTTGTATCTCGGCCAACTATTATCCTATCCTAACAAACCATACATCAATGGAAGGCTTATTTATTCAGCTTTCAAATGCTGCATAAATATCAATTTCAACAAGTGGACCCTTATGACAGGTTTTGTGGTCCAGGGTCAGATATTAAGAAAAAATGACCTGATTGAACCTGATTTTAATATACATTTAAAATCGTTTGTCTTTATACTACACTCTATAATAAAGATCTTTCTCATTTTTTTAATGCATGAAGATTTGCATTAATTTTTTTTATGTAACAGAGCTATTCCTGTCACCTTCATTTTAGGCTACCGACCTCTTGGTTTCATAACTTAGACAGCCATTGTGCAAATCTGAAAGGTCGTAAGATTTAAAATAGCTTTGAAGAGTTTTGGTATTTAGACACACCTTTTAATTCCATTACCTTGGGCAATGCTGTGAAAACATTTAAAAGAGCCCTGGCCAAAGAGAATATGTCAGCCACAATCCCATTCATTCTATGCTAATGAAACATTAACTTTTTTTTTTTTATTCTTTATGCAAGGTTTGACCTTTTTTCCCCAAAGATGCGAAACTGAAATCATTCTAATATGCTGATTTGCTGTTTTCAAGAAACGTTTATTCAGAGATCAGCATTTATTGGAAATAAAACGCTTTTTTAACATTATACACTAAACCATTCAAAAGCTTGAAGTCAGTAGGCCCTATATATATTTTCTATTCATCAAAAGAACCTGAAACAATTTTTTCAAAATAATAAAAATAATAATAAATGTATTTTGAGCAGCAAATCAGAATATTAGAATGATTTCTGAAGGATCATCTGACTGGAGTAATGATGCTTAAAATTCAGCTTTGAAATCACAGGAATAAATTACATTATAATATAAATTTAAATAAAAAAAAAAAACAGTTATTTTAAATAGTAAAAATATTTCACAATACTACTGTTTTCGCCTTAGATCAAATAATACAGGTTTGGTGAGCAGAAGAGACTTCTTTAAAAAACATAAAAAAAATCTTACTGTTTAAAAACTTTTGACTGGAAGTGTACATCATTCATATTTTCATTCTGGGTTGAACTATTCCTTTAAAGCTCATTCTAACATGCAATAAGTAATTGTCACTGATGACAAAAAAGCATTGGATGAAAAAATTTAGACTACGTTTTCATATACTTGCATACATAGTGCATATTAAATAGCTGAACGCTTACAGGAAAAAGCATCATGAACATTTTAAAATAAATATCCATTTGTGTTACACTTTAGAAACAAAGCCAAATCAACCACATGTGGGTAAGTGAATAATACTAAATTTCATTCTACATGATATTTTCAGATTAATAGAAAACTATAATGTTCTATTAATTCCAAAGTGGATGCACATCTAAAATTGTGTTGCAGGCATCCACGACTTCAGCACCTCCTCACCCACCTCCCATCCTCTCTAGCTCTTTCTCACTGAGTTCAGCCCTGCCTTTAAGGGGAGGGTAAGATAAGAGTCCACATACAGACCCCTGAAATCCTCCTCAGAGCCACAGTCCCATAATCAACAGAGGACAGACGGCTCGCGCGGGGCCGTGCACGCGCTGGACACTGATAAGAAAACAGCAAGAGTTTTATTTAGGCTAGCTTACATTAATGTCGCTTTTACTGCAAACAATGCGAAGACGAAGGGACCCTTGCGTACTGCACATGGACCATCTTAAATTGGAAAGACATTTTAATATATAACAATTTCTGTGACTTTATCAACGGTGATGTGGAGTTAATAATAATAAGTGAGGAGTTTATACCAAAACAAAGGTCGATTTACTTCTTAAATATATATATATTTTAAGTCCAGTTTGACTTTTAAGACATTTTATGTAATCTGAATTACTTTTTTACGTTTCCATGCTTCAGCAGGTATTTTAGATTTCCGTTCTCTCAGATAATATTATAAGAGACGTCTTTATTGGACTGAAGCATGTAAATGAATGATTTAAATAACCGCCATCTGAGGAATTCGGGATTTCGGTGCTTCGCCTGGAAACAAACCTCTTCGCTTTAATCCGCAAACTGCCTTTCAAAGGACTTCAAATGGGCCACTTGCTCCTCAGAAGAGAGACTCATTCTGCCGTGGAGGGCAATTTGAATGTTTGCGCACTGAGAGGAATGTCGAGCCTGCAGATCCGCTGAGGGACTCAAACTGCTGCTTAATTAACCCGATATTTGCTCACGGAGTCGGAGCCCAGTTGCTGAGCGTCTGGTGCGCGTCTCTCTAAATGCGCGCTGTCCCGTGGAGCCCCGCAGCGGCACGGCAGCAAGATGAGATCGCGGATCCCGCTTCTTCTCGCGGTACTTGCGGCGGCGTGTCTGCGGTTTGGCAGTGCGGAGGTAAGAGCGACTCAATATGCGTTAATCAATCTCAACTTCCCAGAGTTAATTGGTTCCTGTTGCATTCTTATAGGCTAGGCTATTTGTTTTTCATTAAGAATTCATTTATCAGAGTTATTTATAGAGTGGATAATATACCACAGTAGCCTATAATTAACCTGTCGTTTATTTACTCACCCTCATGGTTTTCCAAACATTTTTTGTTCTCTATAAAAGTTGATTGTCTAGTGACCACATCTGTCAAGCCCCCCAAAAAGACAAAAGCTTGTAAAAGTGGTCCATATTCATGTGGTAGGCCTATATTCGTTTGAAACCACATGATAGATTTGTTTGGAAACGAGCCAGAATACTTTTTGAAGAACATCTTCACAAATCTTAACATCACATTTACAAATTTGTGACCCTGGACAGCAAAACCAGTCATAAGGGTCAATTTGAAATTGAAAATTATGTATCACCCATATTAAAGCTAAATAAATAAGCTTTCCATTGATGTATTGTTTGTTACAATATTTGGCCGAGATAGATCTGGAAAATGAGGGTGCAACAAAATCAAAATAGAGAAAATCGCAGTTAAAGTTTAAATTTAAAGTCCAATTGAAGTTCTTAGCAATGCATATTACTAATCAATAATTTGGTTTTAATATATTTACGGTAGGGAATTACAAAATATCTTCATGGAACATGATCTTTATTTACTATCCTAATGATTTTCTTTATTGGCATAAAAGAAAAATCGATAATTGATCCATACAATGTACTTTTTTGTGGTCCAGAGTCACATTTCACGTTTTTGGCGAGTCACGTTTTATTGGAATACATACCAGAATCAATGACAGTCTGCATAAAAGTTATGAAACTGGACAAAATTTGCCTTCATGCTTTAAATTAAATGATGAAAATTCATTTTCATTCATGATTTCACATTTTCAAACTGTTTTGATGGATCGACCAATGGGAATTGACTATGTCAGTGACGACAAACCTGACTTGACATGTCACCGATTTATTTTAATTTTTAAACAAAAAGCAAATTAGATTTCAGAGCTCAAATGGCATATATTTTTAAAGAAATAACTTAAATTTCAATCTGAATGTCTGACTTTTATGAAGATTTTTTTTTAAGTTTGACAGATGTCCTAAATGGAAAAGAGCTGCATTAACATTCTATAAAATATTTCATTTTGTGTTCCATGGAAGAAATGATTTGAAATTATACATTTGTTTTCATTTTGGGTAAACAGCATACAGCATGGAACCTTTATTTTTAAGTGTATATGCACGTGCATTTGTATACAGGATGGATTTTTCTTCCCACTGCTTCAAAGCTTCTTTGAATATTGTTGATGCCACATGAACTTGCGCTGTAATCTTGCGGTATAACCACTGGCATCCCACAACATCATAAATCACCCATGGGGAATCATATGAAGGGTGATTCTTTTAAACAAATCTGTGAACTGATGCCTAAAGGCTCCAGGGACTGACTGGTTCACTAAGGATTGTTGACAATTAGCACACGAAAGCTGCAGGTTCTAATGCATTTGCCCTTCCTTTGACCACCACAGTTGTGTTGCATGAGGCGCTTAATCAAAATATGACATTTCTGTGACCCCCATCCCCCTAAAACCTAGCAGTGATAGAAAGAGACATATCATAATTGGTATCTAGGTAATTGAAGACATGACATTTCCAAAACACGTGCCTTTTCCAGTTTAAATTGTAATGTTTAAAACGTAATTCCTTGTTCGAAAGGAAATGCGAGATCAAAAGCTGTGATTATGATCCCTCTCAGCGTTATGGTGCGCTTTTTGGAAGTTCCCTATCATGTAAAAACATAATTTTTCATCTCCTTATGATGTGTGATTTAGATGGAAAAGTCCCGCTAGGTACAAAATAGACAAGTAATGATTATATGCTTTCATTTACAGATAAAAATTAAAACCATGCAGTGTTATTTTTTGCAGCTACACTAACTGATGGCTGATGGTGCATATTTGCATGTGTTAGTAGATGATATGGGCATGTGTGTGAGAGAGCATTGTCAGCAGATGTGTAATTATGTATCATTACTCCCCAACATGGGCTGTGCATTCCACCACTCCTCCACAATCCCAGAATGCTCTAGGCCTGTCCTTCACTCTCTGATGGTATTAGGAGCAGGGTTCAGGGGTTGTGTGGTTCAGCACTGGTGATCAACCGAGACGCACACCACCCTCCCATTGGTTTGTTTGGATAAGGCAACCTGCAAGTGTCAGTATAGCTTAATTTGCACATTTTTGCGATTTTCTGATTTTTGCATTTTATTTAAAAATATTATATATTTTAATATTTTTTTAATATAATTTACAGTAGAATTTATTTATTTATTTGTTAATTTATAAAATTTGCAACTTGGATTTTTTTGTAGAGAATCAGTTTTCTGCTTTAAAATAATGTACCATCTGCACTATACCTAAACCTACCCAAAAGTATGAACAAAAGCAAATGTGACGTAAAAAATGCAGGTGCAAACATGCCGTTTTACCTTGTTTTTCAACCTTGATTTGCAAATTTTTGCAATATTTTGGTCTTTTTATTTTATAATATATATATATATATATATATATATATATATATATATATATATATATATGTGTGTGTGTGTGTGTGTGTGTGTGTGTGTGTGTGTGTGTGTTTAATATTTAAAATAATATACAATATCATTTTATTTTTTATTATTACATTTTGAATTTTTTTGAGAGAATCAGTTGAGACTGATTAGATCAGAAATGAGATCAAATGAAAAAAAAAAATTCTGCTTTAATGTGACTCTTTAATCTTATGTCTTTCCTTTCCGAAGAGATATCAATAATGTCTCAGCCTGTGCTTAGATTTGCTAAATCACCAAATGAAAGTCTGAAAATCAAAATCAGAAGTTTATGAAGATCCATAAAGTCTCTTGAGCTTTGAAATAGCAACCTCTGAGCAATACAGATTTCCTCTGATTCTATTCTATTCTATTCTATTCTATTCTATTCTATTCTATTCTATTCTATTCTATTCTGTTCTATTCTATTCTATTCTATTATATTATATTATATTATATTATATTATATTCTGTGTGGTCTTTGTGTATGCCATCTGGTGTCTGTGTGTGTATTGTGGTTGTTTGTATAAGTGTGATGCTATATATTTACATTGGGTAAAGCAATTTAGAGTGTGTATGTGATATATGATAAATATTTATGAATCATATACATGTTAATTAGAGTGTGCTAGTATGTGTGTCCAAGCCTACACTACAATTTTAATGTTGGAAAACAAATGAATCAAAATTCACAGTAAATACATTCACATGGTTACAAAAGTTTTGTTTCAAATGCATGGTGAGTTAGAAAAAAAATATTGTAAGAATTGTTTCTTGAGCAGCAAATCAGCATAGAAGACTAATTTCTGAAGGATCATGTGACACTGAAGACTGAAGTAATGATGCTGAAAAATCAGTTTTGGATCACAGAAATAAATTACATTTCAAAATATAGTTAAATAGAAAACATTTTAAATTGTGTTAATATTTTACAATATTACTGTTTTTACTGTAATTTTGATCACATAAATGTAAGACAAGAAATCAAGAAATCATGTTGACAACATTTCATCAATGTTCAAACAACATTTATCTGCTTATAAACATCATGGTGCACTCTAGATCCGAATTGAATTGTGCATGGATGATAGAGAGCTTGAGAATGTGACAGCGAAATTAAAAATGGAAAATTGATGATTCATGAGATTTATGTATTTGGACAAAACAAGGCCACTATGCTTCTCAAAGCTCCCAAGAGAGTACGATATGCTGGTGATTCACCCTGAATTTTTTCTGTTCGATTAGAAGTGCATACCGCAAGAGGTGTGGCGAATTTAGGATGTTTCTTAACTTTTGGCACGCTTGAATTCCTGCATTTGTTTGGCCCATGCAAAACCGTCTGAATCACCAGCCAGTAATGTGACGGATTTCCCTTATCGCGCCGATTACTGAAATACTCCATCCTTCCGGCAGCCTCCCTCATCCATCTCTCTCTTTCTCCTCTTCAAGCTCACCTTTTCTCCATCTCTCCATCCCCCACTTCCTCTCTGCCCTCTTTCCTGTGTCCTGCATAAATGCTGCCAGATGAGATGGAGGAGACGAGGGTCAGTGGCCTCTGTCTGGACATGCTGTATGAACAGGGCTATTGTGTCCCCAAGACCTGCATTGACACCCTGAGACAAACCAGCATCCATAGTGCTCTGTCTCACTGTCACACACTCAAACACACAGCAACACATACACATTATTTTATGTATGCGCTCTTTGGAATTCTTGATTCAGATTGGTCATTCAGAACTCAAATGTTACACTGTAAAAAATGTTAACAGGTAACAGTAACTTTGCGAACTATAAGGGGAAAAAACATCTCATGATGAAAACAGACAGTCAAGCCTGAAATTATTCATACCCCTGGCAAATTCTGACTTAAAGTTACTTTTATTCAACCAGCAAGTTTTTTTTTTTGACCGGAAATGACACAGGCTTGTCCAAAAAGATAAGAAGACGATGTACAAGAGGCATCATTGTGGAAAAAATATGACTCAGTTTTTATTTACATTTGAACAAAAAGTGGCTTGTTCAAAATTTTTCATACCCTTTGCAAACTGTCACAGTTTATGGGAAAATCCAAAGTTCTATACCATTCCAAATAGTCCACGCTGTTCTAAAGCATTCTAATTACCCTGATTCATTGGGAAAATACAAGACGTTCCGCACTGTGAAAAATCTCAGGGGACGTGGTCGGAAGCCAAAAGTGACACCTGTGCTGGCCAGGAGGATAGTGAGAGAGGTAAAAAAGAATCCAAGGATCACCACCAAGGCCAACCTGTTGAATCTGGGCTCTGCTGGTGGCAACATCTCAAGGCAGACAGTCCAAAAGCCCACTTGGCATTTGCAAATGCTCATGTGGACAAAGAAGAAGACTTCTGGTCTTCTGTTTTATAGTCAGATGAAACAAAAATTGAAATGTTTGGCCACTATGATGTAGCCTTCATTTGGCGTAAAAAAGGAGAAGCCTTCAACCCTAAGAACACCATCCCCACTGTCAGACATGGTGGTGGGAACCTAATGTTGGTAGACCAGGGAACCTAATCACAGTAAACGGCACCATGAAAAAGGAGCAATATTTCAAAATTCTCAAATGGTGAAGAAATAGATAGCAGACAAAACATTAGTGGCCCAGCCAGAGTCCTGGCTTAAATTCAATTGAGGATCTGTGGAGGGAGCTAAAGATCAGGGTGATGGCAAGGAAACCCTCCAACCTGAAAGAGTTGGAGCTCATCGCTAAAGATGAATGGGCAAAAATACCAGTGGAGACATGTAAAAAGCTGGTCAGCAGTTATAGGAAGCGTTTGATTGCTTTAATAGCCAAAAAAAAGACTTTTTTATTGATTATTGAGAAGGGTATAAATAATTTGGACATGCCACTTTTTGTTCAAATGTAAAAAAAGATTAGTAATATTATTTTCCACAATGATGCCTGTTGTACATCATTTTATTATCTTTTGGGAGACGCCTGAGTTAATTGAGTTGAGTTAATTTCTTGGAGTCTTGAGCAGCTGATGGCACTTTTTTTTTTTTTTTTACATACATTGCTGTTCAAAAACACAGAAAAAAACGGTAGTATTTGAAAATAATATTACAATTTAAAATAACAGTTTTCTAATTGAACATACAGGGGTTGGACAAAAAAACTGAAACACCTGGTTTTAGACCACAGTTAGTATGGTGTTGGGCCTCCTTTTTTTGGCCAATAGAGCATTTCGTCTTTGGAATTGTCATTTACAAGTCCTGCACAGTTGCCAAAGGCATTTTGAGCCATTCTCCTCTTGCAGATCAGGGGTCAGGTCACTACATGATACTGGTGTAGGAAAATGTTATCTGACTCGCTCCTCCAAAACACCCCAAAGTGGCACAATAATATTCAGATCTGGTGACTATGCATGCCATGGGAGATGTCCAACTTCACTTTTCTTGTTCATAAGACCACTCTGTGGGGTTGGACAATGAAACTGAAACACTGGCCAATATAATGTTGGAGGTTTCATGGCTATATTTTTGCAGCCTGGTGGCCAATCTTCACTGACTGCACATTCCACCAGTAAGAACAGGTGTGAACGTTGACTATGTGCACCCAATGGTTCAGACATTGTACTCTGAAGGTGGTACCATGTATCAGGATGATAATGCACCAGTACACACAGCAAGACAGGTGACAGAGTGGTCTGATGAACAAGAAAAGTGAAGTTGGACATCTCCCATGGCATGCATAGTCACCAGATCTGAATATTATTGTGCCACTTTGGGGTGTTTTGGAGGAGCGAGTCAGATAACATTTTCCTACACCAGTATCATGTAGTGACCTGACCCCTGATCTGCAAGAGGAGAATGGCTCAAAATGCCTTTGGCAACTGTGCAGGACTTGTATATGACAATTCCAAAGACGAAATGCTCTATTGGCCAAAAAAAGGAGGCCCAACACCATACTAACTGTGGTCTAAAACCAGGTGTTTCAGTTTTTTTGTCCAACCCCTGTATTTTAAAATGTCTTTTTTTTGTGATGCAAAGCTGAATTTTCAGCATCATTACTCCAGCCTTCAGTGTCACATGATCCTTCAGAAATCATTCTGATATGATGAGATGATGCTCAAGAAGATTTCTTATTATCATCAGTGTTTTGTTCTGGTTTGTTTTTTTGTGGAAACTGTGATACTTTTTTTCAGGATTCTTTGATTAATAGAAACATGCATTTCATTATTCTGAATATTTCTAATATATTATGTTTCCTCTTTCTAGGCTGATCCTCTCCCAGCCGCAGTGGTTGAATTGGTGAAGGGTGGATCTGTATCTTCAATTCAGGACCTGCAGTTTTTGCTGTTCTCTGAATCTATTGGTAAATCTCTTTTCGTCTCATCCCAGAGATACGCATCTCTCATGCATCATTCATTCTTCTTTTTCAAGAAGTGACAAAAAATGCCCCACGTATTTGAAGTTTGATGAAAATTCCTCTGTTTCTCTTTCTAACTAAATTTGATATTCTATTCTAGGCCAAATTTATGGGTTTAGTCACTCTGTAGACCAGGGGTGCCCAAGCTCCATCCTGGAGGGCCGGTTTCCTGCAGAGTTTAGCTCCATCTTGCCTAAACACACCTTCTGGGAAATTTCCAGTATTTCTATAAGAGCTTGATTAGCTGGTTCAGGGCTGTTTAATTGGGGTTAGAGCTAAACTCTGCTGGTCACCGGCCCTCCAGGACCAAGTTTGGGCACCCCTGGTCTATAGTGACCTGTAAGTATCAAATAAGTGTATTTGGTGTTTAAAGGTGCAAGCTATGTAATGTGTTGGTAATTTGACACTTTTTTTTATTAAGTTTTAAAATGCCTCTGACATTCCTGGAGGCAAATATTACTCTTTGATTAATATGTTAATTAGGACTCTGGGCTACAGCCCTCCTGTACCGTACTTAATATAGATTGCCTCCTTAATACTTTTTTACAAAACAACATTTTGACCTTGATCTATGTATGCTGTCCTTGTTTATATTTAAAGCTTGTATAGCAGCAGACTATAACTCTTAACTCTTCTGTAAACTCGTATCTGGAGTAACTAAGTGAAAAAGCCTTTAGAAAATCATTGAAACCTTAATCAAAGCATGGTGTGATGTGCCAGTCTTTCTTCTACTGTTACTTTCATCCCTAAAAAAACTGAAAAAAGTTGCTATTTCCTACAAGGGTCTGCATTTCATGCATTTTCAACACGAATTCACTACCTGATGGTTCAAAGTTGCTGTCATTTTGTTCTCCAGAGGTTGAGCCAGACAGTCAACATGACAATGACACCAGCAACCGTCTGCCACGCAGTCTTTTGGGTTAGTCCGACTTCTCTTTTCTTGCTTGTTGCAGTATTGTGTTTTATTCTCCTTAATGTCAGCATTATTTGTTAATTATGTATTTTCAGTGGTAAAATGCTTTATAAAAACTAATCCTAAGTAGCACAGGTGTATTTGTAGCAATAGCCAAAATACACTGTATGGGTCAAAATTATCGATTTTTCTTTTATGCCAAAAAATCATTAGGATAATGAGTAAAGGTCATATTCCATGAAGATATTTTGTAAATTTTCCATAAATATTTTAACTATTATTTTGATTTATTGTGTCAGCATATGCTTCAGCTTCCAGATAATGCTTATAACAAAAACAATCCAAAGTCAGCAAATCTGGCTTTTTGAGCTGAGTCAGATCATCATTATTCCCAGACACAATGATCATGATGGATTGCTGAACAAGCACTTTCTGGAATAAGACTTTTTCAGTACATCTGTTTTGAGAGATTGAGAGCGAAAGATGGAGAGAGACAGGGAGGAATAAACTAGAAATTACCCAGTTTAACCCAGAATATATTTGGTGGCATTTATTGTATACTGACTTTTTCCCCCCTACAAACTGGATTTTGTTGCATTTATTTATTAATGTACTGGTTGAGTGATTTACATTTGATATTATTTTAATAAATCACATAAAAACATTCAATAGTACAGTTATTGGTAAACCATGTTTTCAAATTTAAAAAGAAAATAAGAGGAAAACAATTTATGACCCTGGACCACAAAACCATAAGGGTCATAAGGCCCAAGTTTTATAAATTATGATTTATACATCACATGAAAGCTGAATAAATAACCTTTCCATTGATGTATGGTTTGTCAACTATTTGAAAATCTGGAAACCTGCAAAAATATTGAGAAAATTGCTGTTTGTTGTTCAAATGAAGTTTTTAGCAATGGATATTACTAATCATAAACTAAGTTTTGATATATTTACGGTAGAAAAATTATCTTCATGGAACATGATGTTTACTTAATATCCCAATGATTTATGGCATAAATGAAAAAAATAATAATAATAATTTTGACCCATACAATGAATTTTTGGCTATTGCTACAAATACGCCTGTGCTACTTATGACTGGTTTTGTGGTTTTGTTTGTTTATTTATTTTCACAAGTTATTTTTGGTTTGTTTTTAAAAAAGTCATTATTATATTATTATTACATTTGTTTTAGAAAAGTAATTACTACATTATTACAATACCCCAGTTTTATGTAGTTACGAGCTGTATGGGAAGCCAAATGATTAGCTACCACCCAGCAAACACTTGTCAACTGCCCACAACACCTTAAAGGGTACCCTAAGACTTGTATGGCTTAATATAACATAAATGATGTCTCTTACTGAAATATGTAGTAGAAAACCCATGAAAGACTAAGGTTATTTGAAAAATCCACATCGGTTGACACATGTTTTGGACTATGGGAGGCGTCATTATTTTGATGACGTTAAATGGTTGCACTCAGTGAGCTACTGGTGCTAGCTGTTGCTATTTTCACCACAACACAACTCAGAAAATAAAACACTGACACGATGCCCACAGCTAAGAAAGAGCTTACATGTGGCGATGGATGTAAGTGTTGGTTTAAGTGAAATGCTGTACCATCGATTTTTCCCCACAATGAGTCTAAACGCCAACTAAACGGCATCTAGCATTTCTTGTTTCTGCCATTTGTAAGCTCTTTCAGTAGCTGCGGCCTAAAAGCCTCAAAGGCATCAGGGCTAAAGTGGAGAGAACAAAGACGCTGGTCTTTAGAATGTTTTATTCGTCCACAGACATCTTCCCATTCTTTTCTCTACTTCCTATCGTTAGGAAAGCAATGAAAACTTACATCTCTTCTCTTGTTGCCATTCAACTGAAAATTACAACCAAAAGCCGCACAAAGTGGCATTGTATCAGTGTTTCATTTTCCAAGTGGAGTTATAGTAAGAATAGTAACAGGTAGTGCCAGTAGCTCATGTCACTGAAATATGTCCAAAATATGTATAAAACGATGTGATTTTTTTAAAATAACATAAATCTTTAATTGATTTTCTACTACATATTTCAGTAACAGACATAATTTATTTTAATGTTATATTAAGCCATACAAGTCTTAATACCTATTTTGCATGAGCAAGCAGCTGTACAAATCGAGTTAGTCTAATTGCTAAATGTTTGTCATGTAGTTCATGTGCCTCTGTGTGTATTTCTGCATCTTTGTCTGCAGACGCTCAGCCCGCTCAGCAAGCCATCTGTAAGATCAGGACCGAGGTCATCGAGGTCACACGCTCCATGTTGGACCGTAGCAATGCAAATTTCCTGTTGTGGCCTCCGTGCGTGGAGGTGCAGAGGTGCTCGGGCTGCTGTAACACCAAGAGCCTGCAGTGTGTGCCTGTACTTACACACACAAGATACCTACAGGTACACACACACCCTCTTTTCAAGTTTTTAAGTATATTCAACCAGGCCATATTCAATTTCCTTTCCTCTTCATCCTCAGGTGATGAAGATACAGTACGTGAACAAGCGGCCACTCTACGATAAGGCTGTCGTCTCCGTTCTCGACCATGTAGAGTGCCGCTGTCAGCCGGCTCCTCGGCCCGCTCAGCGTCGGAAGTCAACCAGCCACAAACAAGAAGGACGGGAACGCTCTGGGAAACCTCGGGCCAAAGATGAGCTCCATCGCAGGGATGAACTCAAACACAACCAGAGGATAAGCCTGGAGGACCTGCTCAGCCGTAGCTGGCTGCCCAAAGAGAGGTTCTCTGAATCAGAATTCGGCCGGGACGGCTGGGGTCTGAACGAGACGCAGTATGGAGGGGCCAAAGGTCATCACCGTCACCCCGGGGATGGAAGGAGACACGGCAAAACTAATGACACAGCAACACAAGGAACGATGGCTCCATTGCCAAATCATACCGAACAGGAAGAAACTGATTTGTCATTGCGCAATGTTACGCAATTCGAAACGCAGACTACTGCTAACCAAAGTATAACCAATCAGACATCAGATTTTTCCATGAGTACATTGGAATTGACCAATCAGACTTTTGTGCACCAATCAAATCTAACGCAAGAAAATGAACGATTGCAAACAACCAATCAAACGGAACAACTCATCTCAAACGCCACAGGGATAGCCAATCAGAATCGGGGAGATGTGTTTCTGTCTGTAGAGGAGAACAGTCAGAAAAGAGGTGAGACTACGGATGTAGAGGTGAAGAAGGAGGAGCAAGAGCAGAGACAAATGGACAAAAAGGCCAAGGAGGAGGAAATGGAAGAGCTGCTGCTAATGCACAAAATCCTAGATGAAGACAAACACAAACATCACCACAAAGTACAACAGACCAATATACAGCCAGACGAGAAACTTCAGCAGCTCCATCACAAACAACACACTTATACTACCACACAACGAACAGGTAAAGTACCTTAAACATCCACATATCATCAATGTCTGGGAGAATTTATTCACAGTCAGCTGGACAATACAGTGTTGTTTAAGTAACGAGTCAACTTATGTTGACTTGAGTAAAAGACAACAAAAAATGTTGGTGAGGTCAGTGTCCTTCTAAATGAACATCTCGAGTGGAAAGCTTTGGTTAAAACTTGCATTAGTTCAACCAAAAAATTAAATTCTCATCATCTCACCTTCAAGTTGTTCCAAACCTGTATGAGTTTCTTACTTCTGTTGAACACAAAAGATAATATTTTGAAGAATAATGGTAAGCAGACAGTTGCTGGTAGCCACTGACTTCCGTAGGGTAGAAAAAATACTATGGAAGTCAATGGCTACTGGCAACTGTTTGCTTACTTACATTCTTTAAAATATCTTCATTTGTTTTCAGAAGAAAGAAACTCATACAGGTTTTAGGGTGAGTAAATGATAGATTTTTTTGTTTTTGGGTAAACTATGCCTTTTAGCAAGCAAAAGCGTGCCAAGTGTACTTTATATTGTCATTTAGGCAGTTCCAAATATGTTTAGCTGTATTTTTCTAATCAATATATAAACTCAAGCAGATGTTCTACAGAAACAATTTAGAAGATTGTGGTTTGCAGAAATGTTATAAATAAAAACTAGAATAAAAAATGTACAAACTAGAAAAAAATGTTCATCAAGACTTTGATGCTGACTTGAGAGTCTACAGTTTAGCTTTAAGTTTGAAGGTTATGAGGGATTAGCTAACTTCCAGAAAACTCACCCTAATGTCATCCAAGATGTTAATGTCTTTGTTTCTTCAGTCAAAAAGAAATTAAGATTTTTGATGAAAATATTCCAGGATTTTCTCCATATAGTGGACTTCAATGAGGATCAATGGGTCGAAGGCCCAAATTGCAGTTTTAGTGCAGCTTCAAAGGGTTCTACATGATCCCAGCCAAGGAATAAGGGTCATATCTAGCTAAACGATTGGTCAATTTCTAAAAAAAAACAAAAAAGTACATACTTTTTAACCACAAATGCTCATCTTGCATTAGCTCTGTGATGCGCGTCTTCAACTTCACGCATTACGTAATCACGTTGGAAAGGTCACGCGCAGTTAATTCTTTGTGTTCTTTCGTTAATAAAGCTAAGGTAGGGCAAAAAAGTCCATCTCATTTTCTCCTCCAACTTTAAATTTATCCAATATTGTTGTTTTACCTTTTTTTTGTAAAGGGCATTTGACTTTCTTTGCACGGTCGCTTTGGGACGGTACTTCCACCTGCGTCACACATGACCTTTCCACCATGATTATGTAATGCGTAAGGACATGGAAGTAGAGCTAGTGCAAAATGAGCATTTGTGGTTAAAAAGTATATAAACTTAATTTTGTTTTTAGAAAATTGACAGATTGTAGATAAGACCCTTGTTCCTTAGCTGGGATCCTGTAGAGCCTTTTAAAGCTGTGATTTGGACCTTCAACCCGTTGACACCCCACTGAAGTCCACTATACGGTGAAAAATCCTGGAATGTTTTCCTCAAAAACCTTAATTCCTTTTTGACTGAAGAAAGAAAGACATGAACATCTTGGACAACATGGAGGTGAGTAAATTATTAGGACATTTATATTCTGGAAGTGAACTAATCCTTTAAGATTAAAGTAGTTGATGGATGTTTGGGCGTAGCTATGTGGGTGCTAGGTTATTCTGGGTGGTTGACAGAAATGAAATACCACATTTAGGGTCTTCTGGATGGGATTTAGGATGTTGCACTAAGGTTCTGGATCTTTGTTAGTACATCACAGACATACAGAGAGACAAAGAGATAGATAGGTCACAGAGTAAGATAGCTGAGTCCAGCTGTTGTTTTAAGTGCTTACACCTTTCGATCATTCCTCCTCCATTTTTTTTATGGACAGATGCTGAAAATGTATGTTATATGTTGAAAAAATGAACTCTCTTTTACTATGAACGGGTTCCAGAGGGAAATTTTTCTGTGTTCATTCTTTGCTGTGCTTTTGTCTGTCATAATTGACCCTTCACAAAGAACTTGATTGACAGGCTATCTGCCTAATCATAGCGTTGAATCAGCGATTTTGTCTGACAAACAAATCAGACAAGAGAGTAGTTTAACTGCGGTGGACTTAAACTTGAAAAATTATGTGTATTGATAGCGTGACCATACGTTCTCTTTTCCCGGATATGTCCTCTTTTTGGACTTTAAAAAATGCGTCTGGCCGGGATTCCAAAATTGCCCAAAATGTCCGGGATTCGGCTTTTGCTTTCTACAGTTGCTATCAATATGTGGAATATTTGAATCGCTTTGGATGCAGCTTGTGTTGGATGTAGGGTTGCCAAATCCGCATTTTTTCTACGGAATAGGGCTGATTTTAAACTGTTGCGGGGAGTTGATTTTCTCCCGTGGGTTAAAAGTTTGAAATATTGCATAAATTCCTATTTGACAGAAATGCTTGTATTAAAACATTTTGCATTCCACCTGTGATAAAACTGTGGTAGATATTCGTTTTGTGAAGGATGGCCACTGTGGTAGGAAGCTTTTTAGCTGTGTTTATGATCAATCTGCATAACGGTGACTGTAAAATATGTAGTTTTGGTATGGAAATGACATATATTGATACCAAAAATAGGATCCCAACACCATTTGAAAGCTGAGACTTTGTTTCATACCAGAAATTAACCTGCTCTGTCTCTTGTCTGTCCGTATGTTATTATTTTCCATTAGTTATTTTTCACTGTGTGAGAACATTGGGGCATATTTGGCCCATGTTCAGTTTGATTCTGTGAACCATTATCTATGAATATCTCATCTGACTTTGAATAAATACTACCAGACACCTACACTACAGGATAAGGAAGTAACACTTGCATAGGCCTACATAAACATGTGTAGTGCAGTACAATATCAAATGCAAGATCAGAATATCTTGATTAAATATTGATTTTTTTCTTGTTGTTGTTGCAAACAGGAACTACATCTCCTCCTGTGCAACATCTCCCCCCACACAAACCCCCCAGACCACCTCCTCACCCACCAAAAAAGAGAAGAAAACAGCGCAATCGCATCAGCAAATCTGCCATGAGAGCCCTGCTCATGTAACACAAACATAAACAGGTAAGATGCTCGGATATTAAAATGAAATACCACATTTATAGGAATAGTTCAGCCAAAAATGTACATTTGCTGAAAATGTATTGACACTCAGGCCATCCAAGATGTAGATGAGTTTGTCTCTTCATGGGAAATTAAGCATTACATCACTTGCTCACTGCAGTGAATGGGTGCCGTCAGAATGAGAGTCGAAACAGCTGATAAAAACAGCACAATAATCCACAAGTAATCCACACCACTCCAGTCCATCAATGTCTTATGAACCAAAAAGCTGTTTGAAATTAATTGATCATTAAGACATTTTTAACTTCAATCTTCAAAAGTCCTCTGTAATATTGCTTTTTCAAGTTAGTCATCTCGTCTTTACAACCCAAAACAGTTTTTAAACAAATATGGTCTCAGATTTTGATGTGAGAGAGCAACAGGGGATGGACTTTTTCACTGGAGAAAGCATTATTATGGATAAAGGACTGTTTTTTTTTTTTTTTTTTTATTTTATTTTTGGCCTGAAACATCAGTTTCATGTTAAAATGTATTGGAATTAGTTTCTTTCAAACACACAGCTTTTCTTTTCACAAGATGTTAATTGATGGACTGGAGTGGTGTGGATTACTTGTGGAATATTGTGATGTTTTATTATCAGTTTGGACTCTAATTCTTTCGGCACCCATTCACTACAGTGAGCAAGTGATATAATGCTAAATTTCTCCAAATCTCTTCATATGAAGAAACAAACTCATCTACATCTTGTATGGCCTGAGGGTAATTAGATTTTGAGCAAATTTTCATTTTGGGTGAACTATTTCTTTAATACACTGCAAAAAATGCTTTTCTTACTTAGATTTTTTGTCTTGTTTCCAGCCAAAATATCTAAAAATTCTTAAATCAAGAAGGATTTTCTAGACGAGTAAAAATTATTAAGTGTGTTTTTGCTTGAAACAAGCAAAATAATGGGGTTTGTTTGAAATAAGATTTTTTTCTTACCCCATTGGCAGATTATTTAGCTTGTTCTACGCAAAAACTCACTTATTGACTCGTTTTTTCTGAAAACAAGAAAATAATTTTTACTCGTCTAGAAAATCCTTTTTGATTTAAGAATTTTTAGATATTTTGGCTGAAAACAAGACAAAAAATCTAAGTAAGAAAAGCATTTTTGCAGCGTATACAGTAAAAATAATCATTAGAATGTACTACTGTAACTATGTCTCTTTCTTTCACTCTCTTGCAGATAGATAATCAGATGGATGCAGTCTCTCCCATATGAGTTCTTATTTATGTAACCAGTGTGTCCAGGGACATTAAGAGATATGACACTAATCACGTTTCAAAAAACACTTCCAGCATCCAGGCCATTCTCACCTCTCACTCAATTCTAATCTGTTTCTCTGATCAGTCACAAGGAAAAAGACAATTCTGACACAGAAGATGTTTGCATGGAGGATTGTTTCCAGTTGCCGAAGATTCCCTGTGCTCACTGAATGGACATTCAACCTTCTAGGTTCAGATGTTGGACTTGGGAATCATGTAAATCTGGAAGTTTAGGACATCAGAAGCATGAAACACCTATTGAACCCTGGACAGAAGAACCTAGAAAAAGCATGAAACTGGGTCAGTATGCAGGGTTAAACAGCCTGTTCAGCTCAGAACTAGTCAAATGTGGAAAAGAACAGCTTAAAAAGACTGCATTTCCTATGATCACTCACCTTTAAAGACAAACCGGTAGATGCTCCTGTGCTACATCTCACCTACCCAAAAAAAGCGGTTGATATTTGTTGTGTAATTGAGGCTTGAACCAATTGATTATTTGGTTAATATTGCAAAGAAATCTTTCAGAAAGCACACTAAACTTTTAAAAATAAAGGTTCCAAAAGGGTGTTTTTGCAGCGATGCCATAGAAGAACCATTTTTGGTTTCCCAAAGAACCTTTCAGTGAACAGTTCTTAAAAGAACCGTTTTGAAGAACATTTTAAAAATCCAAATAACCTTTTTCGACTATTCCGTGGATGCTTAGAGTTCTTCATGGAACCTTTGATGCCAATAAAGAACCTTTGTTTTTAAGAGCATATCTCCAGGGATGCAATCAAACGCATTATTTCATGTCATATTTCAAACTATGTGTTTTAACCTAAAACAGACAAACACAGAACGCTTGAACAACTTTGTATTTTAATATATTACCAGTCAAAAACGCAAAGTACCTTTGCTTTAAGTTGTTTTCAGTATCATTTGTTATTATTTAAGCGATTCTTAACACTGGAAGTTCACACAGGATGAAGCAAGGGAATGCATTTCTGTCTCAATTAATTCCTCATACCTCTAAGAGTGTAAAGGTGCTACATTATAACACAAAGCAGTAAGAGTTTATTCATTAATATTATTTATTCTTTTGTAAATCTGTTCTGTTCACAGCAGGGCCGGTGTTTCATCACAGTCTTACAAAACGCTCACCAGAAGACCAAAATGGGGATTATTTTTAGTATGTTCATGTACAGATGGTCTGTTTTGGATCTTTACTAAACGTTGCAGATTGTGCAGAATTTGCACTCTTTTTTATACATAGAATAAAATTTAAACACTAACCATTAAGGTGTAATTCGTGGTCTCTTTTAAGTTTTTGTGCAGTGATGTTAGCTTTCTTCATAGTTCACCAAAAAATGGCTGAACCCTCAGGTCATTCAAGATGTAGATGAGTTTGTTTCTCCATCAAAACAGATTTGGAGAAATTTAGCATTACATCAATTGCTCACTGCAGTGAATGGGTGCCGTCAGATTGAGAGTCCAAACAGCTGTTAAAAACATTACAATTACCCACAAGTAATCCACACAACAGTCCATCAAATAACATTTTGTGAAGTAAAAAAGTTGTTTGTAAGATCCAACATCCTACAACATATTTGTTTAGAACTGTCTTGGACTGTTTTTGCTTGTAAACAGTGTTTGATGTGTGCACTTTTTTAATATTTTTTTTTACCTACAAACACACAGTTGTTTGCTTCACAAGACATTAACTGATAGACTGAAGTGGTGTGGATTGCTTGAGGATTTTATCAGCGGTTTAGACTTTCATTCTGATGGCACCCATTCACTGCAGTGTGCAAGTGGTGTAATGCTACAGTACATATCTCCAAATCTGTCTTGATGAAGAAACATCAAAATCCACATCTTGGATGGCCTGAGGCGAAGTACACTTTCAGCAGGTTTTCATTTTTATGTGAGCTATTCCTTAAATACAGACCCATTCAGATATTCACATAGACTTCATTTGTTTTGCTACCACAGTCTTTCTCTAAATCATTTGGCAGACACTTTTATTCAGAGTGACATACAGGGCTTTCCTGGGAATCAAACCCTTGAATTTGGGGTTGTCAATTCTATGCATACCAGATGAGCTACACAAACACTTGTTTTCAACCCAGTGTATTAATAATAGTTTGTTATTTCTCCTTTTCACTGCCATTCTGATTAAAACTAGCTTATTCCCAAGTCTGTTTGCCCAGAAAACGTCACTTCTACGCTTACAGTTTCTGCCAACGGGTTTTCATTCTGATTTTGGCCTGTTTGTGATTCGATTTGGCAGACGGTTCTGATCCCAGTTCAGCACATTTTATATAAATACACTACCGTGTAAAAGTTTGGGGTCTGTATGTTTGTTTTATTGAAGGTTTGATCAAAAGTGACAGTAAAGTCATTTATGTGTCACATCACAAAATATGTCTTCTTTGAAATTTTCTATTCATAAGTTTCCACAAAAACATTACTGTTTTCAACACTGATAGTAAGAAATGTTACTTGAACACCAAATCTGCATTTTAGAATGATTTCAGAAGGATCATGTGACACTAAAGACTGTAGAAATGACGCTGAAAATTCAGATTTGCATCACAAGAATAAATTCGATTTTTTTAGATGTATTCAAATAGAAAATAGTTATTTTAAATTGTAATAATATTTTTAAAGTATTACTGGGCCATTCTACAGAATTGGTGGAAACCGCTGTCCCAAAACCCCAAAAAACACATTTAAAAAGCATAAAAGTATTCAAATCTTAAATGTTTACTAGGATCGTTCTATTATCAATTGAAACCCACAATAATATTTAAAATATCAATATATTTAAAATCATAATTTAGTGGGTACTTTCAATTGGGAGGTGGCAATCCCAACCCCTAACCCCTAAATTTCAATTTATGAAAATATTAATAAATTAATAATAATAAAAAGAAAATTGTCTGTAAAATGGCCCTACTATTTTTACTGTATTTTGATCAAATAAATGCAGCCTTAAGAGACTTACCGAATCCAAAATGGACAAAACTACAGCCAGACCAGTCTGGTTTAGTCCCACGGCCCTGCAAATGCTAAAGTGGGACGTCCCAGAAGTCCATTTATTCCCTATCACCACATGAAGTTCCACTGGCAGTCGTAGGTCTTTGGTGTGCCTGAAATGGGAGGAAAGTTTATTGCGTTGTTACTCTAGGGAGTCGTGTTGTTTGTATTTGTTTTTGGGAAGGTGACAAATATGTTCCTGGACTAAAGGATCCTGATTAAAATTCCCCTGTTCGCTGAGCATAAAGCGGCCAAGAGGCTCTTTCTCAAGGGCACTGACAGATCTACACTCTTCAGCTGAATTTTCTGGAAGCAGACTGTGAATCTCTGAAGGCCTGTTTTAAAAACAAAAAGACTGAATTTTTTTGGCTTTTGACCTCTAGCTATGATAAATAATCCATTCATGTTTTTAGCAGTGCATTGCGCTTGACCAACATTTACGCAGTGACAAAAATGGCCTATGGTGCAGTTTGTTTTTGTTTGGTCTATGTGTGAATGGTTCAGAGGGTGCCCTGCTCTGCTGCGGCCCACCCAGACAGATAGACGCACTCCCTCACTTCATATCTGACTCGCTCCCTTGATAACTGGAATTTATGTGCTGAATTAATGCAATTAATTATGCGGTCCTGCATTCCTGTGGGAGCAGAGAGACAGTGAGAGTCGGTAAAGTGGATAAGTTCAGTGCTGGCATTGTACAGCGTAACCTTAGATGAGCTTGACATTTTGATGCACGAACATTCGACTCAATCATGAAATAAACTTCAAATAAAGTTACAGTTATACAGTTATTTTAAGTACCTCATTCAGTATTTATATGTTGATGTACTACACTATACATCACAACCACTGATAGTGCTATTTCCAGTCAAAAGTTTACATACACCTTGCAGAATTTGCAAAGTGTTAATTATTTTACCAAAATAAGAGGGTTCATACAAAATGCAAAAGTTAAAAAGTTTACATACTGTACACTTGTTTCTTAATACCGTGTTGTTACCTGAATGATCCACAGCTGTTTTTTTTTTTGTGAGTTATTCATGAGTCCCTTGTTTGTTGTGAACAGTTAAACTGCCCGCTGTTCTTCAGAAAAGTCCTTCAGGTCCAACAAATTCTTTGGTTTTTCTTTTTTTTTTTTTGGTTGTGATTTTTTCACACTGAGGACAACTGAGAGACTCATATGCAACTATTACAGAAGATTCAAACACTCACTGATACTCCAGAAGGAAAAAAAAAATGCATTAAGAGCCAGGGGTGAAAACTTTTGAACAGAATGAAGATTTTTATTTTTTTGTTATTTTGCCTATATATATATATATATATATATATATATATATATATAATATAGCAGTACTGAATGAATATATATATATATATATATATATATATTCTCATTCAGTACTGCTCTTCAGACGATACTTACATGTTTCCCAAAAGACAAAATAAGATACATTTACCCTGATCTTCAAATTTAAAAAGTTTTCACCATGATATTTTGGCAAAATAAGAAAGATGTACACATCTTCATTCCTTTTCAAAAGTTTTCACCCTCAGCTTAATGCATTATATTTCCTTCTGAAGCATTAGTGAGCTTTTTTAACCTTCTGTAATAGTTGCATATGAGTCCCTCAGTTGTCCTCAGTGTGAAAAGATTGATCTCAAAATCAAACTTTTCACTTTTTGTACATGCACCGCATATCTACATATTTTAGTCTTTTACACAAATGTACTTATTCTAGAAGTATATTCAGAAGATAGTTAAAATTACCTGTTTTTTTATACACTGAAATTTTTTGTAATGTTATTTTAGTTTTTGTTATCTACTATTATAGTATTTAATATTTCGAAGTGACTTTTATTTTTGTTATTTCAGTTTTTATTTTAATTTTAGTTTAGGTTTTAATAATTTTTGTAAAAAGTATCTTTATTTTTATATCAAGTACAATTTTAGTACTTTAAAATATGTATTTATTTATTTATCTTAATTTTATTTTATATAATTTTATTTTACTCTATTTTAGTCTTCAGTAGTTAGTTTTAGTTAGCAATAACAACACTGCTGGAAATCATAGATTATTTTTTACTTCCATTTTATTATTTATTTATTTATTTATTTTTTACTTCCATGTTCCATCCCATTCAGTATGTAAGTGCGAAAAGTCTGTAAAATTGGAGGATTCACAGGAGTTTTATCTGTATATTGAATTACGTATTACATTATTTTGTATTTTAGGGTGAAAGGAAATGTCCACAAACTTGTGAGTTGGCTGAACATTTTTTAGTTATTCCACCATTTTTTTATTACAGTGTATGGCATCAACCTTAAATGAACCGTATGTAGGATTGTGGCCAAAACTGGTACTGCAATCACTTTCAAATTACTGTAACAATGTATCCCCTCCCGCTCCCCCCCTGACTCGAGGTTGCCAGCTAAGCTGCAGGATCCAGCAGGAACGTAGGCAGATACAAGGAGCTTCCAATGGCAAGTGACGAGTCCTACACAGTAATTTTTTTCTTGTGTTAATTATGTTTATGCTTCACGAGAAATGTTTTGCGAAGTATTAATGTATCGCAAAAATGTACTAATGACGATTAGCCAAATATTTCGTAAAGATGTACTGGAATACCACATTTCAGTCGGAACATAGATTGTTTTCATACCCTGCTAGTGGTGCGATATAAAGCTTTTTATGAACGCATTTAGCACGGCCGACCGTGGAAAATCCACTGTGTACGGAAGCAAAGTTAGCCAAACATATGAATCTTACCTGTCCAGGAGAAAATTAGCAACGTTAGCGTCTGTCTTCAAATTCTTCTTTCAGCCGTCTCCATCTTTCAAAGGCATCTCCTATACAAATCCTTGTTTTATTTCGGACTTTGTCACGACGTATTTCGGATTCATAACGAGGCTTTTAGGTTTCGTAACGTTATACATGTTTTATCCGACACGTTCGTAACTGCAGCTGGAACAGAGCTGGCAACCCGGATGACGAACCTCTACTGACTTTGTGATTGGTCGATAGCTGGAGGGTGGCGCCTCAGACCAAAACACAAAATGACAACAATAACATCAGTCGTGGGCTGCAACTCTCACTTTTAAATGACAATATCCTGGCCGGACCACTGTTGTCAGTGACATAAGTATTTGAGATTAACATGATTTCTTAGGCCCGGTTTCTCAGACAGGGCTTAGAATAAACCAGGATTAGGCCATAGTTCAATTAGGACATTTAAGTAATTTTTTATAAACTTGCTTAGAAAAAAACATTACCGATGTGCATCCTGAGACAAAGCAAAGACACTGATATATTTTAAGATCAGTCAGTGCAAGTTTCTTACAGTTGAAACAGCTCAGATTTACATTTTAGTCTAGGATTAGGCTTAAGCCTTGTCTGTGAAACCGGGGGTTAATGTCTAGTGACATGTCAGGGCCATTTTATGATTAACTGAAATAAATTTCTTACATAAGGTTCCTTATGTATATTTTATATTTATCTTTCCGTGAGTTTCCTAAGAAGTAGAAGTGGAACACAACTGGCTTTAAAACATACATAGCCTATATGTTTTAAAGTCAGTTGTGTTTTACTTCTACTTCTTAGGCAAATGATGTTACCATGGAATTGATTAATTATGTAATCCATTTCCTTTCTTGATTCCTACGGTTTCATTCATACGTTTTTATTACTCCGCAAGGAAGATGTATTCTCTCTGAAAGAGCAAAACAATCACTGAAATATTATGTGCTTCAGTATTACTCTAGCAAATATTACTGAAGCCAACGCAAAGATGTTTGCTAATAAAAATCACTCTAATATTTGGCAACCATAAAAGGTCACATACTGAAAGATACCCCTAAGGCAGAGAGGATAAGAAGGCCTATTCCTCTCTGCCAGTGCACTCATTTTCCTCTAAGCACACTTAGGTGAAGGTGCTATAAAGTTTGTTATTATTATTGCTGCTAAAGCATGATGTACAGGCACTCAGCATCCATGTTTGCAAGAGTTAAAGCACTAAGAGCAGATAAATCACACATATGTTAACAGAGAGAAGAGTTTGCTCCCTCCCTCTCCATGATTTAGCCTCCATTAGCCTGCTAGCATAACACACATAAACAGACACACACAGGTTAAACACAAACTCACAGCACTTTTCAGTGGCAGCAAGGGCACATTCTGGATAGCGTCATGCTCTGCCCAGACCTGTTGATGTTGAAAAATGTGTGTGAAATTCAAAAACATTATTAAAGGAATTGAAGAAAATCATGCAGACAGCTAAGAAAAGTTGGTGAAAACAACTTTGTGAAGCAAAACACATACCTACACTTATGTTTATATTATATCCCTGGTGAAAAAAACAGCTAGCCTAGGCTAGTTGGCTGGTTTTAGCTGGTCAACCAGACTGGTTTTAGCTGGTCATAGCTGGAAGGCAGGCTAGTTTTTGGGGGGGTTTTGTCCACTTTTCCAGCCTGGCCAGGCTGGTCAGGCTGGTCTTAGCTGGTCAGGCTGGGAAACCACCAGCTAAAACCAGCCTGACCAGGCTGGGAGACCAGCTAAAACCATCCACTTCCAGCTTAAACCAGCCTAGGCTGTTAGCTGTTAGCTGTTTTTTTCAGCAGGGATAACATTTATATTATATTCAAATGATAATATTTACATCATAATGAAATTGTTATTAATTATTATTAATATTGTTGAGCTTTAATATGGTTTCATAACACTTGAAATACAGTGTAGAGCAAGGGAGGCAGTATCTTCTCGAAATATTGGAATGACATGTGAAAAATTGTAGTACAAAATAAAACAACACTAATATTACAAAATACAACAATAAAAAGTGTCTAAATCACTCGATTTCCAAAGAAACATTGTCCAACAGCGATACCAGCAGGTTACAGCGGGAGTCCGCATCTCTCTCACATCCCCTGAGTCCTTTTAGTTTTATAAGACTACATCGTGATATGATTGGATATGACTGGTTATGATCGACTGTGATTGACTCTTGCGATAAATCCCGTGTGCAATTTTCAAAGATTGAAAACATGAATTAGACTCTAAATTAGAGGTTGAGAACTGGAACAAATCTCTCTTATCTTTATTGTTGAGAGTGGAAACAACAAACCAGATGCTTTTAGATTTAAATTCTCACCTTTTGTAAACGCTTTCAGAGAATGTGGATGTAAGGCATCGAAATACTAGACATGTACAGTCAGACACAGCTCAAACTGTTTACTCAAGCATGTCGAAATAGCTTCATGCACATAAACGCATGAGCACATGCCACAAGGCCTTAAATAAGATAACAGGAAGACGGTGTGTGCTGCCGGTACAGATAAAGATCTGATCTATTGTGTGTGAGCTTGTGTATGGTTTGGGTGTGTGAATATGTGCGCTCTTCCGCAGATGTTTGTGTGTGAGAGAGTGTGCGTACTGTATGTTTATCTCTGTGCATATTTGTGTGACACTGAGCCTCAAATAACCTCCTGCCACAGACCTTCTGAGACTGACGGTATTTGTCTCCTCTCACAGACTGTACAGCTGTTACCCTGATGTGCATTTTAACTAACATCCTGCTGTCCATCACATATGATTCAGCTTCTGTGTGATCAGCAAGCACAAACATTGACTTAATGTTGCATTAAATCCTTTATGTCCCACAGATTCGTTGGGTTTTCAGCTTTTTTCTGTATTTAAACCCTTACCAACAATGACTGTATGGTTTTGAGATCCATCTTTTCACATTGAGGACAACTGAGGGACTCATATGCAACTATTACAGAAGGTTTAAACACTCACTGATGCTCCAGAGGGAAACACGATGCATTAAGAGCTTTGAATAGTTAAGTAAGAATAGTAAGAATATTTTTGAATATATTTTTTTCATTTAGTACTGCCCTTCAGATGCTACAGAAGATACTTACATGTTTCCCGGAAGACAACACAAGTTTCATTTACCCTGATCTTCGAATTCAAGAAGAAGAAGAAAGATTTTTCTGAAGAACAATGGGCAGTTTAACTGTTCAGGACAAACAAGAGACTCCTGAACAACAGAAGCTAAATGTCTTTTCATTAAGGGATTTTTGAATGGATGTCAGGAAGCTTTGGGAAATGTGGGAATGACTCTGAAGAAGCATTATAGCTATAAACTATAAACTGCTCAAGATAAACTGAAAGTTTTATTATTAAACAAACTCTCTAGAAGTACAGTCAAAAAAGTTTTGGTACACATAATGATCATTTAAATGAGAATTCAGGGACTTTTGGGTGAGAAGGTTTTGTTCTGACTCATTGGTTGACATCAGTCCCGCTAGTGAATGGGTTTTTAGCAGATCACTAAAGGTCAGAGGTCAACTCAGAGGGCAGGATTACTGAGCTAAACAGATTATCGTATAATTTCGTTTTTATAGAAAGCTGTTGGACAAATGGCCTGTTGATTATGTATGAGCATGTGTTAGGATTACAAACAGAGAGGCAATATTTATGATCCTTGGTATCTGAGGTAAGATCCGAAGTTGCTGCTTTGGATAAAAAAAAAAATTAAATGCTAAATGTGACTAGCTTTTGTCCCTTCAACTAACAGAACAGTTTAACTTCATCATGACCTTTGACCTTGTCACTTCTTAGAGAGTGACACCGTGGCGTCTCCTCAGCCAGTGTTTGGACTGGTTTGCATTGATGATGTCAGATGTGGCTGTCGTGACAATGTGAGCACAAACTCACAGACACTCACAATGCAACAGTGTACCCGACATGTTTTGCACAAATGAATCTTTAACTAGCTCTGTTTCTGTTTTGGAATTTATAGCTTTTTTAGCTAAAGTTTTGTATAGAGGGTTTGCACTTACGTTATGATTTGGTCAGTTACCCAGACATGTGGCCATATTGGAGATACTCGGACGTAAACAACAGCATGAATTGCACAGTTAATGTACTACTGAATACATTGTTCTGCTAGTTTATGCTGTCTAAACCACGGAAAAATATTGTGGAAGCTGCTAATTCATATAGAGATGACTAAGTAGGAAAGGGTGCAATATTTTGACAAACTGAAGTTAATAGGTGGTAAAGATACATACAAGCAGTATTTATTAAGATATCAGCCTAATATTTAACCTATCTGACTGGAAATGATAAAAACAAACACGAATGTGTCAAGATTCTTGCTCCGGAAATCCTGGTTTAGTTTGGCCAACCACAAACGCCTTTTGTTCCTCAGACAGTTTTTTGCAGTCTTCTCCTTGATTTGTTATAACCTTTGGCAGTCTATAGTACTCCAAATGCTTTTTCCTGGTCTGACCGATTAGTACAACCCAAATCATGACAATATTTGACCATTTTTCGAGTTTTGTGGCATTGTTTACGTTCAGTGAAAACACTCTACAGTAGTCTCATCTAGAGAAATGATCGGCCATTTAAAATTGTTATACTTGTTAACCACAAATGCTTATCGTGCACTAGCTCAGCTTCACACATTACATAGTCACGATGGAAAGGTCATGCATGACGTAGGTGGAAATAGGCAATTTTGAAGTTGGAGGATAAAATAAGATGTTTTTGTTTTGTCCTACCCTTTCTTTTTCAACCTGAGTACACATGACCTTTCCAATGTGATTGTGTACTGCATTAAAGGAGTACTTCACTTCCAGGACAAAAATTTCAGATAATTTACTCACCCCCTTGTCATCCAAGATGTTCATGTCTTTCTTTCTTCAGTCGATAAGAAATTATCTCCATATAATGGACTTCTATGGTGCCCCCAAGTTAGAACTTCCAAAATGCAGTTTAAATGCAGCTTCAAAGGGCTCTAAACGATCCCAGCCGAGGAAGATGGGTCTTATCTAGCGAAACGATTGGTCATTTATATACTTTTTAACCTCAAACGCTTGTCTTGTCTTTGTCTGTATGAACTCATTTTTGTCCGGTTCAAGACAGTTAGGGTATGTCGAAAAACTGCAATCTCGTTTACTTCTCCAACTTCAAAATCATCCTACATCGCTGCAGAAGTACAGACCCAGTGTTTACAAAGTGAGCATGCAAAGAAGATCAAATGCACTTTATAAAAAAAAAAGTTAAAACACCGATGTAGGACGATTTTGAAGTTGGGGAAGAAAACGAGATGGGAGTTTTTTGACATACCCTAACTGTATTGACCCGGGTTACACAGACTACGCATTGCAGAGATGAGACGAGACAAGACAGGCATTTGAGGTTAAAAAGTATATAAATTGTCAGTTTGTTTCGAAAATGACCAATCGTTTCGCTAGATAAGACCCTTCTTCTTCGGCTGGGATCGTTTAGACTTAGAGCCATTTGAAGCTGCATTTAAACTGCATTTTGGAAGTTCAAACTTGGGGGCACCATTGAAGTCCACTATATGGAGAGAAATCCTAAAATGTTTTCCTCAAGAAACATAATTTCTTTCCGACTAAAGAAAGAAATACATGAACATCTTGGATAACAAAGGGTTGAGTAAATTATCTGTACATTTTTGTTCTGAAATTGAACTAATCCTTTAAATCCCGGATGCGCATCGCAGAGCTAGTGCAAGATGAGCATTTGTGGTTAAAAAGTACATGAATTTGAATTTTTTTATTTTTTTTTTAGAAAATGACTAATCGTTTTTCTAGATAAGACCCTTATTCCTTAGCTGTGACCATGTAGAACCATTTGAAGCTACACTGAATCTGCAATTTGGACCTCCAGCCTGTTGATCCCCATTGAAGTCCACTATATGGAGAAAAATCCTGGAATGTTTTCCTCAAAAACCTTCATTTCTTTACGACTGAAGAAAGAAAGACATGAACATCTTGAATGACGTGGGCTATTTCAAATTTTTAGGTAGCTTTTTTTAAACCAATGAAGGTATTTGAAGCTGTATTATTGCATAATGGTCTTGTATCGCCATAGTTTCCAAACACCTTGAAGGCTTTCCTGTTTATTTACAACAAAGCAAAGGGGACATGTTGTCCACCGAGGACTCCACCTCTCCCTTCAAGCCTCTGTATCTCTGTCTCTCTTGGTTTTGCTCTTTTCATTCGCTCTTGAACAATAGATCTTAAAGTCTTTGTGTGGAATGTATCTGCTTTTAGGAGCACGATCAGAATTTAACAGGAATGCTTGTGGAGACACAATAACTGTGTTCTGTCGTCATGGTCACGGCCGTATTAGTGAGGAAGAAATATGAAATTAACTTAGTAACTCTTTAATGACTCACTTTGGTGTAATTTAAACATAGTCACACACACACAAGGCCAACATGAGGTGCAGAGTGGAGTAGATTAGTCTGCGATAAATCAATTCTGCTCTGTGTGAAACCGATGATACAGACATACTGCATAAACTCCAGCATGCCAAAAAACACACATGTGAAACACTGAGAGATAGAGATAAACACACATAAACAGATACTACAATTACGTGTTTGTGTGGAAGAAGAGTACAGGGAGGCACTGAGCTTGAGCTAAATCTTTAATACCATGTGCTTGAGTATAGATAATTTGCAATTCCACAAGCATATGAAGAAAATAAAACCCTTTTAATACTCTTGAATCAGAGACAGCTTTAAGCAAGCCATTTTTTTTTTTTTTTGGTTGTGTCTCATGACCAACCTTAAACTGTCTTCAGCTCAGCACATAAATAGTTTTATTGTTTTAAATTACACATAACAGCATCCACGATATTTGAACACATATCAAAGAGAGATTTTCAAACTTACATTTAAAATGTCTTAAAAAGCATAACGTTTGCAAAAATCCCAAACCGGACAATTTATGTACAAAAATGCGCTTCATTCACTATTAAGTCAATTTGCTTGCCGTTCAACCTGCCGTTTACTTTGTATTACTCTTTGACATTCACTCGACTGACAGCATGTGCAGTATTATATTAGTGTGAATCAAACAATGCCATTCCAGTTTAAACATGGCAAACTATTTTAATATAGTCTATAGTACACGCGACCTCGTTTTCATTCACAAAATACATAGATATTTTTTCAATTCAAACCTTTGTAGACTAGTTTTTTTTTCTAATACAGTCAGTGTTGCCAAAACCGCAGTTTTCCCGTGGAATTGGGCTACTTCAACACTGCTGCTGCGGATTGAAGCAACCACAATAACATGATATTTAGCCCCTGGAATTGTAATGTTACCAGGGGAACCCCGCCAAAAAATGTGTATTTTACCCACCTAATGCGTTTTTTTTTTTTTTTTTTACCGGGGACCCCCCTCGAAACGCGATTGGGCTACTTTTAGTTTAGTTTTGAGTAGCAGTATGTTGAGTAGGTTTTGTTGTGAAAACCTGGCAACCCTAAATAGTTTAAAATTGCCTTAATGTTTGTAAGGCCAACGGTAGTACAGTTTTTATACTACCAGTCAAAAGATTTTTTAAGTTCTGCTCACTCGCGTTTATTTGATCCAAAATACAGCAAAACAGGAAAAGTAAAAAAAAAAAAAGTTTGGTTTTTGAATATATTCAAATGTAATTTATTCCTGATCCTGATTTATTCCGTGATTCCAAAGATGAAATTTTAGCATCATTCCTCCAGTCACATCCTAGCTAACAATTTTTAATTCCCAGAACGTTCTGGGAACGTCAGTTTTTGGTTCCCAGAACATTCCCAAGAATGTTCCCTATTGGTTTGCCAGGAAAGTTTTCTTTACGTAAATAGAATGTTCCCTTTAGGTTAAGGGAACGTTCTGGGAACCTACTGGGAACGTTCCGGGAACGTTCTCTGTAGGTTATAAATTGAAACCTAAAAATAACCTGCAGGGAACGTTCTGGGAAGGTTCTTTTTAGGTTATAAAATTAAACAAAACAAACAAAAAAAAAAACCTGCAGGGAATGTTCTGAGAACGTTCTTTATAGGTTATTAAAAAGATAATCTATAGGGAACGTTCTCATTTGGTTCCTGAAAAAATAACCAAATGGGAACCATAGGGGAACGTTAGGGGAACGTTCTGAGTTTGTTTGGATGATCCTTCAGAAATCATTTAAAAAAAATGATTATTATTATTATGTTGAAAACAGCTAAGTAGATTTGTTTTTCAGGTTTCTTTGATGAATAGAAAGTTTAGAAGAACAGCATTGATCTGAAATAGAAATCTTTTGTAACATTATAAATATCTTCATCATCACTTTTGATCAATTTAAAGCATCCTTTATATATAAAAGTATTAATTTCTATACTTTATTTCCTAAAAAATAATATAAAAAGTGATTCCAAGCTTTAGAATGGTATAATGTTACAAAGTTTTTTTTTTTTCAGATACATGCTGATCTTTGGATCTTTCTATTTATCAGAGTATCCTGAAAAAATGTAGTCAACTGTTTTAAATATTAATAATAATAACAAAAAAAATGTTTCTTGAACAACAAATAAGCATATTAGAATGATTTCTGATTGATGATTCAAGGATGATAGCGTTGGTCACAGGAATAAATTACATTTTAAAATATATTCAAATTGAAAACTGTTATTTTAAATAGTAAAAATATTTTAATTACTTTTTATGCTGTACATTGGATCAAATAAACGCAGGTTTGGTTAGCAGAAGAGACTTCTTTGAAAAACATTAAAAACCTTGCTGTTCAAAAACTTTTGACTCGTCGGTTGTTGATGGAATATGATTTCTGGGTGAAAACGTTCCTTTGCAAACAAATACCTGTGTACACAGCTGGTGAATGAGGCTGCCAAAAAGCCAAAAAACTGCAAAAACTGTGAAGAACAAAAGAAGGCATTCAATGGAGTGAGCATGTGAAGCACTGTGGGGAAAAAAAAAACATTCATTTTCGACTAATGCGTTGTTTGCTTTACACTGAGGAAAGAAAAAAAAACAATTTTTACATTCATTTAAAGCAACACTGCCATCTGTTGGTGATACCATCACAACACAAAAGCTTCAACTCAATAAATCCTACCAAAGCTTCAATGAGTCTTTCACCCCCTTTCATGAGTATGCGAAACATTCATTTGTGGCTTGACATTGCTTATAAAGTGACATTTTATGTAAAGCAAAAATATCATGTACATTCGTTGTGCTCCGTTCATTGCGCTTAGCCTTGGGCGTCCATCTCTGGCTCTTTCTTTGATCCTGTAGGCCCTTTTTACTTTTTCAAGTCATTGAGCCCTTGATCAACTGTGATAATCACATATCCTTTCGTCTCTGACTAGCCCGTGACGACGCATGGCATCGTGAAGTAGCCCGATGGATGAGGGAGGACCACACAACCCTGATCTGGGCTAGGGGTATATGCAGGGGGTTCATCTGAAGGGTTATTGGTTGGGCTGTCGATGGGGGCGGGGTTTTGAATTGCTGGCATAGCGGTGGGAGAACTTACAAAATAGCCTCCATTAACGGGAACAAAACTCTCTGATTTTTCCGACACGCACGTGTGATCTCTGTCCGTAGGGCTGTCAGGTAATTTGTCCTGGGTGCAGGATTCCTCGCAGCACAGAATATAAGGCCCGCTGAAGTTCAAGCCGGATTTGTCTTTGCACATGCCTTCCCTCACATAGGCATGCAGGTGGTCTGATCCACTTGACTTTGCTATTTTAACAGCATCTTCACCGTTTAGTAAAAGCGGCTCCCAAGAGACACTGTAACAAAGTTACGGGTAAAAGAAAAACCTTGTCAGACAGAGATTTAAAGGGATAGTTCAACCAAAAATTAATTCTGTCATTAATTATTTGAGGTTGAGAAGTTGAACCACTGTCACATGGACTATTTTAACAATGTCCTTACTACTTGTCATTTTTTAACATTAGTTAGAACGAACAATGAACAAGACATTTATTACACTATTTATTAATCTAAAAATACAATTGTTCAATGTTGGTTCATGTTAGTTCACAGTCCATTAACTAATGTTAATAAACACAACTTGTGATTCTCATAATGCATTAGTAAATACTGAAATTAACATAAAAAAATGATTAAAAAGATAAAAAAAATGCTGTAATGTTGTTCATTCCTATTTCATGTTAACTAATGAACTTTATTGTAAAGTGTTACCATATAAATAAAATCTAAATAAGAATAGTAAAAAAAAAATTTATATATACTGTATATATATATATATATATATATATATAAACCTGGACCACAAAACCAGTCATGACTCATGAGGGTCAAGTTTTTTTAATTAAATAAGCTTTCTATTGATGTATGGTTTGTTAGGATAGGACAATATTTGGCCGAGATACAATTACTTGAAAATCTGGAATCTGAGGGTGCAAAAAAAAAAAAAAAAAATACTGAGAAAAATGCCTTTAAAGTTGTTCAAATGAAATCCTTAGCAATGCATATTACTAATCAAAAATTAAGTTTTAATATATATTTGCAGTAGGAAATGTACATAATATCTTCATGAAACATGATCTTTATGTAATATCCCAATGATTTTTGGCATAAAAGAAAAATCGATAATTTTGACCCATACAATGTATTTTTGGCTATTGCTACAAATATACCAGTGCTACCTAAGACTGGTTTTGTGGTCCAGGGTCACACACACACACACACACACACACACACACACACACACACACACACATATATATATATATATATATATATATATAAATTATTAAAATATTAATAATTAATAAAACATGGCTACTAGTACTGAAATTACCAAAACAAAAACTGAAATAAAATAAACTGAATATGCAAAACTAAGGCCCGGTTTCACAGACAGGGTTTAGACTAAGCCAGGATTAGGTCATAGTTTAATTAGGACATTTAAGCAATTTTTATAAACATGCTAAGAAAAAAACATAACTGGTTTGCATCTTGAGACAAAACAGCATAACCCAGAATTTGATTTAGACCTTACCTTTTGCAGAGACTGACATTGTCTCCAGCCAGTAGTACACAGATGGAGGTTGTCTCTTTCTCACTCTGGAGATTTGGCCATGCACTTGGAGACTTCTAAAAGAGAGAAAGATTGAAAAAAACAAAAAAAAAACAATTATGTACTACATATACAGTAACTAATTTGGAAGTGTGGATTTCTAGTTATAAAACTTAGGCATATTTGCCATCCTTTTAGGTGTTGTGTACCAGAAACAGTGAAATGAAATAAGAAAGAAAGCAGTGATTTGACAAAGGTATTGAAATAAAACAAAAATTGTGCATCTTACTCACAGATTCACCTTAAACATTTACAGTTCTGAGATCAGTTAGTAAAGACTCACCTTCAGCATCCCCTCCAGCACTTTGCTCTTTATGGGAGACGGAATCGATCCCTTCCACAGCTTGATCCTTCTATTATAGAATTACACACATGAATAAACAAACACAAATAAAATACAGCTAAATATGAATGAACATTCCTGTAGCAATGCCAGTGTAATGAGATGAGATTGATTTCCAGGGAATGTGTATTGATATTGATTTCAATGTATGCCATTTTGGATGGATGTAAATGTATAGTGGGTTTCACCTGTGTAAGGCTGGTAGGGTGTTGTACAAGGCAATGAAAAGCACGGTCACAATCACAGCAGGCACAATGTAGAATAAAGGGCTGATGGGCGATGAAACTACACACACACACACACACACACACACACACACACACACACACACACACACACACACACACACACACACATACACAAAAAGAGATTTTCTTATGCATCACATATTGAGTTCACACTAATAAAGCTGGGTTAAAAACATTCCAACTTGGGTTATTTGGCAACTCAGCACTGGGTAACTATTGGACAGAACACATACTGGATTATTTTGACCCACCTTTACTTTATTTAAGTCAACTATTGTTTAAAGAATTATTATATTGCTGGCTTAAAATGGGCTGAAAATTAAAAACCTTAGATGGTCATTCCTCATCAAATCAACCAAATTTCAAAAACTTCCCAGACTCAAATTTTTGATTTTGCTAATATTTATTTTGAGGAAAGAGACATGTATAGTGATGAAAGCCGAAATATTAAATTCCATGGATGACTATTTACTGAGTAATCCACAATTTTGTAGAGAGAGGTCAAAATGATTCTAATGTCAACATTATTTCTTCTTCAGACATTGTTCTTTAAATAAATTAAGTATCAGTTGTATACAAAATGACCAACATTTGGATTTCAACTTCTGAAAATGGGTATCATTCAGCAATCTGGACGTTAGGCCTTATTGAGATCCTCATATCTCAGGGACTGAATAATGCCTTGAAAATTAACATTCCAAAAGAAAAGTTTATTAACAAATAGAATGTAAAATCATATTGCAATATCTTACTTAGCAAACTTAATTTGTTCTTCAGACAGAAGTGTCTTTTTTTTTTTTTTTACTGACCCACATTTGGTTTTTGACCACTGAAAATGTGTACATTTTAATGATTTACTTCTTGAGCCATATTGAAGTTCCAATATCTCTGGAACCAAATCTCATAGGGCATTACAAATACAGATGCCAAATGGAAAGTTTGTCAAGACCCAATATCTAAAAGGACATTAAAATATCTTTAATACTTCTTGAGTTACAGGCGTGCAAACTTTGGAGAAAAACTTGAAAGGTGTTGTTTCTCCATTTTGGCATGGTCACCATTGGCACATAATGCAACAAAGATGGCTAAAGTCAACATATTTTTACTAATATAACTAGCCATCTCTGTGCAAAAATTATGCTGCCATCTTTCTGAAGTAATTTTTAACCCCCTCTAACTTGACTCTGAATCTAAGGTGAAAATTGCCATTTTAACCTCCCTCTACAAAATGGTGGATTACTTTCATCACTTTTACTTTTCAGAGGTAACAGCTCAAATTTTTGATTTTGCTAATGTTAACAAAAACTTAGTTGACACGGATTGACCCAACAGCAATAATCAAAAGATGAACATTTATTATTAAGCAAAACACCTATGGACAAAAATATAAGAGAAACTGAATTTATTTGGGTGAATACAGCATAGTTTATAATATTACAAATGTTTAAACTCGTTTAACAAGTATTTTAGAAAAAAAAAACATTTAATAGTAGCATTTTTAAGTGTATTCAACCGTTCTCTCTAATCACTTTTCACTAAAATAGTGCTAGTTCTTGTGTGTGTGTTTTGGTGAAATCTAAGCCGGTGATGGGCTGCTGTTCACCGGGGAATCTCAGACTGCCGCCTTGTGTTTCACTAGTAGCTGGAAAATGGGGTGACTGACTCCACCTGCCCATAAACAAACAGTACTGAGATTAGGAAACATATTCATCAAAATTCAGTATTATAACGAATAAAATCAACTTATGCTATGCAAGGCAAAAGGCGTAAAAAGGTGTGAAATGATGCGTTGAGTAAAATAATATAATTTACAGCATAGTAAAGACTTTATTAATTAAATAAAATATATACAAACCTTTGTTTGGCTGAAGAAGTGCACCAAATAGGTGGCGCTGAGAACCGCTCTCTCCTGTAGAGGAAACAAAAAGCCTGCGCTCTGACTGTAGGTAAGCATCTGGGTTGTTTCATCGGAGACAGGCTCAACCCAGTGTTTGGGTAGAAAAAATAGCCCAATATTTAATAACCTATTAAAAATGACCCAGCAGCTCAGTTACAGAAAAACTAGGTAAAGTGGGTAAAAAATATAAAAAATAACCCAATAAAATGACCCAACGAGCTGAACTCAGCATTTTTTAGAGTGCAGAAAAACTACCAAAGAACCTGGGTAAAAATATAAAAAATAACCCAATAAAATGACCCAACGAGCTGAACTCAGCATTTTTTAGAGTGCAGAAAAACTACCAAAGAACCTGGGTAAAAATATAAAAAATAACCCAATAAAATGACCCAACGAGCTGAACTCAGCATTTTTTAGAGTGCAGAAAAACTACCAAGCACCTGGGTAAAAATATTAAAAATAATTCAATAAAATGACCCAACAAGCTGAACTCAGCATTTTTTAGAGTGCAGAAAAACTTCCAAAGAACCTGGGTAAAAATATAAAAAATAACCTAATAAAATAATCCAACGAGCTGAACTCAGCATTTTTTAGAGTGCAGAAAAACTACCAAGCACCTGGGTAAAAATATAAAAAATAACCCAATAAAATAATCCAACGAGCTGAACCCAGCATTTAGGTAAACAAAAATAACCTAGCATTTTTTTGAGTATAGTAAAACTACCCAGCACCTGGGTAAAAATATTAAAAATAATTAAATAAAATGACCCAACAAGCTGAACCCAGCATTTTTTAGAGTGTCGAAGAACTACCAAGCACCTGGGTACAAATATTAAAAATAACCCAATAAAATAATCCAACGAGCTGAACCCAGCATTTGGGTAAACAAAAATAACCCGGCATTTTTTAGAGTATAGAAAAACTATTAAAAACTATTAAAAATATTAAAATATGTATCAGCTACTTTTGTCCTAAGCATAAATAATTTTACAAAGATATTCCCAGAACTTTTCTTACATCTCTGTTATTTTAAAAGAAGCTCTTTATGAATTATGTACACATGTATAAAGTTGATATATATAAGTTATATATCAATATTAAAAAATTATTTTTACTGAATTCATTAATGCTATAGTGATTAATTTCTGGGACAAGATGAATAATTAAAAAAACATTTTAAACGTAAGATTAATGTTCTGTATTGTAAACAGCGCATTGACAAATTCTCCAAATTTTTCTACAATTAAAGTAAATGTATAAACTTAAAAATAGTGTTAAAGATGTTACCTGGCTTGGTTTTGAACACTGCTGGCTGTGACCATTCTGATGGCTGAACATTAAGAACACCATCATCATCTTCAGGATCTTGCAGTAATCTGATCTGGACCTGGTATTCAGTTGCAGGATCTAGACTCGTAAAGGGAATCGTGAGGGAATTGTTGTCCTTGATCGAAAAGTTCTCTGAGGCCTATAAAGACAAAAGTGAAATCAGTCACACTTACAATGAATCATTTAGTAAATGCAACACTGATGGTGAAAGATAGGGAACGCACCTTGCTGGTCGAGAGTTTTAACTGGGTGACGGATTCAAATTCTTTGGAAACATCTGGTTCAGGCCAGTTCAGTATGAAAAAGTCATCACCTTCCTTCACATGGATCGGGCCAGGTTGTGAAATTTTAACTTGAAGAGAAGAATGGACATTAGTGTTTCTCCTAAACTCCAGATGGCAGTGCAAGATTCACAAGAAACTCACTGTGTTCTGCAGGACTGAATGTCCTAGTGTAGTGCACTGGTCTCAGCTCCACTGTTAACTGGTAAGGGTCAGGGGTGTTTACAGAACACATGAACTCAGAAAGCTCAACTCCGCCCGAGTGCAGCTGAGGATCTTCACAACAAGCGGAGGGTCTGAGGGAGAGAAAGAATTGTCAGCGTACCGGATGTGACATTACACTTTATATCAGTTGTTAGTAACGAGTTTGTGATCGATGGAGAACTCACTCTGTGTTATTACTATTACTGCACCAGAGATGATAAGACATTAACTGATAATGTTCTGTCTTCATTTGCCAGGTGCATGTCACAGCTGTATCTCCCACTATCACGCACTGAAGGTTTAAGACTCCATCTGTGAGAGGTTGTGTTCATCATTTAAAACCGGTATTTGCGGTTTAATAAGGAAATTCTTTTCTATTTTAGACTATTGGCAAAAAAATAAGCAAAAAAATCTAACCATTGTGAGTCTTCCAGGACACCAGGGGGCTCCAGTCACTCCAGAGTCCCACAAGACCTCGCGCCCTCACTCTGGCTTGATAATGATAGCCCGGCAACAGTGACTTCTTGTCAATCATATACTCCGAAGCATTGATGTTTTCCACAATCTGTTCCAGTAAAAGAGAATGAGAAAACAGGTTCATTCACAAACAAAAGAAGTGTGGCTAAAATCGCATACTCTCTGAGAAAATACTTAGAGAGGGTTCAAAAATGTTCTATGTGGTATGAATGTGTGTGGTATGAATATAATGAGGGTTGCGTTACACTTTGCTTTTAGACACACACTTGTGAACTTCCCTGCACACTTCCCCTCAGGGAAACCCCCACTGCTGTTTTGAAGTGTGTTCTACTTAAGTGAAAGAGTGAAGTTTATATCCCCAAGCCCTCAATTTTGTCCAAGGAAGTGAGTCTGCTTCATATGTACACTTCAGTCAGCTCCATACAGCACGATGCATTACAATGCATTAAGTGTACATTTTTCTTATTTTGCCTAAATATAATTTTTTTTCGTTTAGTACTGTAAAAGTTTTCACCCCCAGCCCTTAACGCGTTGTTTTTCCTTCTGAAACATCAGTGAGTGTTAAAACCTTCTGTAATACTCCATATGAGTCCCTCAGTTGTCCTCAGTGTGAAAAGATGGATCTCAAAATCATACAGTCATTGTTGGAAAGGGTTCAAATACACAAAAATGCCAGGACCTGATTTTTTCTGAACAACAGTGGGCAGTTTAGCTATTCACGACAAACAGGGGGTCATGAACCATGAACAACTATCACTTAACAAAAAAATAAAATAAAAAAAAAACACAGCTATGCATCATTCAGGTAACAACACAGTATTAAAAATCAAATGTATGTAAACTTTTGAACAGAGTCATTTTTATTAATTCAACTACTGTTTTCTCCTGTGGACTATATGTAAACGTCTTTTATGTGAAATATCTTATTCAGGTCAGTACTAAATAAAAAATAACATGCATTTTGTATGATCCCTCTTATTTTGGTAAAATAATTAACATTTTGCACATTGTGCATGGTATATGTAAACTTTTGACTTCAACTGTAAATAAAAAATAATTTTGTAAAGGCCATTCCATTTCGGCCCATTGCAAGGGTTCCGCTAGTAGCGGGCACTTGTGCAACGTAATCATAGGTATACATCCACTTCAACAAGACTTGAGGGAAGTTAGCAAGGGAAGTGCATAAAAACAAGACTAAGTGGAATGCAGCCCAGCCGGACTCAACACCCCCAGTTGAGGTTTTTACACTTGATCACTTGTCTACTTACATGACGTATTTCCTATGTGGCCCAAGTGTTCAAATGGGTTTGAATACAGCAAGTCTGTTTAGAACTATTTTGACTATCCGATGGGAAGCACTTACAATACAGTCGAAAACATTCTGTACATTACTTTACAATTGAATTTAATTGAATAGAGTGTTTTCACAACGTGTCATCAATCGGCCATATTGGTGGCACTGAACGTAAACGATGTCACTGAACCTTGCAAAACTTGCATATTTGGCTGATTATTGCTGCTGAAAATGATCAATTATTGTCATGTTTTGGGCTGTACTAATCGGTCGGACCTGGAAACACATTTGGAGTACTATAGACTGCCAAAAGTTAAAACACAATCAAGGTGAAGGTCAGGAGAAAAAACTATCTGAAGAGCAGAAGGGGTTGGTGGTTGGCCAAACTAAACCAGGATTTCCAGGCTAAGGATCTTGAGAACAAAATATTGCACCCTTTCCTGCTTCCACATGTTTTTTCTGTGGTTTAGACAGCATAAATTAGCAGAACAGCATATTCAGTAGTACATTAGCCATGCTGTTGGTTACATCCAAGTATCTCCAATATGGCCACGCATCCGGTTAACTGACCAAATCGTGACGCAAGTGCAAACCCCTATAACCAAAAAACCCCAACTTTTTTCAAATCTCAGTGCTTTTTGCCTACTCTTTTATGAATACTGTAAATTTGCACATCTTCGTTTGCCACAAAAGTGTTCCTAGCCTACAGTGTAGTAGGGAGGTATGCAAATTCGGATGCAGCCCGTGTTTATGAGAGTCACTGAATCGTTCACTTAATCGATTCAATCAAACATTGATTCATTCAGGAACAAAACCTGTTGACTGCCTGTGTAAGCGAGTCACTGAATAATTCACTCAACCGATTTGTTCAAAACACTGATTCATTCAGGAAGTAAACATTTCTGTGTGTTGCACATTCTTGCTTGTCTTGAAATATTGTCAAAGAAGTTTAAGTTACCACTCAATATTATTTTCAATAAACAATTTCACATTCACAGTCCTGCTATTAGTGTTACTTTTAGTTAATCCATCACACTGGAAGATGATTTGCATGCATACATATTACAAGTAGGTTGTCAGTATACATAACCTCACACAACCTTTTTTCCCACCATATTGTTAAGGCAATTTGTAACTTGAATGTGTGAAAGACAGACCGTTATGCTGCTTGACACTGGAAACTAGTATAGAGGGTTTGCACTTACTTCACGGTTTGGTCAGTTACCCATAGCCATATTAGAGATACTCAGATGTAAACAACAGCATAGATTAAGCACTGTTAATGTACTACTGAATTTAGTCAAGATTATTGTTCTGGAAATCCTGGTTCAGTTTGGCCAAGCACAAGTGCCTTAGACAGTTTTTTGCACTCTTCTCCTTCATTTGTTATAACTTTTGGCAGTCTATAGTATTTCAAATGTTTCTCCCAGTCTGACCAATTAGTACAGCCCAAAACATGACAATAACTGACCATTTTCAGCAGAAATAATCAGCAAAATGTGCAAGCTTTGTTCGGTTCAGCAGCATTGTGTATGTTCAGTATCATAATATCATCATGTATAATTATTTATTATAATAAACACACTGGTTTGTAGCACACATTTCTAATAAGCCATTTGCAGCTAATGAATCGGAAGTCTCAGAAAACTTTGGTGTTGCAAAAGAAGGTGGATACCAGTAACACGCTGAGCGTGTACGTCCAAGCACTCATCAATCTATAAGCAAACAATGCTCTGTTTCAAGCCAACCTGCTGCCTAAATAATCGCAAATATCCAAATCTTGACAGTGGATCTGTCTCCAGTTTCAGAACGTCTTTCATGTGGAGGCTTTATCTTAGGTGGGAATCGTGTGAAATTTGAGGTTATGACGTGTCTTTACAATGGCAGATTGTGGCGTTTGATATAGCAGTGAAACAGAGCAGCTGCTGCACAGACATTGTTGTAGACAGGATATCCACAAGATATCCTATCAGATACTATTTGAGTGTGTCAGAGCTGTAATGTCACATTCAGGTTTGAAGTCTGTCTGTACTGGCATTTTACTCACTTAAAACAAGTGTTTCTTTACAAATGTAAATATAAACACTGCTGTTCAAAAGTTTGGGATTAGTATTAGATCAAAAATACAGATTTTTTTTTTTTGTGAAATATTAGTGGAATTTAAAATAATCAGCATCATTACTCCGGTCTTCACCCACATGGAAAGAACCTATATGAGGATATATATGAAACCTATATGCAGTATAAATGCACATATATGATAATATATATGTTGCATATATGCGTATATATGCCACATATAGGCAAAACTGAGGTGCATATATGTGCATATACAAGCCATATAGGTCTCCTGTTTTGCTTCTTTATATCCACATATAAGCCCTATATGTAGATACAAGATATGTCTCCTATATAGCTCATGGCAGGATCTGGTCATTTTAGCTCATATCTCACTTTGGCAACTGTCATGATGCCTAGCTCATATTTTCTATTATCAAGGCAATAACTAAGAACTAACTAAAAAAAAAAAATGCAAAAAACTTATGTGCGAACACGTGAAATTGCCCACACGGAAATAACCTATAAACATATGTTTTAATATAGGTTTTGATATAGGTTTGTAATATATGTGAGATATATAAAATAGGCCGTTTTCCTATATTATATGTACATATATGCACATATGTACATATAATCAAAGTCCCTTTAAGGCAAGTCATGTCACTCAGCGGCCATCTTTGAAACGCTATACTCGGGCAGGCAAGTGCAGCTCCTATCTGTTTGAATGGGGAAACATCAAATTCTCCAAAACTGTTCACCAAGCTTACGATTAAATTCCATATTTTAAATCTCTAAAGAAATCCAACAAGAACTGCCTCATAAATATGATTCCTTGTGCTCCAATAGCATTAAAAAAACGCTTATTTTTGCAGCTAATTGAGCCAGTGCGCATGCGCAGTACTGAGCGGGCGTCTTAGAGCGCAGATTGTTTCTATAGACGTTTTTCCTGAACAAGGAAGTATGTACGACTCTTAACTGAAAGAATGCTTTGCATTTCCGGTCTGCATTGTTTCTAGTCAAATTAGGGTATATTCCGAGCTAATAAACTAATGTTAAACCTATTAAAATGTTTTTAAAAAGCACATGGCTCCATAGCGCCATCACTTGGCAATGTCGCAATGACCGTCATTTGTCAGTGCCTCACTTTAATGAGTGTGTAGATGACACGAAGCTGCGGACGTTAGCTACATTAAAAACAGATGGACGCTATTTGAATGGGTTCCTATGGAAACCGGAACAGAAAAGCATTCAATCTGATGTTAGAATTCGTAATGGCGGCGCTCATCGTTTACTCAGGAAAAAGGTCTATAGCAACCGGGACTTCTAACGGCAGCTGCAGTGACGTGCTGACTTTACTAATCAACTATTGGCTCTTTCACTAAGAAGGCGGGGCTTCGCGGCCATAATGAACGTTGCATTTTTTCCCCATTCAAAACTACACGAGTGACATGTCTTGGGTATTCTATAGTCTTTGATATAATATAGTAAAACGGCCAATTTGATATATGTCACATATATTACAAACCTATATCAAAACCTATATTAAAACATATATGTTTATATAGGTTATTTCCGTGTGGGCAGTTTCACATGATCCTTCAGAAATCATTGCAATATACTGATTTTGATAAATGTTGGAAACAGTTGTGCCGCTTAGTACTTCTTGGGATATGTGATACTTTTTTTCAGAATTATTTGTTTAATAAAAAGTTAAAAAGAACAGTGTTTATTTAAAATAACAATTTTGTATTACAATATACACTACTGTTTTGGGTTGAGTACATTTTTTCTTTCTTTTTCTTAAAGAAATGAATACTTTTATTCAGCAAGGATGTGTTAAATGGATAAAAAGTGATAGTGAAGACTTATATTGTAAGAAAAGATTTCTATTTAGAATAAATGCTGTTCTTTTTATTCATCAAAGCATCAAAGAAAAAAAGTATAACAGGTTCCAAAAAATATTAAGCAATAACTTTTTTGAGCATTCATAATAAATCAGCATATTAGACTATTTCTGAAGGATCATGTGGCACTGAAGACTTGTATAATGATGCTGAAAATTCAGCACAATAATAAATTATATTTTAAAGTATATTCAAATAGAAACCAATATTATAAATTGCAATAACATTTCACAATATTCATTTTTTTTTTCTGTATTTTTGATCAAAAACAGCTTTGATGGGCATATGAAGGCATTGGGCATTGAAGTCAGCAAGATTCTGAATGCGTTTTTTTAATTAAAAATAGAGTAAATTAGTATTATTGCAAAATAACATTCTAAATAACATTAAAATAACAGATAATACTTCTGAAATCAGTATAGTACGCTAATTTGCTGGAATATTTTTGTGGAAGTAGTCTGTGTGTGTTTGTGTGTACTCACAGTCCAGTCATGCATGTGTCTGCGATACTGAAGTTGGTATACAAGAGATCCTGCAATATTCGAAGATGCCGGATACGGGTTTCTCCAGGACAGCAGATGACCTCTGTTATCAGCCACCATCTCTGTCAAGTCAACTGGAGCCCTTACTTTTCCTGAAATTACACACACACACACACACACACACACACACACACACACACACACACACACAGAACAGTGAATGGCTTTTTCATGCCAGAGATGCTTCGGAAGGTAAATACACATTCACAAAACACACACTCACCATGCTGGGCAACACTAAGAGTTGTGTTTTGGGGTACACAGGGTACTTTGAAGTATAGAGTGTGATTTACTTCTATGCCAAACCTTTCAGTGGCATAGCTACACACATGAGAGATCTTCCCATTAGGTGAAAGCACCCTGGACCTATTCAAGTCGCAAGGTGTTTCTTCTTCTTCTCTACAGAAAGGGAAAGAGAGGAAAAATGTAATTTTCCCCATTGTTGATGATTTGTTCAATCATTATTTTTTGTTTCACCTACTCAGAGTCCCAGAAATACAATTCATGCATGTTTTCTGTAGCTTGTGGACCGATCTCCCATGTGCACTGCACAAATTTCGCGTAGTCATTTTGGCACCGCAAGGAATCCATCACTGCAGATTCTGAAACAAGAGTTCAGACATAGTTCAGTATTAAATCTAATGACAGATGTTACAATGTAAGAGTCAATAAAGTGCCACTGTCTCCCAAATATATTTTCTTGCTTTTAGGCAAATAATACTTAAATTTAAAGATAATGTACTCACCCTTTTGTCATTCAAGATGTTCATGTCTTTCTTTCTTCAGTCGTAAAGAAATGGTGTTTTTTGAGGAAAACTTTTCAGGATTTCTCTCCATATAATGGACTTCTATGGTGCCCCCGAGTTTGAACTTCCAAAATGCAGCTTCAAATGGCTCTAAATGATCCCAGCCAGAGAAAAGCGTCTTATCTATCTATCTTAACCCATCATTTTGCTAGATAAGACCATTCTTTCCTCGGCTGTGATCATTTAGAGCCATTTGAAGCTGCATTTTGGAAGTTCAAACTCGGGGGCACCATAGAAGTCCATTATATGGAGAGAAGTCCTGACATGTTTTCTTCAAAAAACATAATTTCCTTATGACTGAAGAAAGAAAGACATGAAAATCTTGGATGACAAGGGGATGAGTACATTATCTGTACATTTTTGTTCTGAAAGTGAACTACTCCTTTAATACAGGCTTAATTAGTTTATAGATGCACAGATCAAGGTTAAAAATCGAATCAAAAATACAGAGAAAAAAATGTAATATTGTAAAATATTATTGCGATGTAAAATAACATTTTAAAATTTTAATATACATTAAATTCTAATTTATTCCTGTGATCAAAAATTTTCAGCATCATTACTCCATTCAGTGTCACATGATCTTTAATATCAATATTAATATTTTTTTGGAACTTGGGGACCTTTTTTTTCCAGGATTCTTTGATTAATTAAAAGGTAAAAAAAAAAAAAAAAATCAAACTTTTAAAACAATATACATTACCATTTAAAAGTTTGGGGTAAGTACATTTTTGTTCTTGTTTTTCCTTTTCTTTTTCTTTTTTAAATTGACAAAAATAAATAGAAAAGACTTATATTGCTAGAAAAGATTTATATTTTGAATAAATGAAGTTCTTTTTACTTTTTATGCATCAAAGAATCCTGAAAAAATGTATAAAAGATTCCAAAGAATATTTGACAGCACAACGGTAGCACAACATTGATAATAAATCAGTATATTGTAACAACAACATTTTTTTTCTGTATTTTTTGATCACATAAATACAGTCTTCAGCATAAGAGACTTTAAAAACATTACAAGTCTTACTGATCCCAAACTTTCAAATGACTGTGTAGTTTAACTTGATGTACTAAACTAACTACAACTAAAATGAAATAAAAGAAATAAAAATGAAAATCTATATATACATAAACAAAAATGACTAAAACAAACCATAATAGTATGTTTAATGATGCTAAATTAACTCTTTACATATATTCTTTTTACAGGTAAGAGACCTGTAAAATGTCCATTAATGTTTATCAAAACCTTTATAAAACATTTTTCACTATTTACTATTTTAGCATTTTAAATGGCTTTGCAATATGGCTAATTAATCAGATTTTTTATTTATTTTTGCCATTATTAAAAATAAATACTTTTTTAATAAATTTAAAAAGGTATAATTATTATTATTTTTAGCTCTTGTTTAGTGTGTGACATCACAAGACATGTCAGCTTCCAAAAAGTATTTCATGTAAACTATTGCACATTAAAAATTGCAATGCATGAATACTGAAAATAGCATTTTATATATAAACAATATATACGTCTGCACAGAAAAAAGCCTGATGAATGATCATTGGTCCTCTAGTTCTAGTGTTCAAAGCTGTCTCCACAGACGCGTGGCCACAGGCAGGAACTTCCAGTGACTTACACTGTCAAAGCTCTGAGTGATGTAAGTTTTGGATTGCTAAACTTAAGGGGATTTTTTTTGTTATTATTCTTAGATTCTGCAAGGCTCTCAAGATTAGTTAGAAGTGAACTTCTAAAATCAGATCTTCAGAGCTGCTTTATACTGGCCAATCTAAGCCACGTCCTGAATTACAAGTGTCTGCAAAGGAAAATCTCTATTGACGTTTAGTCCGGTCCAAGATAAGGATTTATTTTGGCTGGGATAATAAAATTTATATGTATGAGTCCAGGACGGAGGCCACAAGAAGATTAGAGAAACCACCGATAAGGGTCTATCTGGTGGACACAGGCCTGAACTAAACAGGTTTTATAAAAAAAAAAAGCACTGAATGCAATAATGTCTGAGAGTGTTATCTTTCTCTCTCACCTTTCCCAGGCATGACTTCATGATGAGGACACTGTTCGTCACCGATGTCCCCCCTGACCAGCAGAGTGAATCCAACCATATGCAGAATCCATGTAGAGAACATTGTAGCTGAGATCCAAGATCAGAGGCCAGGCACTTTTTACAGCTGGTGATTCTTCCAGGTACTTTCAAGATATCTGAGTATTTAGAGACCAGTGTTGATGGTTAGAACTTGTCAATTTAAAGGCATGGTTTATCCAAAAATTATGTAAGGTCATTTGTGTTTACATAGAAGCCCATTTCTGCCACTGAATAAAAATAAAAAAGCTTGTTGCGACTTTTTATCTCAGAGTTCTGACTTTTTTTTTTTTTTTTTTATAAGAATTGCATTATACACTGTAAAAAACAATTTGTTTATTTAACTTAAAATAATTTGTTACCTGGCTGCCTTATAATTTTAAGTTCAGTCAACTCAAAAAAGTTTAGTCAACTTAAGGCAGCATTTAGATATTTGAATTGATTCAACTTAAAATTTTAAGGCAGCAGCGTAACAAATTATTTTAAGTTCACTTAACAAATTGTGTTTTTTTTTTACAATGTATAAACTTGAAATTGTGAGTTATAAAGTCAGAATTGTGAGAAAAACTCACAACTCTGACTTTTTTCTTGCAATTACATGTTCATATTTTACAATTCACTTTTTTTCAGAATTGCGAATTTATTTCTAAAATGAAAACACAATTCTGACTTTTTTCTTGCAATTATGAGTTGATATCTCACAAGTCTTTTTTCTCAGAACTACATGATATAAACTCGTAATTGCGAGTTAGTCAGAACTGCGAGATAAAAACTTTGCAATTCACAATTCTGACTTTTTTCTCAGACTTACATGATATAAACTCGAGTTATAAAGTCGGAATTTTGAGATAAAAACTCACAATTCTGACTTTTTTCTTGCAGTTACAAGTTCAGACATTTTTTTTCAGAATTGCGAATTTATTTCTCAGAATTTTGACCCTTTTTCTCAGAACTGCGTGATATAAACTCATCATTTTGAGTTATAAAGTCAGAATTGCATGATAAAAACCTGCAATTCTGACTTTTTTCTCAGAACTACATGATATAAACTCGTAATTGTGAGTTATAAAGTCAGAACTGTGAGATAAAAACTCACAATTTTAACTTTTTTCTTGCAATTATGAGTTTATATCTCTCAATTCAGACTTTTTTTCAGAATTGTAAATTTACTTCTCAGAAGTGCATAATATAAAGTCAGAACTGTGAGATAAAAACTCTTCTGACTTTTTTTTTTTTTTTTTGCAATTGTGAGTTTACATCTCGCAATTTTGACGTTTTTTTTTCTCAGAATTGTGACTTTATTTCCCAGAATTGCGAGTTTATATTTCACAGTTCCGATTTTTTTCTTGGAACTGCGTGATATAAACTCCTGTGAGTTATTTTACCTCGCAATTCTGACTTTCTTCTCACAAATGCGAGTTTGTATCTCGCAAATCTACGAGTTTATGTCTCACAATTTTGACTTTATATGAGTCTTGACTGTATTTATGAGTTTATATCTTAAAAATTTCGAGTTTGTTTCATGCAATTTAAAAAAAGTCAGAATTGTGAGAAAAAAAGTCGCAGTTACCTTTTTAATTTTTTTAAAATTCAGTGCCACAAATGGGCTTCCATTAATTTCTTCTAAGCCGTTCTTCAAAATATCTCATTTTGTGTTCCACAGAAGGTAAAATGTATACAGTTTTGAAACAACACTTGAGGGTGTGTTGTTATAGATTTATTTTTAGGTGAACTATCACTTTAAGAACAAATGTGACAAAAGACATCATAGTGTTATAAAAGCAAACACAAAACACCATAGACAGGCTTCTGAGAATTCTCAAGAAGTCTCAAAACTTCCTTCCTTATGTCTGCGCTAGCAAATACACATTAATCCTTTCCGCTCATTAAAAAGAAATTGCTGCATTCACCTAGCAAACATCAAAGGTGAAGTGTTTCTCAAGTAATTTATGTGCCACCAAACAACATTTGCCAACGACTGTTTTCAAAGCATGTTTTCTGAACACTCCTCTCGTCTACCATTGGTCTGATAAACAGATTATCTCGCATCAAACTCACATCATTGGTCGTGTCTAGAAGTGGACGTGTTTTAACAGAGAAAAAACACGCTTGACTTCAAAAGCAGTACTTATTTTGAAAGTGTCAAAATGAAAGAAAAAAAAAAAAAACATTACATAGATGATATAGCTTACTGTTTACAAAATCATGCTGACCTCCAAATCCATCGTTCAATGAAGAAGTCAAAATCCTTCTTTTAATGAATGGAGCACTTCAAGAAACAGACGCAGGTGCACATCCTAAAACCGCTGTAGATCGTCATTCACCAGGTCTCGCACAAACCACTCTTCCGACCATCTACCCGTAACCCACTAATGGAGCAGTGCAGCGTAAAAACAGACGCAGTAAGCTACTGTATGTCGTACTACGCTTCTCGCAAGTGCCAGGAAACTGTAAAGAAAGGGATTTCCCTACGCTTAAAAGATGGTAAGGGGCGTTGGGGGAAAGAGATGTGGTCACACAGAACACGTTTTTTCAGAAATTGACTTTAAACTGTGTTTAGGTTGTAAAAGTTACTTCAGTTTCTTACGTTATTATGTTGTTTTAAGCTTACGCTTTCAGGTTGCGCGGCGTACTGTAGGTGTGCTATATTTAGCTGTGGTGGAGTAACGTTACACGAGTGAACGTAGGTGAATGCACTCATTGAAAGGGCATAAAAAACAAAAACAGGTTTTATCTCACACCTTGTTCATACAGTGACATAACCTGTGTTTTCTCTATGGCGAATCTTGTAAGCGCTGAAACAGTAAATTTACTTGAAGTAACTTGTTTTCTGGAAATATTGTTTTTGTCTTTATTCTCCTTTTAAGCACAATAGTCTAAATATTGTTATATTCATGCTGAATGTATTTTTAGTTTCTTTTTTTAATCTTGTGTTTTTCATTTTTTATCCAATATAAAATTATCCATGACTGTTTTTTTTCCAGTTTTCAAAATCAGTTTTCTGCTTTTTTGAGATGATATTTGATCCAATTAAAGATTAAATTTTTTTTTGTAAAGTATAGGATTACCACTTCATGATCACTTCATCAAAATCTTTTAAATTAACAATTTATTTATTTGTAAATATATATTTTTCTTAATGTATATATATATATATATATATATATATATATATATATATATATATATATATATATATATATATATACACACACACTATCGTTCAAAAGTTTGGGGTCAGTACATTTTTATTGTTTCTTTTTTTTTTTTTTTTTAAGAAATTAATACTTTTATTCACCAAGGATGTATTAAGTTAATAATTAAAAGTTTATTAAAAATTAATAATAAATAATTTACATTGTTATAAAAGATTATATTTTGAATAAACACTGTACTTTTTAAACTTGTTATTTATGAAAGAATCCTGAAAAAAAAAATCACAGGTTCCAAAAAATATTTGGCAGCACAACTGTTGATATAATTAAGCATTGATAATTCTAATAATAAATAAGCATATTAGAATGATTTCTGAAGGATCATGTGACACTTACGACTGGAGTAACAGCTGATAAAAATTCAGCTTTTCATCACAGGAATAAATTCTATTTTAAAGTATGTTAAAATAAAAAACATTATTTGATATTGTAAAAACAT